>NW_009953089.1:417896-466695 GCF_000747805.2 Chaetura pelagica | reverse complement strand
CTTTCCCTAACACCAGATGATGTTGCCCATCCCTGATGCAGCTCATCACAAGACATTTTAATCCCCCCTAGGGATTTTGCCATGAACAAAACTTACCCCACCAGTGAGGGGATCCCCATGGACCAGCAGAGAAGTGAGCTCTGTGCTGGCTAGGAAACAAACATAGATACATGGGAAACACTCTCTAATCTTTCATCTACCCTGCTCTTCAGGGCATAAGGGAAGTAGCCTGGGACACACACCAAGCCCCCAGCCACCCCAGCATGGCTGATCTGGAGCACAGCCCTATTTCAGACCAACTTTGACTTCTGTCAGTCTGCTTCACCAACACACTTAACTGCACTTCATGGAGTTTTCTCACCAGTGATCACACAAATTATTCACAAAATAATAGAGGTAAAAGTTACAAAAACCAACACTTCTGCTCCAAAATAAGAAGTCTAAAAAAATTCCTCTGCAAAAAGGTGGGAGAGGGAATAATTCTCTTGCTCTGGCTCTCAAACAAGTAAATTAGTGCAGCCCTGGGACCTGTCGACACCAGCATCTTCCCATTACCTAATGTGCATGAGCAGCAGCTGGAATTGAAACCACTTCTAAAACTAGATGAAAAGTATGGACCAAATTGGTCTGAGAATGGAATGGAAGAGTTCAACCACAGGAAAACAGAGGCATAAGGTGCAGTGGCTTGTGACATCCAGGATTTGCCATGTGCTGCTTGCAACAATCCTTTGTTCAGAAGGACAGGAATGAACTTTGCACACCAGAAGTGTCACAAGTGTCTGATGAGAATGAGGGGATCATTAATGAAAAGTCTATTTCTGGGCAAAAATAACATAAACGCAGATAATAACAGCTCAGACTCATGAGACAGTAAACACCTGTAAGTCCTCTCACCTTCTGCCATAGCACAGCCCAGAGTAGTAGAGTTTGGCCAGGGCTGATCCCAAAACCTCCAAAACCCTCTACAGTGACTTTGTCCTGCCTCTTCTTGCCTCCCTCTTCTTCAACCCTCTCAAGATCCACAGGTGATGACATCTAGGGACTTTGATTAAGCAGAAACACTGCTTCAGGCTTTTATAGCTTTCAAAGAAAGCAGAATAACATGCTGTAGCATCCCAGCCCTCAGAAGCCAAACTCATTACAGCAGGTTGCTCTGGTTCTTGGAAAGACACCACAGCTTCATTTCATACCTCTTTATCCCAAGTACTCAGACAGTTCAGGCAAACCAGCTCCAACACCTAATGCAAACCACTCCCTGCTTCCAGAGAGGCTGACATTTTGGCCCTGAGAAAGCTCAATGCAGACAGGGAACTGATTTGGACATGATGCCCCTGTTAAAGGCTCCCCCAACCTGCATTGCTGCTTCTGCAGCTGCGCTGGATCAGCAGCTGATGCCTTGTGTCCTTCATCAGGGTGCCAAACCTGCTGCCATCATGCCCACACCCACCCTCCAGCCAGCAGACTTTGCCCCAAAGCAGTTTAGGGGTGTGCACACAAGCACAAGACATGCAGGCCCCATGCCAATAAGGCAGCTGAGCACTTCTCACCAGTCCACGCATAAGCTGTGATACAGGGGTTTAATCCAGGGCTGATGGTGCTGGAGGAAGGGCAGAGGCTGCCAGCACCAGCCACCACTGCCTGCAGCAACCAGGGCTTCAAATGAGCCATGGAAGAAGGTTCAGGCTGAGGGAGGTGCACAATGCACTCATGGGGAAACCAGGAAGGTCGCTGCATAGGAAATGCAGCAGCTGCCAGGCCTAGGATGGCTCAGTGGTCCTCAAAAATTAATTAAAGCAATTAAAGGCTTCACTGCTCTGCTCGGGGGGGACTGGAGTGGCACCTGCTGCCTTCTCAGGAACCCTGTAGTAACAGAGACATTTCACCTCGTCCTCTGCTGCCTCCTCCACTTACAGCCCCTAGTGGTAGGCAGCCTGGCAGGTGGCAACTCATCTCAAAAACCAAACCTCATCCCTTTTGGCTTCTTCCCTGTGGGGAAGGACCAGCTGGCACACACTGCCCACTTGGAACATACCACCTCACTCTTACCAGTGTGATACCAGCAGTGCCTGGGACTGTCGAGGCATTTCTGCCCTTATTTTTCACAAACCCCATTTTTCCAAGCTAAGGACCAATTCTAGTGACACTGACCAGGTAAAGAGCACAACAAGGTGGTGTCAGAAGACCAGACTTCTCTGACATCCTTGGGCCCTTAGGTAGTCCCTAGTTGTGAAATGGAGTAATGATGCCACTGCAGTCTGGTGGCTTTAGAACAGCATGGCACAGTGCCAGAAAGATTGTCCCTTTTATTCATGTGCCATAAGCCTCTGTGTTTGTAAAATGCCATTCTTCAAGGCACTTTAGAATGTCTTAATGGTCTCTCTGCAGCATGACAGCAATTTGCTCCAAAACAGCTGGAGCCCTGTTGTGCCAGTGACTGATACTCTTCCCATGCAGTCAGTAACATCCCCAGAAATAGTGGAACAATCTTTCACACCATCAGTGGCACCACACCTCCAGCACAGGGCAAAAATAAGCTCCTGAGATAGGTAAAAAATGGTTTATCCATAGCAACAGCTAAACTGTTTCTAACAACATTGAGTGGGCGACGCAGGTATTGCCAACAGAAGAGCAAGACTTTGACTTTGCCCTGGCAGACAGCAGCATCCTGTGCTCTGCACATTGCAAGGGACCTGATTAAAAAGCACTGAACTGCAGGTGAGGGTTTCCTCGTGACCACGGGAGAACAGCAAGTCCATCAGCACCGCACCAATGCACGGATGAGCTGCTCCAGTTTGTACTGGGGAGCTGCCGAGAGCCTCCCCATGCCCTTGGCAGCAGGATGTCAGGCTTCACAGTCAACTTGAATGCTGACAAACGAGCCTTGCACACCAGCTGCCGTGGGGATGAGCCCTCTCACTGATTACTCATGTTAATCTGCAGGAAATTTTCAGCTGAGGTCTGGTACGTTGTACTCCATCTCCCCTGCTGCGGGGCCCGGGTAGCCAGGGAACAGCATTTTCTCAGCTTCAGCAGGGAGTTCACAGTGGGGGTCCCTGCCCCAGGGCTGCCTGTTTGGGCAAGGTCCCCTTCCCATGCTGCTTCTTTCCTGCTTTAGCTTCTCTTTTTTTGCAGTTTTTTCTGGGCAGTCTGACTCCATTTGGCAGCTTTCGTGACCACGGGAGAGCTGTGCTTGCCTTCTGGGGCCATTCACCACCATGAGGATTTGGGAGGGGAGTGGCATTAATGACAAAGACAAGCAGAGGTCAGGACAGCACTCATGTGTGTCAAATTGTGTTTTCTTTATGAATAAAATAACAGCAAGTGCTATTCGAAGCATTTGCAATTTTCCACTCGACTAAGCAGCAAAGTGGCCACCTGGCTGGTGCTCCCTGAGACCAGCACAGGAGCTGCAGGAATGTGAGCCTGGCCCCCTGGCCAGACCCAGAGCCCAAACCTTTCTCTGCCAGCCTAAATGTACAAGTTGCTGTTGTCAAAAGAACCCTGAGGCTGCTGGTTTCCCTTGTGAGAGTGGCCACAAGCATCCACCTTCAGCTCCACTTAAGCCCAGGAAGTACTCCAGACTTGTAGAGATTGAAAGACTGGTAATGAAATGTTACACCAATAATTTGATATTTCTTGGAGACCTTTGCAATACGATAGTGAAATCAGCTATACTTGTGGCCAGGGACCAAGAGTAACACAAGCTCTCATCTTCGCTTCAAAAACCTCCTCACCACTGGGCAGGTGTGTGGGGAGAGCTGGAGAAGGGTGGCAGTGATGCGGGCACAGAGCAATGGGGCTGGGCACTGGGCTGGAGCAAGCCCTGGGCACTGTGGTGGTTCAGAGACCTTGCTGAGACCCCTTCCTATGACAAGGGGAACAGATTTAATAGTTGCTTGCTCAGGAGCACTGGGATGTGCCTGGACACTGACTCCTGCATGTCTGCCAGCCCTGATTGCACAACCTGCCAAAATTACAGTGTCCCATAATGAGCTGGGAGCAGAAGAATGTGCACGGTCAAGCTCCCTCCTGGGGAGTAACTCTTCCAAACCCAGCATTGCTCTGACCCCACAAGTGAGAGGGGCCCACAGTTTCTCACAACAGCCCTAACAGCAGTTACATCATGACTGCCAACTGGGAAGGCAGAGCCCAGTCTGCCAGCTCAGGAGGGAGAGGGGTGTTATACTGCCTTTCCTAGCCCTCAAGAAGTTAATCCAAACCACAGTACTTCCTCCAGCCAAGGCTGGCAGGGAATTAACAGTGATATTAAGTGTTGGGACATGCTGATCCTCCCTGTGTTTCTCCATAACAAGAAACTGGTGTCATCTCAGCAAACATGTGCACCAGCTTGCTGAATCTAATAAGCCTCAACACCTTACATGGCAAGATTTTGCAGCAAAACAATTGACCTGACAGATTTTTGTGCATTGACATCACAGATGGAGAAAAAAGTCTTATTAATCCTCAAAAGTTTCTTCCAGTGGATGATTTCACTGAGGGCTCTGGATCAGTCCCAGCTGCTGCAAATCAGCACAGAGACCAGAATACAGGAATAATACTGAAGACTTAGGCAACATCTTAGGCACTATCTCAGCATCCAGAAGCATGTCAGACACATTTTCATACAGAGCACCAGGAGCAGCAGGAGGGTATTTGGGGCTAATTGGAAGTAGTGGCAGGGTACAGTTTGGCTAACCTCTAAATGGCATATTTTGTGGCTTCATCACACACAGAAATGCTGGCTTCCATCTGCCAACCATCAAGACATTGTACTAGGTCATGACAACTTCTTTCAAAGCCTCTTGGTTAAGCAAAAAGTCTATTTTAATCAACAGATGGGTTCATTCAATGAACACCAATGTCAGCAGCTGCTACAGCAACTTATGGGCAAAGTACTTTTCTCTGAGCCCATCTAGTCCCACACAGGTTGGGCAACTTCCGACCCTGTTAATGGTGCCTCCCTCCCAAAACTAAGCCTGCGGGAGACTCACATCACTTCTCAGCCGGTGGGGCTTTTTGCCCATTAAAATACCTCTTCATACTGTGATTTCTAGTCCCACACAGGTTGGGCAACTTCCGACCCTGTTAATGGTGCCTCCCTCCCAAAACTAAGCCTGCGGGAGACTCATCACTTCTCAGCCTGGGTGGCATTTTGCCCACTTTAATACCTCTTCATCACTGTGATCTGTTTGTAGCAATTTCTTGCCTAATTTATTAGCTCAGGCTTTGGCTGTAGTGCAATCTAGATGCTACGATACTGCACCTTAATGGCACCTGTATTGATCTGGACCTGCCTGAAGCCATTCTCCTCTCCCTTTCTGTGGCTCACGCCCTGCTGTGCTCACAGCTCATTTCCCAAACTGCTTTCGTCAAAGCACAAACATGGTCCAAAATTACCAGCTATCAATTTTTCAGAAAGTAAATATTAGAGCATGCAGGTGTAGGACAAGTAACACTGATTCATGGGTGATATAGAGAGGCTGGCTCTAAGCTGCAGGAGGAGCATTGCACTCCCCAAGCCGGGAGCCACGGAGGAGGATGCTTGCCTGGAGGCAGCGGCTCAAAGCAGCCTACACCTGCCAAACTGCCTTCAGACATTTGCTGCAGGAGCTCTCCTCTGTGCATCTGAGTCAGGGCCAGGAGTGGTCCTGCTGGGATATAACGATGCCCAGGATGTTGGGGAGTAACACAGAACAGTAAAGGCACAACATGAGAGCACTTATTTTTTATACTTTATGCTGCTTCTTTGCCTTTAACCCCACTGAATAGCCAAGCTAATTCCAGCTAACATAATAGGTGGCATGGTTGAAGCAGGCTGGAGATCCCAGGCAGAGCTGGCCTGTAGGCTGGAAATGGTACCTTCTCCCATCAGTACTGTCTCCAGGATCCTCTATTAAATGGCCAGATTTCCTGGCCAAATTTCCTGGCCAGAGCCACCATGGGCTGGTTGCTGGTGCCCCCGATGGAAGCACTGCCTTCCTATGACAAGGGGAACAGATTTAATAGTTGCTTGCTCAGGAGCACTGGGATGTGCCTGGACACTGACTCCTGCATGTCTGCCAGCCCTGATTGCACAACCTGCCAAAATTACAGTGTCCCATAATGAGCTGGGAGCAGAAGAATGTGCACGGTCAAGCTCCCTCCTGGGGAGTAACTCTTCCAAACCCAGCATTGCTCTGACCCCACAAGTGAGAGGGGCCCACAGTTTCTCACAACAGCCCTAACAGCAGTTACATCATGACTGCCAACTGGGAAGGCAGAGCCCAGTCTGCCAGCTCAGGAGGGAGAGGGGTGTTATACTGCCTTTCCTAGCCCTCAAGAAGTTAATCCAAACCACAGTACTTCCTCCAGCCAAGGCTGGCAGGGAATTAACAGTGATATTAAGTGTTGGGACATGCTGATCCTCCCTGTGTTTCTCCATAACAAGAAACTGGTGTCATCTCAGCAAACATGTGCACCAGCTTGCTGAATCTAATAAGCCTCAACACCTTACATGGCAAGATTTTGCAGCAAAACAATTGACCTGACAGATTTTTGTGCATTGACATCACAGATGGAGAAAAAAGTCTTATTAATCCTCAAAAGTTTCTTCCAGTGGATGATTTCACTGAGGGCTCTGGATCAGTCCCAGCTGCTGCAAATCAGCACAGAGACCAGAATACAGGAATAATACTGAAGACTTAGGCAACATCTTAGGCACTATCTCAGCATCCAGAAGCATGTCAGACACATTTTCATACAGAGCACCAGGAGCAGCAGGAGGGTATTTGGGGCTAATTGGAAGTAGTGGCAGGGTACAGTTTGGCTAACCTCTAAATGGCATATTTTGTGGCTTCATCACACACAGAAATGCTGGCTTCCATCTGCCAACCATCAAGACATTGTACTAGGTCATGACAACTTCTTTCAAAGCCTCTTGGTTAAGCAAAAAGTCTATTTTAATCAACAGATGGGTTCATTCAATGAACACCAATGTCAGCAGCTGCTACAGCAACTTATGGGCAAAGTACTTTTCTCTGAGCCCATCTAGTCCCACACAGGTTGGGCAACTTCCGACCCTGTTAATGGTGCCTCCCTCCCAAAACTAAGCCTGCGGGAGACTCACATCACTTCTCAGCCTGGGTGGCATTTTGCCCACTTTAATACCTCTTCATCACTGTGATCTGTTTGTAGCAATTTCTTGCCTAATTTATTAGCTCAGGCTTTGGCTGTAGTGCAATCTAGATGCTACGATACTGCACCTTAATGGCACCTGTATTGATCTGGACCTGCCTGAAGCCATTCTCCTCTCCCTTTCTGTGGCTCACGCCCTGCTGTGCTCACAGCTCATTTCCCAAACTGCTTTCGTCAAAGCACAAACATGGTCCAAAATTACCAGCTATCAATTTTTCAGAAAGTAAATATTAGAGCATGCAGGTGTAGGACAAGTAACACTGATTCATGGGTGATATAGAGAGGCTGGCTCTAAGCTGCAGGAGGAGCATTGCACTCCCCAAGCCGGGAGCCACGGAGGAGGATGCTTGCCTGGAGGCAGCGGCTCAAAGCAGCCTACACCTGCCAAACTGCCTTCAGACATTTGCTGCAGGAGCTCTCTTCTGTGCATCTGAGTCAGGGCCAGGAGTGGTCCTGCTGGGATATAACGATGCCCAGGATGTTGGGGAGTAACACAGAACAGTAAAGGCACAACATGAGAGCACTTATTTTTTATACTTTATGCTGCTTCTTTGCCTTTAACCCCACTGAATAGCCAAGCTAATTCCAGCTAACATAATAGGTGGCATGGTTGAAGCAGGCTGGAGATCCCAGGCAGAGCTGGCCTGTAGGCTGGAAATGGTACCTTCTCCCATCAGTACTGTCTCCAGGATCCTCTATTAAATGGCCAGATTTCCTGGCCAAATTTCCTGGCCAGAGCCACCATGGGCTGGTTGCTGGTGCCCCCGATGGAAGCACTGGGTGGGTTGGGGCAGCTCCTCCTTCATCCACCACATCCATGTGTCCTGAGCACCTACAGAGGGGCACAGTGTTACCATCTGGGGCTAGATTCTATTACTACTTCCTACTCCTGGCAAGAAGCGGCTGTACTGCACGCAGAAGTGCTTCTCACATGAAAATAGGAGGTTTTGGGAAATAACAGACATTTTCCACCCATTTACTGAATTACACCCTCCCTGCCTGAGCCCTCACTGTGACAAATGAAGCCCTCTGACTCCTGGAGTACCCACACCTCTGCCCAGCTGGGCTGGGGACAAAGTCCCATCCCCTGCTCTGTCCCATGGGGACCAGGCAAAAGTCTCTATTACCTGGGCAATTAATTTCTCCCCCATGTGAGCCAGGGAGGTGTGAGAAGCCATCCTGCTCTGTAAACACACTAATGGCTTGAGCAAAGATTAGCAGGAGCGTATTTCCAGCCACCCCATGTCACAGAGGGGACAGGGTATCAGGTACCAGGCAGAGCTCTGACCAGCCCTACAGGTCCCCAGCACTTGACTTTACCATCACCAAGGCCACCACTACAGTTCAATCAACATGAGTTCTTTGGTCACAGCAGGATTGAACGAAGTTTTTGCTGGGGGACAGGGAGTGGAAGGGAGGGCTGGGTTGTTTGGCCAGTCCCTGCCATGGCAGACAGCACCTCAGCCAATGTCTAGCATTAACCCAGCGGAGGAAATATTTAACCAGCCTTCGAGACCTCCCTGCAGCAGGAGGTGAAATGCTGTCTGCCTTCAAGTCCCAGCACCGAGTGACTTCAGCAGAGCCAGAATTCAGTCTGTAGACAGGGCGCCCAGACAGGACAGGCAATGACACTGCACTGCCAGCCCAGTGCAGAGACTGGAGATTTCATAAAGATACAGGCAGGGCCAGGCAGAGCTGCCTGCTCTGTGACTCAGCTGGCGTCGAGGCTCCGGCTGGTCGGGCAGCAGCGTTATCTCCCTGTCATTGCACTCCCCTCAGCTGGCTGCATTGCTCAGCCACAGGAAAGCCAGGATTTGTGTTGGGTGCTCACTTGACATATCTGGAGCTTTTTAATATACAGGAGATGTATCCACATAAGAAAGTTCCAGGTGCCACAGCAACTGGCTAGAGAAATGACAGCTAGCAGCCAGCATTGCTAATATGTCAATCTCATGTTCAGCCCCACTAACGAGGACCCAGCTGTGGGCTTCCACAGAGCCACCTTCCTCTTCCTGCCATTCATTAATTAGCCATGCAGCCACCCATCAGGGACATCCCAAGTACTCATTCAGCCTTATTTCTGTTTTCTTGCACAATGAATGAAAAGTCCACTTTGCTGCCTCAGCAGAGCAGAGTTCAATTCCCGAGAAATGAGCCCCTTGTAGCTACACATGCCAGACCACGCCGAGATGCCTGACTCTTCTGCCAGCTCCTGGCACAGGGAGTCCCCTGGGCTTGCTCTCTGGGGGTGAGACCTCCAAACAAGACCCCTGCCTGCAAACCCCCCATGCAGGGCACAGGAGATGCAAGGAGTGGTGCTGGGATGAGCTCCCCATCTCACCTTCTCCTGAGACACGAAACCAACTCAGAGGAACACGGGGGCAGTTGATGAATGATGCAACACCTCATCCACAGGAGCCACTCCAGATAAATATCACCCTGCAATCAGCCGCCTTCACACAGTAACCTTCAGGGGGAATACAAAGGCTTTTTGTTAATCTCAAGGACTCGGGAGCACAGGGTGACATTGCTTACTGATTTAGATAGCAAAGAGAATCGTTGTGCAAGGAGTTCCTACAAAAACAGCTTCACCATGGGAAGTCCCTTAGTTCAGGATGGGAGGTCCTAAGCACCTCACAAACCTACTTCCCCACAGAGGTGTGGCTGGTCAGGCACTAGGGTATCTCAGACAGAAACATCTCCAGAAAATGTAACTTGCCTTTTTCCAGTTTGTTTTACTGAGCAGAAAGCAGGTGGTGATGGATCACAGCCCTTTTCCACTCCTGCAGCTTCCAGCCATAACCACTCTTACTCAGGAGCTCAAAGCAGGTTTAAATTGTTGCTCTTTTCCCCCTCTGACACATCTCCAGTGATCTCACAGACCTAAAGCCTGTTCAAAGGCAATCCAAGGAGAGCATCAGAGATGTGTATCCATCTCTTCCTCAACTCAAAAGTGAGCCAAATGTGGTGTTTTGGAGCTTGCAAAGGAGCAGCAACCTACAGAGCAGTGCATGCTGTGAGGAGAATCTGCACAGCCACAAGAAGCTCACAGGGCACCCATGGGCTACAAGGCAGGTTGCAGTTTGAGCAGATGAACTGCAAAGCCTCCCCACTGAAAGCCCTCTCCTCCATCACAGCCTTGGTCTAGGGGCAAAAGCTTTGTGGGAACCTTCAAAACCCTGCTTGTGTTTCACCCACGCCTGGTCAGGCTGAGCTGACCACACACACACACAAACACACACAACACACAGGGGAATGCAGACCAGCCTGCCCCTCATATCCTGCATCTGATGCTGCACATCAATGAAATTTAACAGCTCCTGGTTAGGAGGTTGAAAACAATAATTATTTTTAAGTCTCTAGTAGAAAATGACCAGCAACTCAACCTACGTTTCATCTCCTGTAACAGAGCAATACCTGTACAGTCCTTTCTCATTTCTCTCATCTCTTCTTTTTTTTCAGAAAGAATATTCCCTTCAGGCCAAGTGTCAGAGTGGAAGTGGGAAGACCAGGAGCAGCAGCTCAGGTGAGTGCCAGTGGCCAGCACTGCCCCATGGAGGGCTCTGGGAGGCAAGTGGAGACTTCTGGTCACCCCTGGTGCTGCTGAGCCCTTAGCTGGAAAACAGGGCTGGGATGGGGCAAGAAATGCTGAAAAGTGCAGAGAAGCAACATGTGAAGCGTTCAAAATAAGTGAATAAGCACCCCCACACCCATGGCAGCCCTGGTCCTTTTCTCCAACCCTTCACAGAGACAGGAGCAACAGGCCAGGACATGGCCGTGCCAGTGCATGCACCCATGGGTGCTATAGTGTGTGGGTGTGGCTGAGCATCATGGTAATGGCCCCCAGATTCCTTTATCCCCTTCCTCTTGGTGGAAATGGTGAAGTCCCATGCATGCACACCTCCTGGGACCACAATGCTGGGCATCTGCAAGCTGGCACAGGGCAACCTTAGCAGAGCTGGACCTGACCAGAGCACCTATCTAAGAGCCAAGAGCTGCTGGGGTGGTTTAACTCCTTCTTCTCCCCCAGCTTTGCAGTCTCTGGTTTGCCAGGCAATGGAAATTCAGAGATGGCCAATACAGTACCTCCAGCCAGTACAAGGATGGGGACAAGGGGCCCTAGCCAGGCAGGGGTTGTATCTCAGCAGGATGAAACCTGGAGCAGTGGGAGCCTGGGGCAGCAATGCAGTAGTATCACACAGACCTGGTGTCACCAGGTTGCCCATGGCCCCATGCAGGGGCTGCTGCCCCCTCCAACTGCCCTTCCCCACAGGGTGCAGCAGCTTCTCCCCTAGGACTGAGCAGCAGTTGGTAGATGAGGGGTGTTGCAACAGGCTGGGGAATAATCACGATAACTCGAGCGGTTGCCCTGGTGCCGGGCTTGGCTGTTGCAGTGGTTGCTAAAGAGAGTGGGCGTGTGGCTTCCTCTGGGGCGATCTGATTTCTCCAGGAGCATGGTTAAGGCACACTTAGGAGGGATCGTCCTCTGTGGAGCAGGGACAAGACCTCTCCACCAGCAGCAGCCGTGCTGGGCAGGCTGCTCGGGCGCCTGGGCGTGCACAGGGCTGTTTGCTCTGGGAGGAAAAAACAATTAGCTTGTTCCTTTGTCCTGAGAAAACATCACTCAGCAACGAAGAGCAGAGGAAGCAAGTTCTCAGAGTGGTAGAGAGACCTTTGGGACCAGCATCGAGGAGCGGGCAAGGCCAACAGCTGCTGCCAGCCAAGCTCCAGCCCTCAGCTGGGACCCTGTGGGGTGGTTAGAGCAACGGTGCAGCAGCCACCTCCGTGTGACCCTCCGTCCCCGCTCCCAGTGGACAGACCTGGCAGGAGTCAGGCAGCTTCGTTGGACCCAGCCGTAAAGTGAGGCAGGCGCGAGCGTAGCCAGGCAGAAGCAGCAGCCTCAGCTCCCACAGCTCCATGTCGTGGGGCACGGGGCAGCACCTGCCCCCCAGGCTTCCCAGGGCCACGCTGCGGAAATCAGGTAAGCCCAGAGCCCCCCGAGCTACCCCGGGAGGGTCCCCGTGTCTCTGCCAGCTATGCCCTGTGGGGGTGGGCTGCTGAGCCCCCGTGGGGTCAGTCTGCACTGCGTACACATTCATGCACAAGTGACTTTGGACCTTGTTTTAAGTTTTGTTTGAGATATCGTGTTACTTTAATACTTCAGTAGCTGGTGGAAAAGCTGCCCTTCTGCTTCTCCTTTTCAAAATGGACCCATACCCCACCAGAAGTTCCCCAGGCAAACCCCAGGCTATTATGTTCCAGACCCTTTTGGAGAGGCAATGGGCTGGACAGGGGGCACTTGCTAATACAATCCAGGCAAATCCATGTGGGAGGATTTCCTTGGTATTCAACAAAATACCTTTGATCTACCTTAAAACATTCATTAATGATTGATGTGCATCTGTCACAGAGCAAACATTTGATGAGATATTAAAAGTAAGTTTGCAATTACCAAGAAAGACTGCAAAGCATCTGTCACTGCTTAACAAAACTAAACAAGCTGGTCACAGAAGGCACAGGACTGACGTCCCTTGGCGACTGCTAGCAGAGTAGGATCCCAGCCTTGTTATTTTTGCTTATCACAGTCCAAGGTAATTAAATTAAATTATTAACCAACACACCCATTCCTGCCTGCCTGCAGGCAGAGGGGAGCTTGCTGCTGCTTGACTGTATGAGTGTTTGCAGTGTTAGCCAACACAAACCAGGGTACCCATAACTTCTGCACACCAGAAAACTCATCTGGCCCCAAACCTGCTGGGATTTCTGTCTTCCAAATGTGTGTGCATGAGTGCTAAGCTCAGCAGGTAACTATGATGACATGCAGGGTCCTTTACATTTGGGGGTGATTGCAGCTGGTAGCATGTGAGAAGCCCAGGATGAGCTGGTACCCCTGCAGGCAGTCACAGTCCCAGGGCTGCAGCACTGGCATGGTGTTGTGGGGCACTGGTTGGACTGGGGAGGCTGGCTATGCTGGTGGGCAGCACTGACTCTACTGGTAGGAGAAGAAATGTGGCTGTGAGTCCAGAAGCTGCAGGGCCATGTCCCCCTGCCCCAGCTTACATTTCCATTAGGCTTTTCTTTTCCTTTCTTGCCCCATGACCTGATGGGGTCTATTTCTGAATGTCAGGGCTGAGCAAAGGTGAGAGGATCTGGGATATGCATGCCTGCTGCCCCAGCCAGCCACTCAATAGCTGGGAACTGCTTTCCACAGTGGCCACATCAAGTTACATTCACCCTATTGCATTATAAATACCAGAATTAGACTTGCTTAATTATTTAAAACTATAGATTAAAAGCAGACAAAGGCTCTTTGCCTCCTTTCTGAGGCACACATATCATTTATCAGTGATACAGTCGCCTGGTGACAAGCAAGGGTTAGTGTGCCAGGTCCATCAGTATGAGAACCAGAGAGGAAAATCACAGTGAGGATGAGAACTGGTACAATCTCACCCAGGGAAGGTAACAATTAGCATCTGCCAATCTTTGGGCTCACCATATTATTGCTATTATCATCATTATTAACATCATCATCATCCATCACCAGGGCAGTAAGCCACAACAGCCATTAAGGTAATGTGAAGGAATGACAGGTATTTTGTTCTGTGCTGGGCTGTGTAACAGCCACACAGGGATTACTTTGGGTGCTCAGCTGCATTTTGGGGCTCACCTTTAGAGGCTTGATTGCCACTGGGCTTCCAGTCACTGTGAGCCCAAAGCCTCACTACATCAGACAGCACCTGCATCTCACCCACTAAAGCCAGCACCTGGGTGCCTTGCTCTGCCCTGAACCTTCTGACCATGTAGAAAGGGGTTTTCAAAAGCAAGTGCCTGGCTTCACTTGTCCTCCCATCAGCAGATTCTACCCAATGGGGTCACACCTCAAAATCTGCTCTCACCATGCAAAGCTTTGGGGCTTATGGAGATTGAGACACAGTTGTTTCCCTACCCTATGAAGCTGACCCCAGCTACTCTGTGTTTCTAGAATACAGTTAATGAATGTTAGGAAAATCAAGCAAATTATAAAATGTCACGAATTCCAGAACCCAAAACAAAACAAACTTTTGGCTTGATTCTTTGTAGAACCTAACATATAGCATGCCCTCTTCCGCTGTTACACAAAGCTGTAAAGCCAAACTCCAGCTCCACTTCAGACAGTGGGAATGGACTGGCTGAAAGTTCATGTTCTAAAAGGAAAAAAAAAAAAAGTTACCTTCTAGATAACAGGTAGAATTGTGCATCTACCAGTGCTTAAAAGGAACTGAGGCTAGTTTAAAGATCCCATGCACCTCCACCTGCACATGCAAACCCTTGCAGGGGGCAAAGACAGGCTCATCAGCCTCCCCAAGAAGGGTTGTGAGGGATTGCACCCTCATCCTGGGGAAAGGAGGGCTCCCCAGGGAGCAGATGCCATGGGGGCCATAGCCCAGAAAAGGGAAGATTCCCCTCCATGATTGCAGTTAAATGTGTCAGAAACTCACATTATTTCCTAGGCTCAGGTTTCTTGTGTAAATAGATCTAAACTAGCTCTGCTGACCTGGGTTGAGTGTGTTGGTTTTGCAGTCTCCTTACTTGCAGGCTGTGTATGACCAGCTTCTTTCAGCAGCTCTTCACTAATCTGTTGGTTTCTTAATAATTACACGTTCATGAATGAACACCAGGCACCCAGAAAACCAGAGGTTCTTCTCCATAGCCATAGTTTTAAGTGATCATTCCTGCCCAGGAAATGGTCCCTTGGGCAGGGGGTTTTACAAACCCAGATCCAGGCCCTGACCCTGGGCATCCTGAGGTTTTTTGTCCAGTTTCATCCCTCCTACAAGTAACAGGGTTTCTTCACAGAATTTCAAATAGCAATATTCTCTGAGCTTGGATTCCATTCATATGCCTTCCTCCTGTTTTTATATGGATGGCATTTCACAGAGGCCCATTCTCTGCTCAGAAAGCATTTTCCATACAATACTTTCAACAAGAACCATTTGGTCATCATCTGTCCCTATTGATGCTCCTGAGATGCTCTACTAGGAAAATCAGTTCTCCAATGACACAGACAGCAGAAATAAGACTGCAAACCATGTTTGCTTTCTAGATTTCAGCAAAAGCTGGACACTGACCTGTGCTGCAGAAGACAGTAGGCACAGCTTTGGGAGTTCATGATGCTGAGAACCAACAGGGCAGCATTGCAGGGAGCAGAGCACAATGTGGAGCAGGGATGCCCACAGCATTGAAGGCAGAGAATCTTGGTTTGCATTTGGGGTGGAAAAGGGCCAAGGAATCCACAGGGAAGGGCAAGCAGGTTTGCAGAGGGGCAGGATGTCTAGGAAAGTTTGGCAAAACAAAATTCAAGGGCAAAGGAGGAATTTCACATGAAAATCTGCAAAAAGCAGCCAAACACCGAGATCGTGCTACAACCTGCAATATCCTACAGCTAGAAGTTGAGAGGTGCTGGGTAGGAGCCCAGACCTCCACCCTGCAGCTTTCCAAACCAAACAGCTATGGTTAATTTTCTTTTCAATCTCTTTTGTTTTTCCCCTTGTGAAGAACAACTGGAGCCAGGCAGCTGCAAACAGAGCTGCACCACTCGGGTTACCTGCCCCTTCCAGGGCCCTTAATCCCCTTAACATTCCTGGGGATTATTTCCATCCCGACAGGACAATGAAGCAGACTGCCAGCAGCAGCATGGGGAGCAGCACAGAGTCTTGAAGCAGAGGGGGTCACAGGGCAAGCCATGGCAGAGAGACAAGTCACTTAATCCTAAATAAATGCTCTGTGAAGGGCATCTCCTCTGAGTGAGGGAAAACCAAAAGGCTGCAGCAGCAGCAGCAAAGGGAAGTGTAACTCAGCTGCAGCTGAGCCCCTGTGCCCAGTGCCTGTCCCTGGATATAAACTAGTCCTCCTCCTCTCTAGGAGCAGGCTAAAACCTTTCTCCCTGAGCTGCACAAAAGCCACCCAGCACCCCAGGCAGGACACCACATTTTACAGCTTCTATGTTAGTTGCAATATTTAGGTTTTCAAAGGCATTTAATGTCACTTCAAAACTGCCCGATATCCTGTTCCTCAAAAGACTGGGGCAGAGCACAATCAGAAGTGGAAACCACTTGGGACAGGATTGCAGACCCAAGATTTTATCACAGGTCTCCCAGGAGCTGGGGGGTTTATATGCATTTCCAGGTGGTCTGAGCAGGAATTTGGGCTGTGTTTTAGGTCAGAACAGACCAAGATATTAAAATGTCATTTTTTGTCTTCTAGCCAGTCCCACAGCCTGAGGCAGTGGGGTGGCTGTTCTCTAGACCATCCTGAAGATGCTGAATATTTGAGGTCTCTTAGAAAACTGACAAAGACTGGGAGCTCAACTCACAGCTGCAGCTGGGAGCAGAGATACACCATGCATGACATTCAAGTATCTGCCAGTGGCCTTGGCCTCCTCATCCAGGGACTCTTTCTTTTTACCTACAGAAAAGTAATTCTCTCTTTCTGAGAAAGCCCCAGGCTTTTAGAAATGAGGAAAGGGAAAATATTTAAAAGCAAGTAAAACCCTGAGTGTATCGAAGCAAACACGGGTAACTTTTCATAAGCAACACTCCAAAGCTGATCTTTTTGAAAGGTCACACTGTCTTTGAGTACAGCAGACGGTATTAAAATGCACTTTTTTTTTGTTTATATCTTGCCAAGAACAATATAAAAACGTCTAACACCTTTTGCTGATTTATGATGGTGGCCAAGGAGGTGCCAGAGCAGAGCCTTGTTCATTGATCTACAGCTGAATCATGGAAAAACAGACATCCTGCTGTAAATCCACTGCAGAGACCTGGCTTGATTTACACCTCCAGCACTATAAATAATGACAAAAAGCAGCCTGATCACAGTCTGTCCTCCCTTACATGGACATGAATTACATCAGGTCTTGAAGATGATAGATCTACTCCACGAGAAACATTTTGCACTGGGTCCCTATCTGCCAACCTGCAGGAGAAAAGATGCTCCATCCCTACTCCCAGCATAACCCCCAGCTGTGCTTCGGCACCAATATTTTTATATTCTCATTTTTCTTTTTCTGCTCAATGCAAATGAAGACACTCCTTGAATTGTTCCAGACTAAGGTCTTCTGAAGGTTTAAAGCACTGTTCTTGCAGTGAGGATCAAGGCTCCTTCCAGTCCTGGTCAGGGACAAGGTCAGGGCTTTGACTTCATCCCTGAACCAGCACTACAGACACCTACTGGAAGACAGACCCTCAAGGTGGGTGTCTGAAACACTTCTAGACACATCCAACACAGTGAAAACCAAGCTCAGAGCTACCTGCTGTGTCCTGGCCCCCTCAGTATTGTTCAAGCAAATTGCACTCATTGTGAGGACTTCTGCCTGCTGGTTTAACAGCCGCCTGGCCAGAAATGCTTCCAATCTGTTTCAGTTCCTCCCATTCCTTCCTTCCCAGTATTTTCTCCATTTCTACTAGTTTCAAGGAAAAGTTCCCCATCTGCCTTCAGCAAAGATCAATGGCTGCTTCTTTGCAAGCCTCAGCCATGCAAAGTCAGGTTGCTGTGGTCTGGAAATAACCACATTGGCCAATTCAAAACCTCCAGGTTCACTGCAGTTCTGCCCCAAAATACTCCACAAGCAGAGGGTCCCCTCAAAGCGAGGATCATCCTGCATGTCTGGGGGTGGAAACACCACAAGACTAAGCTGAAGGGCTGGATGTCACCATGAGATGCATTGTATGCTGCTAGGCATTAACCCTGTGTGGATGTGGGGACAGCCTGTCCCAAGCAAATCTCCCATGATCTGCGTTTTGGAGGTAGCGAAGGAGAGTCTCCTACTTCTGAGTTGCAAAAGGAAACCCATCATTATGGATGCAGTGGGAAATCAGTCCTTTCTAAGTAACACTGCTGCACCAGTGCTCCAAGAGCAAGTGCAGCTCAGCAGCAGGGCCCAAGAGCTATTTTGTATAGAAAGAACCCACCAAATACACTTTTACAGCATCCAGGTTGGTCCTTCAGGCTTGGTTGGCTACATAATCCTTCCATGCTCATGGTTCTCTGCAATATCCCCTGGCAGAGTACAACAGGCAGATTTAAGAGGGATGAATCCAGGATCAATCCACTCCAGCCCTTCTCCTGCCATGCAGCAGGATGTGGTACCCTGCACACAAGCATCACTGGATATCCCTGGCACTAGAGGCAGTTCTGCTCAGAAAGATGGCAGAGTAACAGTGGGAAAAGGGCAACAGGATGACACAGAGACACTGAGGCTAGTCTGTTAGTACAGCTGTCCAAAAGCAGTGTTTCCATTTAAAACACCTGGCATTTTACTTATATTACTCCAGGAAGAGACTTTTTTGTTTGAAGAATGAAGACATTGCCTTGCCATTTAAAATGGGAGCTTATCCATTTCATTCATACCAAAACAAACCTTTGCTTTTATACCTTCCTTCCTTGTCTTTTGTCTGCCTCTTCTGTGAAAAGACCCAAAAAGGGAAGAAGTAGGGAAAAAAAAATCCAAACAAAGCAATTTTACCCCTGTGAAAACCTGACATGTTTTCTCATTGTACAAAACCTGGCTTTCATCTAACCATGAAATTGTGCTGCCTTAACCCTTGGCTGTTCTTCAGTCCCTGCATCTCTCTGGACAGCAATCCTGAGCCTCTGGGTTCAGCCTGTGGAGTCCAGCCCCACGGGGTTGTCAGTCAGCCTGGCACTTGCCATCAAACATCAGACCACACCACCTTCTCTCCTGCCAGCAGCGAGGCATGATCCTAAAGGAAAACGATTTAATAGAAGAAATCACTGGTTCCAGCTTCCAAGTGCCCTTTAAATATGTACCAAACTATTCACCCCAATTACACTCATGCAATGAGCTCCGATTTGTTTTCTTTGTTCCCAGAGCAGCAGGGCACTGACCACATTAGCATTGAACGAGAAGCTGTTTGATATTGAATCATTTCTTCAGCAGCATTATTCCTTACACAATTCTGTTTGATTGCCATCCACTTTACATTTGATAAGTACTTACTGACTGTGAAAGAATAACCTAGCCTGCTTTCTCTTGCCTTTTTTAAAATTGATTTCTCTTTTAAAGGGGTTTTATTTCTTTTGTACATGAGATTGCAATGAGAGGCAACATTACTGAACAACTGTTTTCCTTGCTGCTCCACCAACCCATACATCTTCACACTAGGCCCCCAGAAATACTGTACTAAGGAGACACTAACAGACTTTGAGCTGCCTACACCCTTTTCCTGGGACTTTTTATTCTTACTGGTAAACTTCCAAATTGTTCAAGTGAATAGTCAGGAATAAATTGCTCTTTCTGAGCCCCTGATTAGACCGTGCACTCAATAATTGCAGGCAGCCCCACTGTGCTCCACATTTAAAGGCACAGCTCACCACACACATTTTGTCTTATAAACTGTGCTTTGCGCTCGCTTTGTATAGGAGTTTTTGTAAATGAGAAACATGGAGCACTTGAAAATACCAACAATTAACATGCCCTGTGGCTTGCCTGAAATCCAAGCTGCCATTATTTCCGAAGCAGTGGGCTCTTGTTCCTAGGTCCAGAACAGACAAATTATTACAGCATGATCCCGTACTGCGTGGGCAAATCACGCTTTTCCTGGTGTTGGGCTTGATCCTGATTATTAGGCCAGCAGGATACCTGCAAAATCTTTCCTAGACAAGAGGTTTCAGATACAGCAGCACTTTCTCAGGCCACTGTTGCAGAAGTCACTCAACTCCTACAACATCCCCTTGTGCTAAGGGACCAACAGCTTTGACCAGGATGACCAAAGCAGCAGCTCAGCACAGTCCACATCCACAGCTGTTTCCAGTTTTAGTTAGACCTATCTTGCATTAATCCTTGTCACTAAATGCTGCAGCCACTGAAGCAAGTGGCTGGCAAGGAATGTAACTGATCTAATTAATGTGTCTCATCAACAACACAAAGGGAATTTTTTTTAAGCCTCAAAAAAACCTGAACCAGCACATGGAGGCACATGGACACAGACACTGACACTGCTGTTAAGCAGCCAGGGCAGGCACCATCTCTTCTCCTCTGTCTTGGCCAGGGGAAGAGAGTTCCAGCAGGTTCCCACACCACAGAGGGATGACACTTCTCATGCAAACACCTCTCTTTTCTTTCAGCATCAATGTACACTGAAATACAGCGGGAACGACCAGATGGTGGGAATATCCTGACTCACCCAGACTACATCGATGGAAACCCAGACCTCATCAAACCTAAAAAGCTCCTAAATCCTGTAAAAGCCTCGAAGAGTCACCAAGAGCTACACAGAGAGCTGCTGATGAACCACAAAAGGTAAGAAGGAGTCATTAGGGTGGTCTGAGAGGGACTGAACTATCAGAGCTCAGCAGCTGAGGCACAAGTGTCAGTGACAGCCTTTGAGTTGGAAGGGCACAATAAATCCCTTTACCTGCAAACAGGAACAGCATAAAACTTGCTGTAGCCCTTTTCTGTTTTCTCTGAGGTGACAGTTTCTTTTAAAACAAAAGCAGAAGGAAAAGCCCCTGCTGCTCTGCCATCCTGAAGCATCAGCTCACACTTTCCAGAGCTGTTTGCAGAAGATGCAAGGCATCCCTACAGCCCCATCCTCACTGTTCCATGCACATTTTCTCCCTGGTCCTGGATTTTCTATCTCTGTCACTGACTTGCCAAGTCCCCAACAATGTACAGCATTCCTGTATGCTTTAAGGTCAACCCAGATACAGTGAGAAGTGTGGGCTGGATGGAGCCATTAAAGCTGGAAGAGCATCAGGCTGAGATCATCTGTACAGGGAAAAGGCTAATCAGCATCTCTCTCAAAAACAAAAGGGTAAAGGCAGGATGAATTCACCATGCTGACTTCCTACCACAGGGAAGGGAGACTCTCTGCCACCAGCTCTCCAAGGAACAAGTCCTACCCCATCTCCACAGTTTAACTCTTTGGGGGTAGAGATACAACATCAGGGTGACACTGGTGAATAAGAACCTCTAAGCACATCATTTCTTTGCAGCAACCATCTGAATATCAGGGCAAAAAAAGCATATTCAGTTCAGAGGCTTTTAGGCACAGCAAGAAATCTTCTGGCTTTATATTGACTTTTTCTGAAAGCCCTGCAATATTCTGACATGGGAGAACTTCAGCAGTCTAATTAAAAAGAGCACAGCCTCTGATCAAAAGGACTACACTCACCAGAAGAACCAGACCAAAATATTAATTCAGCCAAAAATCAAGCCTGCAAGTGGGGTGCATTAATTAATAGTGGCACTGGCTGGGCTTGGCTTCCCAGAATCAGATGAATTACAGGGACCACACCAAGGCCATTCTCTGTCATCAAGGCAGAGGTAACTATACCAGCCAGGTATTTTTAAAACTCTCAGACTTGAGAGTGACCACATCCTGCCTAGTGGTACTGCTCAGTTTAAAGGCTCACCCGCCAGCACTGGCTTTCATCTCAAGCAACATTATTCCAGACTAAATATTGCTGGAAGAACAAATAAAGAAATTCCTGCAACAGGGGTAGCAGAGGTGAACTGCAACAGGTGGGGTTCAGAGCCCCCAGCATCAGACTGAGCTTCAAACTGGCAAACAAAAAGTATATCATCACTTTTGTGTTCCTGCCACCTTGTTACACCCACACAGGCCATCAGACACTGGCAGGAGGCAGCTCCACTGCAGCCATCCCACAGCTCCTGACCCCTTTCCTTATAGTCCTGTTTGGATCTGGCCTCCCAAATATTCAGAAAGTATGTGAAACAAACCCTACTACAAAGATTAATCCATCATTGCTGGTTTCTTGTCAATCTTGCTTCTTGCTATGTGTTACTATAGAGGGAGAGAGGGGGAGAAGGGGAGAGAGAAGGATTTAGGACTTGTTCCTGTGGCTTCTTTGCTGTTCGTTTTTCCCCTTAAGCAGCAGGGAAAAGCAACTAAAATCAGCAGTTTGTGCAACAAAACCCTTATCTTAGTCAACACCTCCAGGTATTAACAACACAGGTTTATTAAATCAAAGAGTAGTATAAATCCACAGGCAACATTGCAAGCTGTCTCCAGCAAGCCAAGGCAGGCTTGCCTTCTCTCAAACCTTGGGAAAAGCATTTCTGCAGCATCTAAGTTCTTTCTGCCTTGAAAAACCAGCATAAAACCTCTGGGGCCAATGCTACAGCTACTTGCACCAATACTGCCATGAACTTTGTCCTGTCATAAACTAAAGACATTACAATAGGAAGCATTGTTAAATGTGGCACTGAAGGGATGAAAGCACTGGTGCACAGCCATGTTGTGACACCACAGAGGTCTGCTGCATCTGCACAGTATTTCCCTCTCCTGCCTACCCATTCAATTTTTCATTATGTGAGATACTAGCTCAGCACCTGCCACCTTCTGGCACAGAGGAATTGAGTTGGTCAAACCACTACCCTGGAAGGACAGAAAGGAGCAAGGTGGCTGCCAGTCTCTTCTTCCAAGTAGCAAGTAATAGGATAAGAGGAAATGGCCACAAGTTTTGCTGGGGGAGGTTTAGATTAGGAGGAATTTTTTTCACTGTAAGGGTTGTCAGGCACTGGAACAGGCTGCCCAGAAAAGTGGTGGAGTCACCAACACGGAGAGATTTTAAAACTGTGCAGATGTGGTGCTGAGGAACATGGTTTAGTGATGGGTTAACGATTAGACTTGATGATCTTAAAGATCTTTTCCAACCAGAATGAGCCTGTGATTCTAAGGTGATCAGGGTCAGCAGCAGGAAGCAAATTTTAGTATCTACATCCAGGCATGGCAATATTCCAAGTGTTAGGTTTCTGAAATACATGATGAAAACTTTTCGTCTCTTGACCACATATTTACGCCTTGCCTGCATGTCCTTTCCATGGTTCCTTTCCTATAATCCCATCCCTCACAAAACAAGGCTTGGAGCAGCTCCACTTCCAGGGGGATGCTTCAGGCAGCTGGAAGGGACCCAGGCGCCTCCTCTAGCCCCAGATGCCCTGGCTTTGGGAAAAAAGGACATTTCAGTTTGACCCCTTGACCCAAACTCTCCATGTCAACAGAGAGATCGCTAGCCCTCAGCTCTGAAGCAAAACTGGGATGAAACGGGGAAGAAAGGAGCTGCCAGGATAATTACTGCAGATCAATGACTACCCCTGCTGGTGGGAAAAAAATCGTCATCGTTTGAAATGGCCTCAACGCAGCCGAATCTGTCACTGACATAATTAAAACCAGTAACAGTAAAAGACATCAGAAAGTCTCATTTCCACAGCCGACCCAGAAAGCTGCAGCACCTCAGTGCAATGGGATTAGCAGAACTTGCAGCACCACAAGCCCCAGCCATGGAGAGCAAATGCTGTGCCCACCTGAGACAGGCAGCCCTGTGCACCTTCCCAGGAGGAAGGTGCTCCCAGTAACATCCTCAAAGCCTTGTGGATAGATTTGTGGACCTGGGCTGGTTTGTGGACCATGTTTCCACTTAGGACCAATAAGTTTTTTGGGGCTACCAGGCTGGCAGTTGTTATACCCGAGGGTGTAGGTGCTCCAGCCCTGATTTATCTGCTTTTTATCCACAGAGGCTTGAGTGTGGAGAGCAAGCCAGAGCTGCAGCGGGTCCTCGAGCACCGACGACGAAACCAGATCATCAAACAGAAGAAGGAAGAGGAAGAGGCAAAGAAATTACAGTCTCCTTTTGAAAAGGAGCTATTGAAGAGGCAACAGAGGCTGGATCAGGTAGAACTGAGTTTTCGGTCATCCCCAGGTTATACTAACCACCCCACACAAGGCACAGACTGCAGGGGAGATGGGTGGGCTGGGGTTCAACCCAAGGTACTGCATTGCTACCCCTCCATAAAACAGAAGTCATAGTACATCCTTCACTGCTGCCCCATCTGCCGTACCCTCATCCTCTCAGTGGGATCCACCTGGTTCATACCACCTCACCCAGAACCTCCACCACACACCACTGGCCCTGGGCCTCCTCCAGGCCCCACATGGTGTCCTTGGGGTGTGCTTTTCAGTTCAAAGCTCACCAAATAGCATGGGGGCTTTTGAAATCACACCCAAGTTGCTTTTGGGAGCAGCTCTTGGCACATACTCTGGCCAAAAACATGCCCGGGGAGAGAAAGACTCAGGATGGGTGCTTGTTAGCAGCACAACCATGCCCTGTGTCTGCCCTCTTACCCAAAGCACTGCAAGCATCAGGTCAGCTTGTGGCTGCTGAGAATTCCCTGTCCTACTTGCCAGTATTTCACTGCAAATGGATGAAACTAGTTTACTCAATGACACAACAGCTCCCTTGCAATAATATCAGCCAAGCCAACATCACTTAAATGAACCCAGTATTCTCAGAGAAGAACCAGGAATATGAAACAAGGTGGTTTAGGGACTGATCCATAAAGACCTTGCATATGTAAGAGAAGCAGTACAACTACTTACCGCCCTCCCCTGTAGACAATAACCTAACGCTGAAAGCTTATCCCAGGTTCACAACCCTTCTTTGCTGGGAAGGATTCAAACATCCTGCTCCCTCCATGCCAGGTTGATGCATCACCTCAGCTTCTCTGCTGAAGATGTTCCTACCTGGAGGAAAAAAAAAAAAATTACCAATGTTTCAGTTGGCCAGAAAATGAGATTCAGGGTGAACGTGGCTCTGGTGTAATGGTTTGGAAAGAGCACCAATATGTGCACTACACACTCGTTCAGCTGTGGGCAATAATAAGTGGACATCCAGCAAAAAAGAGCCCACCACTTTTACATAGTCAATGTACTTTTGTCCTTCAGCGTGCACAGATAATGGTGACTCTTCTTTGTTACAGCTGGAGAAAGAGCAGGAGAAGGAAGAAGATAATGCACCAGAATTCATTAAAGTCAAGGAAAACCTGAGAAGAACAACAACAGTGAGCGAGGATGAGAAAGCAGCATAGCTCCTGCCAGAACTCAACAGGGATCCTACCAAGGCCAGCGCTAACACACACACGCTGACACCTCTGTACATGGGGGACATTTACAGCCACATCATTGGGGCTACTTATGGTTATTAACACTTGCTCCAGTAGAAGGCACAAAAAAGGTTTTCCCAGCCCAGGAAGGTATCACTGTGGAAAAGGTGCAGTATTCATTGAAGTACTCACACAAGGAGATGCAAAAGGAAATTGTGTTCTTTTCCCCCAGGTTGCGGGTGCACACTAACCTCCAGCTAACTCTTGGTTAACCCTTGAGACACAGTGACCCTTTAAGCCAGGGAAGTCTGTGGAGGGAGGGTTTGGGGGACCCCTGCTTCTTCATGGAGGCTGGCCAGGCATGGAGTGACAGGAAGGTGGCTGCAGCTCTGGGAAACATCCTGGAAACCTGGAATGGTTACTAAAAGGGAAAATCTGTGTATCACTGAGAACAGCCCAGGTGACTGCAGTGGTTTTCCCAAGGGTCACTGGTACCCGACCAGTGTGTAAGTCAAGCCTGGCTGAGGCCACGTGTCCCAGCAGCACACCACTCTGTGAGAAAACTCCAGCCTCTGTGTGCCCACAACAATGCAGCACAGGCAGGTGCAACTGTTCCTCACAAGCACCTTTAAACTGCATTTCAAACAAACCTGTTTGAAAATAGCTTTTTAGGCAGTTCCGTGCTCAGAGAGAAAACACATTGGACTACACCAGCAACACCCCAGGTGGGAGGTAAATGGCCTGGGCAGAAAGCAAAGGCTGGGTATTTTCAGTGTGGGTGTTCACAGAAGCATGCAGAGGCCAGAGAGAAGATCCCTATGGATGCAGCTGATGGACAAACCACTTCTTGCCCCCGGATTACTGAGCTTCAGCCCCTCTCCCAGCAGCTGGGCAAGCACTACCATAAGGACCCAGAAAACCCTGTGGTTGAACGGTACTAATATGGTCGTGTCCTACTGGTGTCAGGCTGCCACCTATAGGCACCAGGGCCTGATGCAAAACGATTTGTCAGTGCTTATTCCCTTTTCCAGAGGTCAGAGATGCCTTATTTCAACTGCCACCCTGCAAAGCTAAAAATCTCTGCTGCTGGCAAAACTGAGATAGCTGGTGCATTTGCACTACACGCAGACAGAACCTACCACACTGATGGGGCACCCGTGCCCTGAGGTGTCCACACCTAGAGCTAAAACTGCTCCTTCAGGAAGATCTCAGCTTCTTGCTTCTCACATCAACCCTGATAAAAGGCCTTAGCAGCATAAGTCACCAACTGCCTCTGAACACTGGCTCTTGAATGGCAAGTCTCAATGGACCTAGTCAGCTGGGAAGATAATACCTGGTAAAATGATCTCTACTATCCACATTAAATTAAGGGAAACTGGGCATTTATCACATATCTATTAAAAAGTTACTAATCCATTCCCTGTTCTCCCCAGCCCAGTGGGGTGTTTAATTCCTGAGGGCTGTTGCTTAAGTAAAACATCTGAGCCCCATCACATGTCAAGAGCAGTGATACAGGTATGTGGTTCCTGCAACAGGTTGGACTACAGAAGCCCTTAACTCTGATTCTGTCCTTGAGAGCCCCAGCTCACAGCACTGTCTCTGCAGTAGTTTTTAAGCCCCTTGTTCATCATGCTTATTCTAAACAAGTTTCTACATCAGAAACCCAGTGCAAATGGTCACTATGGGTCAAAAAAGATCCAAAAGGTTCTATTGATGTCCTTTCCAACTGCAAAGCTTTTCATATAGGTTTTAGGATTAAAACCATGAGGAAGAATCAGCATTGATCATTTGTAGGGGAAAGCAATCCAAATTTCTCCAAGAAAAAAAGGTGTTGCTAATGATACTGGTACGTAGCTATAAAGATATGTACATAGCTGTAAAGAGCTGCATGATACTCCATAGATAACATCAGTTCAAATAACTAGCCAGAATTACTGTGCTGGGGTTTTGTGAGGGGTCATGGCACAGATTAAGTAACCTTGATCAAAGAGCTCAAAAAAAAATCACAAAATTAATTTGTAATTTTCCACAGATGGGAATGCACTCCAGGAAAGGCAATCTGTCACTTCATATGCACCAGTGAAATCAGTGTTATCAGCTCACCCGGGGTTGGGACAGGGGCATTTCTGCAAGTCTTTGGGTGGGAGCCATCCAGAAAGGTCTGGGTCGGCTGAGTGCTCAGATCATTAACGAAAAGGTTGAAAATATTTTGCTGCAGTCTTCTTGAGGAGACAAATATAATCTAGGGGGGAAAAAAAACCAACCAAACAAACAAAGAGAAAAAAAAAAATTAAAAATCAAGGTGTCTCCCTCTACTGTGGAGTTGACCAAGCACAGAGTAGGGCTGCACACCAACACAGTCCATGGTTGCTAAGGGATGTTTGAGTCATTTTCAGTGGCTGGCCAGACGGGAACAGAAGAGCCAGGTCATTCTGTCCTAATTCAGGCTGAGATAAGAGTGCCACAAGAAAACCTTCCAGCAGTGGAGAGACAGCAAAAAGCCCTGACCCAGCTGCCCACCAGAGACATTGCAGGCTGTGAGCCAGGACTCAGCTGCTGATCCACAGCCTGACCCACCAAACTGGCCACAAGCAGCCAGGACCGGGAGTTCCCATGGGGCCAGGACAGACCGTAGCAGCTCCATGGCCCACAGCAGAGCACATGGCAAGAGCTGCAGGCTCCAGTCCTCTGTGGTGGCACATGGGAAATGATGTTTTTACTGCTCAAGCGTTGGCTTAAAAATCACAGTGCTCTCCACGACTGCTCTTCTCACCCCAGCACCCACCTCCTGGCCAGGCTCAGCCCCCAAGCCTGTACAAGCTTCACTGTTGCTCTTGTGCTTCGTGGTGTGGCAGCACCCAAGAAAACGTCAGTGTAGGCATCACCAGGAAGATTTTGGGGTATCTTTGTATCACTTTTTCTTTTAAATTAATTCCTCTCTATGCCCCTAAAACATCTTCCTAAATAAACGTGCTGTACCCAGAAGACACAGATTATCAGAGTATTGATGAAGACAATTTTTTGCACTGTGTATGTTGCCTCTGTGGTATATAGTCTATATTCTGTGGTGGTGTTTATACATTGATATATAAATATATGTCATGCAACCCTACTTAATTAACTAAAGCTGTTTAATGTGGAAACTTCTGAAGAAATAAACTAAACCATGATTGTATAATTTGCTCTTTTCCACAAGGAATTGAAAAATCTCCAATGATGTAAGTGGACAACAACTTACTCATCAGTGAGCCATCTTCATCATCTGCACCCAATGCTTGCACCCATTGTTTATCCCCAGACTTCAGCTCTATTTACTGAAATTTTAAGAGCACAGAAATTGTGGAGTCAGGTTTTTTGCACTGGAACTTCCCATATGGTTGATTTCCAGCTGGCCACAGATGCCCAACCTGCCTGGCAGGGTGAGACCCACAAAGCCAAGGAAACACATTGCCCTTGGATTTAATTTTAAAACCCAGTTTTGAGCTGAAAGGTAATCCTCACACTAGTGAGCTCAGTTCATTATTTTAAAATATTTTAAAGTGTTTTAGCAGCATCAGAAGACCATGGATTAAACAGATAAGAAAAAGAGAGGATGACGTACAGTTCACACACACCAAGCTCCCTGAAAGCCAGGGCTAAAACTGAATGCAGCAAAACAAACATGAAGGATTTCTGTGTCTCATTAGTGATATCCTTAACAGCAGTGATGCCAGCTTCCTGCTCAGAACAAGGCAGAGGTAGTGTTCAGATGCATTTCTCTGACACCAGTGGGGTTGCCACACCAGGAGGTACATGGTAGGGCACTGATGTGGGCAGCCAGCTCATTGTTAGGGATGAGGGCTCTTGGACTAAACCTCTTCTTTGGGACAGGTTTCCAAGCCACATTCCCACCTTGTTATCACTTACAGTAACAGCTCACTTGCCATCCTACCACAGTGGGTTATGTACTTAATTTCCTGGCACAAACCACGCAAAGGGAAATATCTTCACTGGAGAGTGTGGCCTTTGGCGAGACAAGGGACCAGGGGACTGAGGCAGGACGCTCTAAAATGTTACATCAACCTTTCACAGCCCCAAGCAGTGAGGTTGCAGTGGGCTATTCCTCCTACACTCCTATAGGCTAATCACACAGCTCCTTTCACATGCAAATGCCAAAGGCAATCATTCACACCTTGACAGTTCCTCTTCTACTGAAGACTGTAAGAAACAATCTTTTCTGCTCTTTAAAGATGTGCTGCCTTTTAGCTATGCACAAACTGCTCTGCTGCCTGCATTTTTCTTAATTCCAGTTTTCAGTATCAGCTTTGCAACTGATCCAGGTCACACTGAGATCTCTTTTCCTGTGCAGTCACTCCTGAAGTGCTCCTAGATAGTTTGCTGCAGTGGAATTTCCTGTCAGGGAACCTTTATCTATTACTGCCTAATTTACTTCTCGCTACTGCCTTAGAACCGGCAAACTCCAATTTTCTTCCCCAGGCCAGCAGCATCCACAGGCTGGCCCTGGCTGAGCACCCCTTCTCAGAAGCTCTCCTCTGCATATCCTAGTTATTTCTCTATGTTTAGATCATTTGCCAAAATAACCTAAAATTGCCACAAACTGGCTAGTTTTGAGTTGATAAAAGCATCACATGGAACACGTGAGTTGGACAGGATACTGAGGATAACCAGGCTTGCAGAAATGGGGGAAAATGCAAAACTATCAGCAACATAATAATTACATTGTATTCCAACACAAGACCAGGTGCTCCTGGTTCCCACCACACGCTGTGAGCTCTCTGGGCACCCCACAGGCATGGGAGGCACATGAGAACACTCTGACTCCAGTGGCTCTCCAGCTCAGACTTCCTGAACTCCGACTGGCAACGACCTGCCCAGGCAGCACCTGAGCCTGCCCAAATATAAGCCTACATGAACATCAGGTTTCAAACAGGTTCAGGAACAGGCTCCTAGGCTTCTTCCAACCTGACATCCCTCAGTCTATCTTCAGGAGATCCAGACTTGCTAGCTGAACCACAAACAGCACTTGGGACAGCACTTCTGACTCCAGCAGGAGAAAATAACAGCAGAGGTAACCTCTTACAGCAGGTCTATGGCATGGCATAACCCACCTGTTTTACCTCCCTTCCCTGATGAAGCAGTTTCCAGTGAGAGGCGCAGGCCTGAGGCAGCAGCGCAGCTTCGGGGATGAGCTGTGGGGCCTGCGGGGCTCCTCTCCTGTCAAGCTCAAACCCTGACGGTGCCAGGGGATGAGTTGCCAGCTCCTGCCCACCAGACACCAGGACAGACTGCAGCGGGGACAGAGTCAGGCTCACCAGAGATGAAGGCAGCACTCACCCCATGGCAACCTCCCTCCTCCCCCCGGCCTGACCCAGCCTGCCCAGCACATCCCAGCCCCCCATATTGCACCCCAGACTGTGGGGAGGGCTGAGGGCAGTGCCATCACCAAGCTGGGAGAACCCTGAGCGAGCCAAATCCACGCTCAAGGAGCAGCGAGAGCCCAAAGGCTGCTCCCCTCTATCCTCAAGAGATGAAAAAAACCCAAAACAAACACTAAAAATACTGGGACAGGGCAGAGTGCTACTTCAGAGCTGGAAGTGCAGCCTCTGACACACAAATAGCCTGAAGCGAGATCAGAAAAACAGCCTTTTTGGTGATTTTCAAGCGCAGGGGGCCCAGGCCTGCGCTCCCGGGGAGCCGCGGGGCCCGGCAGGCGCAGCTGCTGGCAGGGCTGGGCCTGGCCCCGCCGCGCACACGCAGAACCACCCAGAGCCCGGGCCTGCCCCACGTCCTCCCCGGGGACAAGGTCCTGCAGCGGGAACACCGGCACAGGCAGCCCAGGGAGGTGGGCAGCAGCCAGACGGCTCCCCCGAGCACGCGTGGGACAAGGTACGTGGGGTTGCGTGTTCTCGCGCAGCTGAGAGACAGGCAGGGTTTTCCTCACGGAGGCGGGAGGCGGTGGCTGAGCCGCGGGAGTCCTGCGGCAGCTCAAGGTTAGCTCCGGGTTGCTCCCAATTCCTGCACTCAACACGCTGCTTTGAGGGTTTTCTTGTCCTCCTGAAACAACCACAGACCCTGAACGAAAGGTCTGCGTAGCAGAAAAGCAAGAATAAAGAGCATCTTTGCCAGAGTTTCCAGAGATCAGATTTCTTAGAGTATTAAAAATCATTCGGGAAGCAGACAGCTTTCCTTAAGGGAAAAATCGGCTTTACTTTCCACATACCACGCTCTCTTTTTATTAATACCCTGTGACACATCCTGCTAACGTGGGAATTACAAGGTTAGGAGTTAAAGTAAAGCTGAGCCCCAGGGGAGCAGGACAGAGGCAGCACAGACAGTTCCTGCCGGCACAGGTCAGGGAGCGTCAGGGCACGGGTCAGTGGGGGAACAGGCTGGGGCCAGAAACTCCCTTAAACTTCAACACATAGTTGTGGGATTCCAGCAGTAACTTCTCATAAAGTATTTGGGGCAGAGTGGTGAAGGAAAAAGATGTTTTTTTAAACAATAAAAAAAAATAATCATAAATCATTTTGAGCTTTGAGAACTGCCCTAAATTTTCACTGTCCGCATTATTGCATCGAGGACAAAACAGTGTACCTACATGTTTATGCAACCTTTGTTGTTTTTCTAAACTAACATGGAGATGTCACTATTTGTGTACAAAGTACACTCCGGTACCTGCTTTCCTGAGCACAGTGCCCTGCAGTAACTGTGCCTGCAGCACAGGGGGCCATGCCCCAGATTCCCCATGCAGAAATATCTTGACCAGCCTACTGAAACCACACCTTGCTGCACCCAACACCTTCAATCCAACCACCCACAGAAGGATTGCTAGCACCTAACGAGACCTATCCCACCCCAGAGCAGCTCAGCCTCCAGGATGGCTCTGCTGGAGACTGGAAAACACTGGCAGGGCTCTGTCCTCAGCAGCGTGAATCCCGACATCGCTGGTGAGAGGCAAACAGCCTCCTTCAGCGTGGAGAAGCTCACGGCCCTGCTGGACGGCGGTGTGGAGCAAACTCGGATGCGGAGGGCGGTGGGTGAGTGAGCCTTACGAGGTCCCTGGCTGGTATATGCCCACAGCCCTGCTGCTTCTGCTCCTCCTTTGCAGCACGGTGGGTTTTGCACTTATCGCTCATCTCCTATAAAAGTGGGAGCAAGAAGCTTAGAGGCCCCTGCTGCTGTAAAACAGCACGACTCCTCTGCAGCTGTTCCTCACTGCTCCCACCTCCAGTATCTCTGGCAAGACTGGTTAGACTGGTCACACAGTTGAGTACCTCTGAATGAAGAGGATGTGGAGGGCTGGTGCTGCTGGGCAGTGATGGACACCATGGGGGCTGGTGCTGCTGGATGAACCTCCTCAGCACCTTGGGCTTGTCCAGGTGGGGAGCTCCTTGCATGGGTTGGGTTGGCTTGCCTTGGCTAGGCTGAGCTGCTTCTACTCATGGTGGGTGTGCCAAAAAAAATGCCTGTGTGTTCAGAAAGATCAGAGGAAAAAAAAAGCTCCTTTGTCTCTGTAACTACCCCCCCACAATACCCTTACCAAATTAAAACTGGACAGGCCACCAGGACTGCACACTTCATAGTGCAACTGAGGATCAGTAAAACCTTAATTGTGAATGGACCCAAAGGTTTCCAGGCAAAAAGGAAGCAGCAGAAATGTTCAGGCTGTCACAGAAAGAGCAAACCCAGCAGGCACTTTGCAGCACTGTGAGAGGCTGGTGAAGTCTCATGGCAGAAGGCAGGTGCTGAGCAGGGCACCTGGCAGCTCCAGCCATTGGCCTCCCTCCAGACAAAACCCAGCTAACCACATCTCTTACAGCTATCACAGCACTGGAACAGCCCTAAAGAGGCAGAGTGATCCATGGCATTTCCCACCTGACACACACAGTCACATCCAATACCCTGCAGGGCCACTATTCCCACTCACCAGACACCTCTCTCAGACCCACCCAGTTCCTCCTCCCCCAGACCTAACACTGCCCAGTGTGAGGCACAACAGCCACCAGAGCCAGCACTAGCAAAACACAGCCTGCCTGCAGTCACCCTAGGAAGTCACAGCTTCTGTATCCATGCCCCCAGCCCTGCCCACTCCTCCCGAGCAGGGCTCGAGTAGCTGTCTACAGTCCAGGAGAACCAGCTCTTCTGTGTTCCTTTGCAGCTGAAGCCATCGAATGTGACCCTGAATTTAGCAGAGAAAATCAGTATTTCCAGAGCCAGAATGAGAGGTATGAAGCAGCAGTCAGAAAAGGTGTTCACCTCCAGAAAAAGATGCGTGAGATGGGATGGACTGAGGATGGACCCGAATATAAGTACATTTACAGGTGATTTTTTTTCTTTTTTAAATGTACAAATAATTTTTTGCTAAATGTTTTGTATGCCAACAAGAATCCACTTTAGCAAAGACTGGGAGAGGCCAAGAGTTGACAGGTAACGTTTTGGTACAAATGTGCTGCAGGCTGTTACTTTAGCAGCATGCTAGCAAAAAGGAAAAATGATGATCCACAGCAGGGGACTTCTCAAAGAGCAGCACAGAGCTGCAACATGATAGATCACAGCAGTTTATATTCTCAACATGATATTTCCACTTCAGTAAGCTGCTTACCTGTGCTATAGCTTTTATACTACCCTTCACACATTTTTAAATATATAAGCAGAATTGGAAGTGGTACTGTTTCAGTTATGATATGGCTTTCAGATAAATTAAAAATGACATTTTCTACATCTAGAAACACCATATTGTATTTAAAAAAACCAACAAAACAGTTTCTAGGTAAATGGAATAAAATCCTTTTCATAATCCTTTCCTTAACACTCTGCATGGGGTTGAGCTCCATATTTTAATTGCTTGCCCCTCCTTCTTTCCTCCTTTGCTAAAAGTAACAGTTAGCTGTTGCACAGTGCACACTTAATTTGGGGGGGGGTGTTACATACCCCATGAGAAGGTGCAAGTTCAGAGGCATCATTAAAAAAGCCTGCACCTCACAAATCACCTCTGACCCTCAAAGTCACTTTCCAATATTTCAGCATATGAAAGATTATAGTTCTTTTCCACTAAGCTCATCACCACCTACAATAAGCAGGACTGATAAATGGTAAAATCTCCCATTAAAGGCTCTTAGACCTGATCATTATATTCCCAACAAAAAGCAGCTCTCCACTACTCCCTCAGAAGAAAAAAAAACAAAACAGCACATTTTTAAAATCTGACAAAACCCAAACCTTTTATCTGGCCCCCTGATGCCAAGGGCCAGCCCTGTGCTACCACATTTTGCTAGATTAGGATCACAGGTGCCTCACAGGACAGCTCTTGTCTGATGAAACACCAGGTGAGCACCAAGCTCTTAACTGACAAAGTCACACATTGAAGATCCAGCTTTTCAAAATGACAATTAAAGCAATGCTATTTCTGGATGGGCTGCCAAGGCCTCATTAAGTCTTCTGTTAATCAAAGCAATTTCCCATTAACTTATTTGTTCATATTCTCTCCATGTACACACACACTTTTTCAGCCTAACTGATCCTTTCTGAGGACCACTGTACAATAAAGGTGGCAGACCTTTGATGACAATAAAAGGTATTTATCAAGAATGAGATGCTTACTAGAGCACTGCAGTTAAGCAACCAGCCACACAAGCTACTGAGCAGAGCAGACACATTTCCAGGTATGACAGCACATATATCTGAGAGGTGATTCAACCACACTCTGAGGAATCCCAGGAAGAGGGACTATACTCTCCATATTTTCTTGGGATTCCTCACACGCACACAAAAAGCTCAAAACAAATGAGTTTTTTATTCTCACCATGGAAATTCCTGTACCAAGTTCCCATATTATTCCAGAAGCTGTGTGCTTTTAAGGATGAGTACAGCCCCGTCAGCTGGCAATGGCAAAGGACCTGACCAGACTATAAACCAGGTGTTATAAGGATGTATTTGAATTTTTCCATAAAAAAACCCAACCACCTCCAGTCAGGCCGAGCCCATGAATCCCAGTTTGCTTTCACTGCCAGCAAACAGTACAGCAACAAACCAAACATAGTGAGGCATTTCCCTAGAACAGGAATGGGAATGATCAGGAAATCCAGGTCTCAGGTACCTGCATAAGTAATTTGGTCTAATGTACCCCACAATTAATTTATTTAGTCTTATGTGGGGGGAGAAGATGGGCTGTTCTCCACATGTGGGCTTGGGGGTTTAGAGTAGGATGATGGGGTTGTTTGGGGATTTTTTTTAGCTCAGCCTTAAAATGTGACTTAAACAGGAAAAAATCCCATGAAGAAAAATAAAGACACGAAGGGCTCAGAAGCTCTCAGAGCCACAGGAGCTCCAGAGCTGGGCTGCGTTTTTAGGAGCTCAGCATCTGCTGTTCAGAACAGATAGTTCCTCCAAGAAAAACTAAAATAATGAGCTAGCAACACTTAAGCAAACTATGTCACAAAAGAAGGAACAAAAGCAGCTTAGAAGAGTACTTTTCCTGCAGCATCATTTAGATGTTGGACACTGGGTAAGGTTATAACAGTGCAGAAATCAGAAGGCAGCAGGTGGTGCTGTCTGGTGACCACCACAGCGTCACCACCTCATTCATCACATCCCTGGAACTTCACTGGTGTAAAAATACCCCTTGTGCCTTCCCACAGGGCCCTGTCAGGAGACGTCGCATTTCTCCTTCACAGCATCTTCATGAGAAGTATTTCAGTGCTGGGCTCTGAGAAGCAGGTCACCAAGTGGATTCCTCTCGCCAGCCAGTACCGGCTGATCGGAAGCTACGCCCAGACCGAGCTGGGGCATGGTAAGGCTGCAAAGAAAGCACAGTGCTTCTGTAGGACAAGAGGCTCTGGCCCAGGTACTCAGAGGAATTGGAGTTCAAGCTGTCCATGCTTCAGCAGGGCAGGAAGATGCCACCTGCATGTTAGAGGTTGCTATCCTCAGTGTTCCTCTGCAAGCTGGAGATGCTTTGGTTTTGCCAATGTGGAAAAAAATAGCAAGAGTGAAGGTGAAAGCTCACAATTAGAAAGCAGACAGTCACCAGTGGTTGACAGTTGTCACCATGAACCAGGCAGCTTACCTGAGTACCACATGGCCTGAGAGGTCTTTGCAGGAAATGGTGCAGGGTCACTGGAAGCATCCTCCTACTGTTCTCATCAGGATGGTAAATTGCAAAACCCTGGTAATACCCACACCAGCAGCCTCTAGGATCCTCCACTCTCTCCATCCTTGTGATACACCAGGATATATACATAACTTGTTTGTTGTTGTTTTTTTTAAAGGAACTTATCTTCAGGGTTTGGAAACAACAGCAGTCTTCGACAGCAGTACACAGGAGTTTATACTGAACACACCAAAGATCTCTGCCATGAAGTGGTGGCCTGGAGACAGTAAGTACCACAGAAAATAATTTGGTTTTCTTCATTTGCCTCCCTCAATTACTCAGTCTGCCCTGCTCAAACTCCATGTTGGAGGGCCCGGGTTTTAGCATAGGACTCCAGTAAGAGATGCACATATCAAGAAGCAAGTAAGAGACCAGAAGGTTTTGTACAAGTTCAAAGGCCAGAAGAGAGCCACCATCATCTATCAAAAAGCCTTTGAGTGGAAGGGCTGGAGAACTTCACTCAGGGAAACTCCTGCCTCTGCAGGAATCAGTCTTCTATCTTTGTAAATAATACTCAGACAACCAAAAACTGCAGGGAGGCCATCAGCATAAAAGATCAGCATAAAGGATTCAAGTGTGAAATTCATGGCTCCCTTCAGGAAGGTATTTCACAGAAAATACCTGGACTTACTCCAACAGCCACAGCACTTCCTACTCTCTCAGCACTGTGTGAACGTTAACTACTTATTTTTTCATATCTGCTGATACAAACTGTTCATCCAAGCCTCACAAGCAGCAGCAGAGGGATGATGCTCTTCTGAGAGCCAAGAGCAGGCTCACAGCTCAGACTTAGGCAATGTCCAGCTTACAGCTTCTGTGGATCACATCTAGCAAGACCCAACACTCAATTACCACTGACTGCTGTTAACTGTGGAAGTGTTTGTGCTCTACCTTGTCTCAAGGGAGTGAGGCTGGTTTTCTTCTTGCAGTGGGAAGGTCAGCAACCCACACAGTGGCCTTTGCTCAGCTGTACATCCATGGGAAGTGCTATGGTGTGCATCCCTTCATCGTGCAGATACGCAGCCTTCAGGACCATTCCCTCTGCCCAGGTAAATGACCACAGACATTGCAGCACTCCTGCAGGTGCTCTGCCTAATTTGCCCTTAAATGTTTTCTAAAACATTTGACCCAGGGAGAGCGTTATAATTGCTAAAGCCAAACTAACATAGACACTTAAGGCATAGTTATCACTAAGCTCAACCATTTAATCTAAAGGAAGATTGAATGTATCCTCAGGCATAACCAGACCAAGCCTTCTTCTTAACCAGAAGCCTGGGCTGTTCTGACCACCTCTGCATTAACATCTCAGCTCTGACCCCAACCAACATGGGTAGCAGCTGGATCACAGAAACAAACTACCACAAGGCATGTCAATGCTTGTTTCATTCCTCAGGCAAGGTTGCCCATGCTGGGGAAGAAGCTGAGCTGAATGCACCTTTCCTTTGAGATTCCAAGCCTGACACAAAATGGGGAGGAAAAAAGTTCAAGTGGGAGTAAGCAGGCTGTGTTTTCTCCCGATGCAGGCGTAACTGCAGGAGACATTGGTCCCAAAATGAGTTTTGAGCACGCTGACAATGGCTACCTCATGCTGCAGAACGTGCGTGTCCCCAGGGAGAACATGCTGAGCAAGTTTTGTGAGGTGAGTACAGCCTCACATCAGACTCACCTACCAGACTCTCATTCCACAGCCAGAGAGACAACAGGGGCCTGCCTAAATTTAGGACAAAAATCTTCCTTTGAGGTGCCCGCAAGTCTCTGCAGTTTTATCAAGGGCAGAAATTACCTGAATCCTAAATGAAACTCAGTGTTAGGAATCCCATGTTCAGAGGTGGGTGCAAACAGAACATGTCTGAGCCAGAAATAGCAAGTTTGTCTCCTCAAATGGACACATTTCATCCATCATACATAAACATACTCAGCTCTGCCTTCAGTCAAGTATTTCAAAACCTATTTTATTCCATGTGTGGAGATCACGCAACCGTCCTGGTATGGAAGAAGGTGACACCTAATGTCCCCTCTCTAGGTCCAACCAGATGGCACCTACCGAAGGCTGGGGTCCCAGCAGATCAATTACTTCACCATGACGACCGTGCGCATCTCCCTCATTTCAGACGAGGTGATCACCCCCCTGATGAAGGCCTGTACCATCGCCATCCGCTACTCCGTGGTTCGCCGCCAGTCCAAGCTCCAGCCTGGGTAATAATGCCACATGGGGCCACAGCAGTGGGAAGGGAACCCTCCACCACCTCCCCCCACACCACTCTGGATTTCTGCTTTCCATCTTATCTTTCAGCACATCACTGGCTTCTTTCCCTGCCCAGATAGGGCATGAAAAACGTGCTCCGCCATTATTTACATTAACGAGCTTCAGTCAAAGTACAAGGGAATGTTTATAGTTCTTGCTGAGATAAGTTTCATAGTTTGAATAGCTCAGTGGTTCACACAAGCAACTTATTTTTCTTACAACTGGCCTTCCCATGTAATCACATAACTCAGCAGAATCCAGATCAAGCAGTCAAATTGCTGAATTCTTATTCCATCGCATCCTACTAGTGGACACATTAAAATACCTTCCCACATCCACAGTTCCAACATCTGCACTTGACAACATTGAATTTTATCAGTCTGGTAGAATCTCTGTAATTTTAAAATAATCTTAATGGATTTCAAAAATTTCCACTTAAACATCCTTGCAAAAGCAAGATCTTAATGAGAACGTGATTTGGTTCAAACACAAACCAAACACAAAAGCACAGCATGTTGAACTGCTGTAACAACCAATGCCATTGTTTGAAGTTCTAAGTGTATGAACCACAGCAAAAGTGGTAAAGAACATCTAAAACCAGCTCAGAAAGCTTAAAATAATTTAGCCTCAAATATTTTCAAAGAAACCCACTCAGGGCCACAAAGATCCAGTCTGCAAAGCAAAACCTTTTCAGGATGCAGTGCCACCACCTTTCAACTAACACCAACAACTTGGGTGCCCCTGAAGGCATCTTCCTTGTCTTCTCCTGCAGTTCCCATTCTCCTCCACACCAGCCCATCACATGGGGCCTTTTCCACTCTCTTGGCTGGTCCACCAACACAGTAGAGCAATAACTTTTTTCCCCAGTCAGGCTTGTTTCTGTAGCAGCTTAGCAAGCTGGGCAGATTTACTGCCACAGCATCAGCTTAGTCCTTTTCACACTGCTTCTTGGTAATGAAAAATGCTGGGTTTCATTTTATCATAGGTAATGAACAGTAGCTTGTGTCCACACTTCCCCTACTTCATCAGCTGTCTTCCTACAGGGAAGAAGAAGCAAAAATCCTTGACTACCAGACTCAGCAAGAGAAGCTGCTGCCCCAGCTGGCAACAGCCTATGCCTTTCATTTCATCGACCACTACCTGCAGGAGCTGTTCAACAGGGCTTACAGGGAGATCCAGAGGAAGAACTTTGACATGCTGCCCGAGGTGAGCTGCAGCACTGTTACCTGCAACAGCACTTCTCATCTCCAAATAGCAAAGTATTTTAGCAAACTGGACAAGCATGCCTCTTACCTCTAGGTAAATGGAAAAAGAGGAAGCACTATAAGAGCAAATGGCATATCCTAGGTCCACAACCAGTTAGCAACAGCATTTGCTTTACTGCCCGAAATCTTTCATTTTGGGAAATATTGCCGAGTGGAAAGTCCTTGAAAAGCACACGTGCTTGATAAAAACCTTGTTCCAAGTAGCTTGGTAGCACAAAGTGCTATTTCACAATTTCATCTACAAATGCACACACCAATACTCACTTCTGAGCCAAAACCAAAAATGTGAGGTTTTGGGTAGAACATAAGATTTCACAACTAGAAGCCTGCAGTGAAAACACACTCAGAACAAGGGTGGCCAAAGCCACTGCAAGTTCAGAGAAAACCAAAAATGCATGAACTGCCCACAGCATGCCCAGCATCCTGAGCAGAAACCAAAGGCCAGGCTCAGGGAGCTAGGTGCTACACCAGCATGAAAAGGAGGATTTGATAGAGACTTCATTCCCAGAAATTGCACAAAATGAAAGAAGGGAACTTACTCTCTTACTCTGAGGATTGCTTTAGAACATTTTACCGTTAACACTCTTGCCTTTTTCTTAACAGCTCCATGCATCATCTTCAGGCTTCAAAGCCCTGATTACTCAGCACTGCACTTCAGGAGTGGAGATCTGTCTCCGGGCATGTGGGGGACATGGTTACTCCTTGCTGAGTGGGCTCCCTTCCCTGTATACTAAAATACTTGCCTCTTGTATTTATGAAGGGGAAAACACCATTTTGCTCCTGCAAACTGCCAGGTAACAATTCAAATCTGCTCATCTCAGAGCCTGCTTGTTCATTTATTCAACCTCTACTACTACTTCTCCAAAACCAGTAAAACCAGCTACTCCTTTCTCACAGCACCTTCTGAAAATACAGCTCAGGACAAACTATTCATGACTTCTCTCTAACAGGCATGGAGCTGTGTGGGAATTGGATTCTCTCTTCTGTTTTGGGGTTTGGGATGTATGCAGGTGCTGTTCTGCATAACCTCATTTTTCCCTGTAAAGCAGCACAGCAAAAGCATTTGCTGTCCACGCTTTCTCATTTATTTTTTAAGCAACCAATACAACAGGATATTGGTGAAGTGAGGTTGGTTCAGAGAAGGCAAAGTTATTGGATACTGAAAGCAGATGAATCATGCTTCAAGAAGTCTTTCCTCCAAGCATGCAGACTGATGATTATCCAGAGAAGATGAAATACAGGAGGAAGAAACCACAGCTGCTTGGACTTTTAATAATGTGTGTTTTTACTAGAAGGAGAAAACCAGTGCACTTCCCAGGGATAGAGGTGCTACCATGTAGCTCTGTGCTTGCATGCAGCTATTTCTGCACCCATTACTGCCTCTTTTTGCAAGGTCAACAGCAAGGTCAACAGAAAAGCTGTAACCTTCTACTTCCAGAACAGGTCAATCTAGGTCATAATAGAGGTGCCAAGAAAATAAAAGGAGTGGGGAATGCTCCTTGGACACATGTTTAGCTCCAAGAAAAGGTCTGATGTTTGTAGTGTAGTGTGACTGTGTGCTGGGGAGGGTAAGACCAAAGCACCATTAAGACTCCCAGAGCATTAAGAAGACTCAGGCTGCAAAGTTGATAATGTGTCTAATCACCACACTGCTGAGACTAACAGCCACAGCAAGTTTCTTCCTAAAAATGCATCACTACAGATTGCTGTAGTGTTTAAATACAGTAGACAGGTGACTCCTAAGACCCATCACAGAGCAGGGTACAGTGAGCAACATGCAAAACAAAAGGCCATTTCTTGTTCAAATCCCAGTGGTGGCACCTTTGCTGCCTGAGCCCACTTTCCATTTTGCATCAGCATTTGCTGCATGGGGATCACAGCCGTGCCGTGCTCTGACTGTTGCCCTCTTCCCAGGTTCCTGATTAAGAGCTTCATGGCAGCCAGCTCTGGCCAGCCTGTTCCACCATCTGTCACTTACCTGGCTGCAGTGAAACCCAGGAAGTGTCCAGCCAAGAACAAGTTGGATTTTCTCAGCCCAGATATTTACACTGAGGCCTACGAGCACACGGCAGTCAGGTCAGTACCGTGAGGGGAGACGGGGTTTCTCTTCGACATCAGAAACGTGGTAGGAGCTCAGCTTCTTCCTTGCTTTAAAGAGAGGTAAAATAACAAGTTACACAATAATTGACACCATCTGTTCCTGAAAGAGGTAAGGAAGACCCACACAGGATTAACAGCCATGGAAAGTGTTCAATATGAACCTTCCACATTCAGAACACCAGAAGTGTTGAGACCCCATGGTACCTAAATGTTCCAGAGTTGATCCCATACTGAGCTGCTGGCACAATACAAGTAAATCCCAGACCCCATCACTGTGTTGCCATCCAGTAAAGCCTTTAAGCAACTGGACCCTGTGCAATTCTTTACAGAAAACAAAATTTTACACATCTGTGGAACTGATGTTTGTCTTCAATTAGCAGCACAGCAAACAGAGCCTATCATTCCACCTGAAGCCTTTCAAGTAACTACACATTCAACTACTCAACCCAAATTAAAATGGTATCATGAACAGTCTCATTAGTATTATGTGCATGGTTGTGGACCACATAGACATCATCTCTGAAAACCAGGTAAACAGATAGACAGCCCTACTGTCATTCACATCAGAGCAAAACCAGAGCTGCTCTTCCAAAAGCTTCTGTGTCAATGGGAGAAGGATTTGTAGAAAAGCAGGAACAAAATGTAACATCAGTCCAACATTATCACAGCTTTTTGTTTTGCAAACTCTCCTTACAATGCACACAACCCAAGAAAAACCCAGCAGACCCCAGTAAACTACTCTGGAAGCTGAGAGGGCAGAAATCCTTCAGTACAGGAGTGGTCTGGGTGCTTCTCCCAGTTTGTACTTAAATTTTGCATAACCTAAGTTCACTCATACAGTGTACAGATAACTTCAAATGTCAGAAATGCCACTTTGCCATATGATCCACACAAGTCTGAGTATGAAATGAACGCATGTGGGCTGCTGTACTCATACACAATATGCTTTTTTAATTTTCCAGACTCATAAGAAGCACAGCAGCTAAACTACAGGACTTGATTCAGTCTGGAGTCAAAAAGCATGATGCATGGAACCAGTGCACTGTGCAGCTGGCACAGGCTGCAAAGGTTAGCAAACTTTATCTGCTTATTTGGCATTTGTCTTCATGATACAATATGCAACAGAAACAGCATGTGTAGCTTGACTTCTCAGTGCTTATTGTTTTCTGTTAGCATCTAAGGGACACCACAAAGACCAGGGCACCACTGCAGTCTGCACAGTGAAAAAATCAGAGGAAGAAGTAATTCCAGATCCGAAGAATTTGCTGTCTGAACAGGCCAGGTAGAAAAAGACTAAAGAGAAGAAAATGAAAGGGAGGGGGGGAAAAAAACTACCTTCACAATGATGCTGCCACTAGTAATCAGAACCAGACCTCCCATATCCTGCAACAAGAACTCACCATCTCCAGCTAATGCTTATCTTTTTAAAAGAAACCAGCATTTCTGGCTCCCAAAGGAAAGCCTCCCCAAAGCCACCTACTGCAAGCTGGTGGAGTCACACAGCAAGGGTGAAACATGTCTGGTATTGCTTACTGCTACTGTCCTCACAGGAAGGACAACTGCAGGGAAAGCAAGGAAAAGCAGTGGTAAGGGCCATGTTAATTACTACCGAAAGAAAAATATCAAATCAAAGCTAAATTAATAAGAGATTCAAAACCAGCTCCCAGTTCACATGGATTAGACAGGCAACCAGCATGGGTCCAGCTGAAGGAGGATCAGGCCAGCAGCAGTTGTACCCTACACAGAGGTTAGTTAGTACAGAATCAAGCAGAAAAGAAAGTAAGAGGGGAGAAAAGCCCTAAACTTAAATGAAAACCAAAGCTACTGATACTTCAGTATCTCAAAAAAAACCCCAAACAACCAAAACAAACAGTATTTAATTTTCTTACAATGTAACTAAGTGCAAATCCTCTACAGTTATGGTGAAACTCTTCCTTCCTTCTTAAATTGAGGAAAGAAAGATCTTGAAATGGATCCATGGCTTATTTTCATTTCATTCAATTTTTAATGAAAAACATCCTGCTGTAACCTACCATTCAGCCAGAGCGAGCCCAGATTGAAATGGACTTAGCAAGAAGCACCTAACAGGGAAAAAGGAACCTTATACATCCCTAGCTGTGGGGACACTTGCTTGGTGATCTCACAGTAGGAAACAGTCCCCTTATCAATTAGATGTAATCTTTGATGAGTCAAATGCTTTCTCAGCAACAGTTGAGATCCTTTCAAAACCATCTAAAGCCTTGGTCTGCTCATCCCAGTGAGCAGCTATAATCCTTCACAACATGAAGTTACTGGTAAGGGAGCAAAGACTTGATCTCAGCAGCAGCATTTCTTGTGTCACCTGTCTGCTGTGCATCATCCCCCATTTTCAACTGCACAGACTCAGTGGAAGCAGCAAGTATTCAATGCAGCAAGCTTGAAAAAGAGCAGGAAAACTGGGCAATTGCCTCAAAAATAAAGGAGTCCTCCTATAAACAAAGTGACTTAAAAATTACCTTCCCAGTAGTTGTTTAAATGTAAATCTATTTTTAGAGGAATGAAACTGAGGCAAAATGTTCTTATTTGAGCTTACCTCTAGAGAAGACTCTGACCAGCACTCGCTGCACACAAACCTGAACAAGCAGCTCCCTCCTGCACCCACTCCAGTAGGTGGCCAAGATCTCTGGAGAGCAGGGAAGACCATGTGTCAGAGGAGGAGCAGGAATCTTTACGAAGCAAGGAGGACAACCTAGACACAGGAATAGTTAGAAATCAATTGTTTCTGAAGAGCCTAACATAAGCAGAGGGCTGGCTGTGGTATTGTCAGCGTGATTGTGCTGCTAGAGTCTTCAGAAAATGGCATCCAGGCCTCTAAAGTTTCTTAGATACTTCAAGGAGAGGAAAAGTTGCCACAAAACCTTGGATTTTCCCTATAAAAGTTTGATAGCCTGCTAGCTTCTTGGGGCACTTCTGTGTTTACTTCTCATTCCACACCTTCCCAGGAGAGTCACCCACACGACTGGCACAGCAGCTCTGTGATGTGAGCTGACACCTGCCAGCTCTCAGATGAGAGGCTCAGACACTGGGTACAGCTTTGCTGCAGACTCTGCACAAGTGAATTGCTGGAGCAGACACCCAGCTTCTCAGGCAGGTCCTGCAGTCCTCTCTGTCCTCCACACTGCTTGACCATGCTGGCAGGAAGAGCTGCAGTGCAGGTGTGCTCTGCTTCCACCCACAGCTGGGAGGAGAACCACACCATGAGAGTGAACTCATCAGATACCAACATCCTCAGCCACCCACAGTAATGTCAGCACAGCCAGGGCCACCCCCACAGACAGGTGGGCTCAGCTTCCCTCTGTTGCTCCAGACCTCAGCTATTACTTCTGCAACTTGATTATTAGACACTCAACTGGTGCCTAACCCAGAAACTATCAGTTTACTTAAAACCACAAAAGCAAGAGGTAGGTTTGTTCTTATATGTTCTTCTGTTTTCAGAGCTGAAGCCCCACAGACACTGAGCCCAATGTACCAAGAGCCCCAGGTCTTCAATAAAAGCTTTTTCTCCTGTTAGTATATAACAAAGATTCACTTGCTAGGGGTCAACACAGTGACACTCCAGCATGTTTCCATCACGGGGTATTCCTCAGAAATATTTAAAATAAGTACCACTATGATTTCTGAAGCGGTTTTCTAGAGTTCACAAACCCCACAGTCCTTGCTTATACCCCCAATCATTACACTCCCAATCCTCTCATCTACTGTCACTGTGAGACATGAATGCAAAAGCCTGATCAACCAGCAAACAAAATACAGACTGGAAAGGTGCCACAGAGATGAAAAGGTTTTATATTCTCTGCAAGAACATTTGAGTCACTTGGTGTACTAAGTGTTTTGAGGTGCATTCACTGTTGATTGCATTTGTTTTTCAGGCTCACTGCCACTATATCACAGTGAAAAACTTTGTAGAGACTGTGGAGAGACTCGAGACCAAGGCTGGCATCCAGAAGATTATGAAACATCTTTGTGACCTCTTTGCATTACACGGGATCTTCTCAAATGCAGGAATCTTCTTGCATGATGGATACCTGTCTGGAGCTCAAATGGACATGGTCACAGCATCGTACCTGGACCTCCTGCCTGTCATCCGGTGAGCTGCTCTAGCACGAGGAGATACACAGCTATTCCATTTGTCCCTGAGACAGATAAGAAGTGGAGCTGCTGTACCATGGCAACATCTCCAAAGTCAATTCACCTCAGTCAGTTTTTATTTTCATTGCCCGGCAGCCCTAGAAATTCATTGAAACATCTACACAGAGCTCCTTTCACAGCAAAACAGACCGAAGTGTTCAGCTCCTCTGCAATCTCTAAACAAAATTCCCTAATATGAAATCTTAAATTATACTTATCAAGTATTCCTGAACACTTTCTGCCATTTGCAGTAGAGCAAAAGGAGGAAAACAGACAATCAGAGCAGCACTGGCAGGAGGCAGCCACAGCAACCCACCATACACTGTGAAGTCTGCTCAGCCACAGCGAGCACAGCCTACTCTGTTGCCATGGCTGAGTTGCAACTGGTACCCAAACAATCCTGCCCACAGCTAGTTCAGATGCATCTGCTCGACACCAGTTATCACTAACTAGATGAATTCTGAGGCATGCTAAGGTTTCACAACCCTCACAAAGGCGTTTTGACCAAGGGTTTATCTTTCACTGCTCGTTGCTGTTTGTTAAGATCAGTGTAACTTACAGTGGAGATAAGTGAGTTGCTGCTTCATGTAAAATTCTACTTAAGCCACCTGGAGAGAAACAAGAACACCCCATAACTGAGAGCTGAACTGGAGTGAGCCAAAAAAGCAAGCATTTCAGAACTGATTGCAGATTTCAAGTTAAGCAATAAGCTTAACAATGTTTTTGAAAGCCTAAAACATTGCCATCTGGAATCCATTGCAACTTCTCTGTTAGTCTATGCCTGGTTAACAGGATGGAGTAGCTATTTACCTGGGTAATTAGAGTCAGTTATTCACAATTAGTAAAAAGGATACAAACACTTCCCTGTCTGTAGCAAAAACCCAGCCTTTCCCAAACAGCCCATCCCCTGAAGGAACTGCTAGATGCAAATGCCAACATTTGAGCAAACCACTTTGCATCCCTGTACCTCAGGTGGGGGGTACAGCCAGCACAAATTCCTACACACAGGATGACAGGAGGAGGAGGAAAAATAAACCTCCTGCTTAGGAGATGTGGTTATTACATACTTGTCCTGATGCTCTATCTGCTGCTGACTGCTGTCAGATTGGCCCAGGGGCTGGATGGGCCCTTGCTGCAGGTCAGGGCTGCTGTGTTCTTACAGACACAAAGCAAGTAGAAGACCTTGACACCTCACAGTGAGCTAACACGAATACTTAAAAAGCAGGCAAAGATCAGCAAAACACTTCACATGGATCTAGTAATGATCTTACTCCATTTTGTAAGAGAAGCACATACAGCATAAACAAAAAAATCCAAACACACCAAAAAAACAAAAGCAAAAACTGACAGTCTGCTGAGAAAACATCTGACATCAGATTGAGTCCTAAATTAGGGAATTAGGGACGGACCCCAGGTGATTACAAGCCCCTGCAAATACCCATCCAACAGTACAGACAACCCCAGGCATTAGTAGAACACGCCTCTGAGGAATGAAAACAAGCAGGATTTTCCCCACAGTGCAGAGGCAAAGGGAAAAACTGGCACAAGCTTTTTAGGCTGAGGAACCCAGACAAATGACTTTCAAGCTTACCTTTGACTTATTTTTCCTCCCATACAAAGCTCCACTCACCTGAATGTCATTCACCTCCTTAGGAAGGATGCTGTTCCACTGGTGGATGCTTTTGACTTCTCAGACAAGAGCCTGAATTCTGCACTTGGCAGTTACGACGGGCAGGTTTACCAACGGCTCTATGAGTGGGCCCAGAAGTCACCCACCAACACACAGGTATGGGTGGGGGGCTACAGCCAGGGACCTCCTGCATTAGCCAGAGCATATTGCTTTTAATCAAGTACAGATAAAAGGAAGTGGAATAAAAGCCTTTAACTCTTAGTATCTCACTCTGAACAATGACCTGTGATACTCCAGTTATGCCCCTTTGTAGTCTTAGCTCAGACATTTAACTTAATGATCAATTACAGCCACCAGAGAGCTTGTACCTAGGAGCTGGACTGTCATGTGTCACCAATGGGGTTTTGTTGTTTAAACTTTTATCACTGAGATAACATGGTACAAACTAAGCTATAAGTCTGTTTACATAGTTCACATATTAAGGAACAACACTTGATGGCTACAAGAGCCACTAATTGCAGGGTATTTTCCATTCACTGGTACTTTTACTAGTGCAGGACTTACTTATTTTTTTATATGTTTAACCCAGAAAAGTATAAATGCTAAACAAGACCATTTCATCCTTCACAGTCTCCATCGGTTTACTTTCACTTCTTAATCCATCCATATTCTGGAGCAATTTAAAATTCTGCATGATGCAAACAGCTACTGCTCTGTTTGAAAACTCATTTTGCCTTAAGTGAGATTTTTACTGTGGTAATCAGCAGCCCTTTGAAATTCTACAGCTGAACACAAAATTTGCCTCAAGCAAGCATTTGAGTTCAAGCATATTTTTTTGAAGTTAAATAGTATGCTGTTCCATTTGGGATGGGTACTGCATGCTGGTTATAAAGGACAGCACATACTACAAAGAAAGAAATCTTGCACAGCTAAGTAGCTGGCTGTTTGGGGTATTTTTAAACAGTCTAGCTTTCTATAATTCAGATATCATTCTTCAGAAAAAAACAATAGCCTTTTCAATCTTCTTAACTGCCATTAATTCCCTTCCACATTCTCTTTCTGAACAGATGAACCCAGCCTATGAGAGGTATTTGAAGCCACTTCTTCACAACACATTATCAAAACTATGAAGAGCGTGATCTAAGCGAAGGCCCCACGTTTC
>NW_009953089.1:408589-417844 GCF_000747805.2 Chaetura pelagica | reverse complement strand
AATAACCACTTGCAACAAGTACAAAACAAGATTCTTAGCCAGCCATTTGCATTTAACCAGACAGAAGCCAAACAAGCTGAGTGGTACCCACTGTTATAAGGCAACCTAGTGAGAACTGGCCTGGGGTTTGCCATTTTCTAACCTGAAGTGTTCTGGGAGCATCAAACTTATGCCATTTGCCTTTATTCTTTTTTTAAATCCACTATATGACAATTAAGGACAAAAACCCCTCATTACAAGCTCCCCTCAGGGTGTTAAAACTATGCAGTGCCTTAAAAAAAAACAACATACACAAAACACAAAAAACATGCAACTTGAGTAAAAATCCAAAGGAATGTAAAATTAAGGTCCTCGGTTTCCAGGGATAGCTTGCTCTCTTAGATTAAGAAGTACAGTAGAAGGTACATCTGTTTGGACAATTAAAATAGCTCTTAACTTGCCCAGCAGTGGAGTGTTCCTGGCTGATGAAGATTCAGACTAAGCTGATATCAGCTCTGGTCTGTAGAATTTACTTTCCCATTAATAGAGCTGCTCATATTGTCTTTCTATAAATCTCAGGCTCCAATAAAGTGTATTATTTGGAATACTGCTTCTCTAATTATTATATTTCATAATTATGGAAAGGGCAGACTGATCCAGGCCAGTCATTAATTTGCCAGTAAATGAAGTGTTGCAAAGAACATCTTGTGATTATAATTCAGTGCCAGTTAACACAGATATTTCTTACCACATGTTGCAGGAAGGAAACAAAACACTTTTCCTGAGCTTCGTCAGTTCAGCTTTTCTTTCCCCCTTATGGGAAGAGTAAAGTTCTTCCTGCCTCATATTACAAAAGCCAAGGCCCCTACAATGTGTGAAGAGGGGGAGACAAAATATGACAAATACACCCCTGAGAAAGGGTGAGATGGGATAGAAAGCTGCCACCTTCAAGAACCAGCAGCTACCACCAAAATCCAGAGCCCCTCTTACCTCCCTAAAGAGCTGTGGTCCACACAGCCCAGAGAGCAAAGCAGCTGGGGTAAGGAACACTTGTGACAGAAATGCCAGGGGAGAACCGGATCCATTCAGCAGCAGCTCTCTTACTCCCAACAGCACTCCAGTTAGAGAATAACAAGAAATTCTACTCATAACTATGACAAAGTGCCCAAGATAAACCACAGAACTTGAGTGCCTTGACTGGAACATCATGAGAAACAGCACTTTACAGTTAAATATATATACAAGTCACTAGATAAACTGCTGACAAACCAGACAACACTACTTAGTGGCTACAGGTGTTTAGGCTCCATGTTCCCTCCATCCCTGTCCCTGGAGTCAGTACAAATACTTGTCATCCTGTCATCAGGTATCATGCAGTTTTCAAGACGTGTTTGCTGTAACAAGGACAGTTGATTCAACTGATTAAGACAAAAAGAAAGAGTACATCAGTAGTGGAGGAGCATGGAACATCTGAACTACTCTGCAGAATAGAAATACAGGGTTTGGGTGGAATTTTTTGTTTGGTTGGCTTTGAAGTATCAAAGTTCTAGAAAACAAAAGAGAAAAAAAAAAAGAAATAGTATTCTGTATTTCACATTTTTATTAGCTTCTTGCTGGCAGGCATTACACTTGGGAATAATATTGCACCAGGCATTAAAAATATGAATTCTACCACAGGGACATTTTGAATTTAGAATCCAATATAATATTTCTAATCATATTTCCATGGCTACAGATATTTGGTTGCTTGATTTATATGCATAGAAAGAAACAGTTGTCATAACTGTAAGAAACTGTACTTATCAAGTACTTTTAAAGGGTGGGATTTGTTTTCCTAGAATATTACAATACTGTTTATTGATTTAGAAACTAAATTAGTCTACATGATAGCAGCTTTTTCCCCAACTGCATCTTAAATTCTGTTTGTTTCTTGCTCTCAGTATTGAAGCATTAGATGGATTAGAAACCATTTTAACAGAGGTAATTTTAGCACTTTAAGTTGCATCAGAGAATTGTGTTAATGACACAAAATACCCTATTGTACTAACTTCTTCGGACTCCTTCTTTCAAACAAAAAGGTGTCTTGACTGAACAGGCACATGCATGTTTGTTTTTTCTAAACAGGACAAAAGGACAGAGCTGCTAGAGAATTAAACTCCTCCAGTCCTTACTGATAAACAATAAATAGTCGTATAAAATAAAAAAAGCCCACGTTGTTGCTTTAGTCAAAATCCAGACTCTCTTGGGTTTACTGTCCAATTAAGTTGCTAATCACTGAAGTGGCTCCTGTGGAGTCAGAATCAGTCATCTGTTTTCCGTGCCAGTCTACAGAAAGTCCAATTATGCTCCACTGTGTTTTCATTGGCACGCTCACTCATATGATGAACTCTGGTGTTCCTGATCGTGAAGCCCTGCTTGGTGATGTACTCCATCAGATGGACCCGGAGAGACACTTCCTGGTGGTAATCACATGGCCCAAAAGTGAAGGAAACCTGGCAGTCCCTGGTGTCCATCATATGCTTATTCCACTTGGTGAAGTGGTTTGAAATGCCTTCCAGTAAGGAATGGACTTTTGTGGTGATAGTGAGCTGTGTGATGATGACAGCCACGGGGTTGGAGTACTTGGAAAGCTTGCGGGTGCTGGACAGCTCCACCACCTCCTCAAAGGTATCCACGGGATACAGCGGCTTGGGGTCATTAAGACACTGAATGAGCGGCTCGATCTGATAGAAGTCGGCTTCCTTCCGAAGGAGGTCAAACTCCTTGAAGTCCAGTGGCAAAGTGAGTTCTGAGGTCCTTAAAAAGTTAAGAACATAACGGAAAAGTGGTCCATCTCTGTCAATAAAGTAATTGCCCTGAGAGTCCCTGGCAGTGGGGAAGTCTCCCCTGAACATGGCCCCAAGCATTGAGTCGGGATATCTCGTTAGAGTTGTGAGGGATGTCGTGTACATGTGTCCACCCACATTTAGCGTGACTGGATCAGTCATCTAGAAAGAGAGAAATGGCAGAGTTTATCAAGCCACCACAAGTAGGTGCAATCACCTCCCTGACACACATGGCAAGTACTGTCTGGAAACTGCAGGCTCTAGAGAGAATCCTGCTTCTCCCATGCAAAGCCCTGAAGGGGTGTTTCAACTCGAGCACATCCAAGCCACCTAGCAACAGGACCCAACAGGCAACCAGACAGGAGGACACTTGGCATGCAGGATGCATGTTTCCAGAATGCTTTAGAAATCTTAACAACTGAGCTACTGTCACAGAAGTTTTGCATTTGGGCAGCAAGTTTTTCCCTGTTCTACAGATGGGGAAATGAGAACAGGGAGATTTCCTGAAGAACAAGTTAGTCTGAATGAAGCCCATCAGAGCTCCTTACTTTCACAATCTGTTTCTCATTCTAGAACAACAAAAAGATTGAAGTAGACCGCACGTGCAAGACAATACAGACACCACACGTGCAGTTCTGTAGCATCTGTTATCTCCATTCCTGGTACCCTTACTTTCCCATACTGTTTTTCATTCAAAAAAAAAAAAAAAAAAAAAAAGGGAAAAAAAAAAAAGAGCTGAACAAGTCTTAAGCCTCTCTCTCCCTCAAGAGGATGACAGTGCAAATTTAGACACAGGACCAAGAGCTCACAACCAAAATAATCCACACACTAGTTAAGAGGCATCATTAAAACAAAGAAACACAAAAGAAATTTCAGCTTTTACTTCTAAAAAGAAATATTTATTAGCAAATTAGAACAGGAGGAGCCAGAGCACAAACAAGTCTGAATCAGCTTCTAGACAGCACATGAGGAAACAAGAGAGAAAGGAACATAAATCCCATCTGGCCACCAACCCTAACAACCAGGACTGAGGCCAGAGAGGAGAGACACATGAATGGCAAGCAGAATGTTTAGAGAAAGAGGAGAAAAATAAGACGTATTTGTCTAGTTTGAAACAGGGTTTACAAGGGAAAATATTTTTTGTAATAAATAAAATTACAAAGTCTTTCAAATCTTATGCAGGAAGAACAAATTTTCTTTGGCCTCTGTGTGTCAGGGAAAGGGCAGCAGTGAGCTTAAGGCTTCAGTCAGGTACTCTCTGATTGTACCCAGGAAAGACAAACCTGAGCTCTCCCCACACACAACCTGTGAGGAGAAACACTCCAGACAATGTAAGTAACCTGTCATGACACACAGCTTTTCTTCTCACATGACTGAAGCTGTGGATCTACACAAGACAGATCTGGAAGGATTCTTACCACAGGACCCTGAAAGTCTAGTCACACCACACAGCACATTTCCAAAGGCTCACTTACCATATATCCCCAGTCTCCATTATCCATCTGTTCAGCTGCTTGAACTGCAGTATTTCCAAGTTTAATAGAAGGCTGCTGAAAGGATACGCGATTCACCTCTTCTTATCTTCCTGCAGGAAAAGGCACAAGCAAAACCACAAAAGAACAGAACAGACCATCAGTACCTACAGGAACAAGCCAGGGGAATGCTCTCTAAGCAAGAGCAGGCTCTGCCCCCAGAGCACTCAGCTACAAAGCCACGTTAGTAGTTGAACCTGCAGATGAGCTTTTCCCTCCTTCTCCCTTCACACCACCCACCGGACTGCCTCCAGAGCACATGGGTAATCACCCCACCAGCTGTCTAACAACCCCAGTTGTGTTAAATAACAATGTGCCCCTGAGGATAAAGTACATTCCTGAACAGCCTACCTTTCACCCAGGAAAGTGCAAGTACTTTGAAAGGCAGATGTCCTTTTCCCAATTAAAAAGAAATTTAGCCACCATAGAGGTCATGTATGTGATCCATTAATATTAGTCAAAATTCCCAGGCTCCAGTTTGGAGCTGCACAGAAGGATAAATCAAGCATGCAAGTCAATGAACAGTAAAAAGAAAAACAATCATTTCACTGCAGAATTAATAATTCAGTAGTGCAGAACTTCAAGTGATAGCAAGAACATTAATCTACAGCCAAAGAGTACAAGTGGACTTCACAGATATACACACACTCTTGAAAGAAATATCTTTAGGGACAAGCCAGAGGACATGAAACATGCTTTCAGTAACGCTCCAACAAAAGCAATTTGAGAAGTGGTTCATGCCCTAACTTCCCAGAAGATGCTGAACTGCTGACTTGCATAACAAGGGGACTCCCTCCACATGAGAGCAGCAAGGGGAATCCAGAGCCTGGTTTTGCAATTTGAGGGAGGAAGCAATGACCCCAGACACCAGTGGAGATTTTCCAAAGATGGCCCATCAACCATGTCAAGCAATGCATGGACAGGGAAGCCAATCATCAGTTAAGCCCTATTCCTATCCAGAGCCTGCCTCGCTGCTAAAATGGCTAGAAATTTAGGTCAGGCTGTTTTAACTAGGGTACAGCTTCTCAGTTTGTTTATTTTTACATCGTCAAGACCACACAGCTACCAAGACTTCTGCTCCCATCCTCTTTAGCAGCAAACTTCAATACACAGTCACCCAGCTAAAAGCAACACAATGATTTAACCAGGTCAGAGCCCTACATTCCAAAACAACTGAAGGTTCACACTTAATCCCCAACCAAAAAGATTACTTGCCCTTTTCATTCCTAGTAAACGAGGCCCGTCTCGTTCACCCCAGCACAGGGGAGCACATCCCACCTCTCTGGGCTCTGCTACCCTGCCCAAACCCACAGCCTGGGCATGACAGCAGCCAGCAGATCAGGCCTTCAGGGGCCTGCAGCATGAGAACAGCCTCAGCTGCATCTCAGATGTATTAAAGAGTAGAAAAAACAAAATCAGGATACGAAAATCATGAGATCAGACAACAGAAGATTCAGGAATACTAAGATACAGAACTAGTCATACCAGGATCCTATTTTTACAAATTAAAGACAGAGCATGCCTCAAGAAAGTACATTAAAGCACACACCCCCCGACAGCAGATAAACCTGGTGTGCCAGCTCTTTTGCCAACCTCTATAATTATTCTTTTTACCCGCCCACAAATCAAGAAGTGAATTCATCCAGGTTTTCTCTATTTGGAATTCTCATTCAACTACAGCTCATCACCTTTTACCAACAGCCCAGACCTTTTAAATTCCAGCATTTACAGGTGTTATTCTGGTCAAGTACAACACCAGTATAACATCAGATGCATTAAAATCACAAGAGAAACTGGTACAGGTTTCAGATGTTCAAGGAGAGCATTCACTTTAAAGTGAAATGGTGCAGCCAGACAGAAACTTCATTGGCAATCATGACAGAAGAGATCTGCAATTAACAAAATCAACTGGAATTATGCATTCAGCATATTTCAAACACAGACAGATGTCCATCAGAGTTATTTAAACTGATGGTGGAGAGATACTGTGTTATTTGGTCAGCACCTAAGCCCACACTATGGATGAACCAAGAGTTCCTTTAATCAGTGAAAGAAGCAGATGACACTGCCTGTCTGTACAAGGGCAGGAGCTAATCTTTGATCACAGCCCTGCTACGCAACACCAGAGTGAATAATTGAGGAGAGCGATTAGCTGAAACAAGCCCAGCCCTCAACATGTAAGTGCACTGAAATGTCTCACTGACCTTTGTGAAAGGACCCAGCACCACTGGGCACACACAAACCTCCCCAGCAATGCCAGTGCTGGAGCAAGATGCACAACACAGGGATGGTACCAGGAGGCCATCTTCAAATGTCTGTGTGATCACAACTACTCACTGCTTCCCTCATCAACCTGAGAGCTCTGGATTTATACACAACTGCCCAGGCAAAAATAGGTCTGTTCAGGTACCAACCTGAGGTAAGGACTAGCAAAACCACAACCAAGGTGGGGACATAGGCCCTTCATGACATGCATCTTTTCAGCAATGCTTCAAATTCCTCCTGAATGAAATAGTGATGGCTCAGTGGGTTGGGCAGATACCCACTCCATCCATACCCCAGGATGGGCAGCCTCAAGCCAGCTCTGGTCCCTGTGCCACACAGCAACATAGGGCACGCAGGGACAGTCTCACTAATGTGGCTACTCGGGTCCAGACAGCAGATGACAGGTGACCCCCAGCCATATCCTGCCTTTAATCACCAGAAGAAATATTCCATTCAGATGAAATTCTGCCAGGCAAAGTGCTGACACCATTTAGGCCAAACAGGATGTCATTTTTTGGCAAGAGCAGAAGTGCACTGACTGTGTCAACCCACAGTCCTGCTTTTGTTAAGCTGCTCCTGTGAGCAGGGAGAAGATACACAGCATTAACATGAGCCTCACAGCTGCTGCCATAGCCCAGCACCAAGCACATCCAAAACTAAGATGAGAAGCAAGTACCTTTGAAGAAAAGCACTCAAGTAATCATTTTATACTTCACACACCAAATGGGATACCTGCCTTTATAAAACGCTCCCTCTTATTTCATCTGTTATGACTCAGAGTATTCCAAGGCTATTTACCAACACCCCTGCAACAGGCAGTCCCAGTGACTTCAGCAGGGCTTCTCCCAGAGCAGAGCTGCTCACCCGCAACCATTTTGACAGCACAGATGCAGAGAAAGAAAATCGGAATCAGCTGAACAACTGCACCTGTGAAGATACACACATAGATGGGCTCAGGACAGGCCCAGGGCTGCCAGCAGGGACCACGTGCACTGCATTTGGGGAAGGCCAGAGGCCACACACTGCACCTGGACAAAACTGCACTGGGGCCATAGACAGTTACTTGAAGAAGGAGCAGAAACACACCTAACAGTTAGAAGTCCTGAGGCACACACTACGTGATTTGCTCTGAATTGTTTTCATTCTAGTTTTTCCAATAAAAGAATTAAAGGATTTACTTGCAGCACCAGCCTTTCATGGACAGTTGGGTATCAACATCACAACGCAAGTTGTTTAACCTCCACACAAACTGTTTAACTTCAGTGGTTACCTTGGATTTCTAGGTCAATACAGAGTTGACAGGAATTCTACAAACTTAAAAGCTAAAAAGAGCAAAACTAGAACTCTACTTACACTGATAAACACACTTACTATTTCAAGCTACTCACCCACTTAGTGAGCTCCGTGCCTCTACCACTTAGATCTCCAGAGATGAGAATAAGAAACTCCTGCCCTCAGCAGAGTCATACTCTGCATGAACAACCTCTCTATTCCCCAACAAGTTGCCACATTTGAAAGGCAAGTTTTTATTACGATCATGATTGGTGACCCACCTAAACTGACAAAAACCAACCACACACCAGTGATGGGTGTAACTCCACCAAACTGCAGAGCAAATCCACGAGGATCCAGAACTGTGCAACCCTAACCAAGAGAGCAAGGAAGAGGCAAGCTCTTAAAACAACCAGTTACTGAATCTGCTGGTAATTCATCAGATCAGCTTCACTAAAGAAAATACCTTCTACACGTCAAGTTTATAATGACTAACATAGTTTATTAAAATTTAACTTAATGCTTGCTTCACTTTAGTTGCTTTTTACTCATATTTTGTCTTCACCTCGGGCAGCAGGGAAAAACACTCACAGTAGCCACGCAGCATTTTCTCTCCTTTGTGTCTAATTGCTTCACCATAAATTCCAAGCTCCTGAAGTTTCCTTCCCTCCCCTGAGGAGCTCTACACCATCCTGGTTTAATTCCAGGTTCCAAACTTTTATTTTAACTGCCACTTGTTCGAAACGATCATCATGATGCTACTTTGGCCATCCCCTCCTGAGAGCCCAGACACCTGCACCCAGCCTGGTCCAGCTGAAGGAGCCCCAGGCACCCAGGCTTTCTGCACCCATGGCAACAGTTGAGTTTCACCCATGTACGTTGCTTCTGTGAAACTAACTAGTAGTTGTTTGTGAGTGGAAACGCATCTCCAACCAATTCCGGAGGAAGGCAGGTGTCAGAAACACAGCCTCCCAGGCTTTCTGCACCCATGGCAACAGTTGAGTTTCACCCATGTACGTTGCTTCTGTGAAACTAACTAGTAGTTGTTTGTGAGTGGAAACGCATCTCCAACCAATTCCGGAGGAAGGCAGGTGTCAGAAACACTGAGCCTCCCTGCACACACCAAGGACCAGGAGAGGGGCAGAAATCCTTCCTGCAAGCTCCAGCCAGAGAAGGGCCCGGGCCTACAGCAGGAGGTGGGAACCGCTGGTTTCCATCACGGAAGAGCCAGAGAGCTCAGGGTGGAAGAATTCTCCCCAGGATCACAATGATTCAGCAAAGATACTGGAAACGAACCCAGACATTTTGCCTCCCCCCCCATTAAGTGTGACCCAAGAGCCCAGACCCTCATTCCAACCCAACCCGGTGTCCCTGCTCCGCCT
>NW_009953089.1:390195-406954 GCF_000747805.2 Chaetura pelagica | reverse complement strand
ACCAGGCGCTGGATGAGGAGCTGGAGCGGGACGAGCGCGTCTTCCTGCTGGGCGAGGAGGTGGCCCAGTACGATGGCGCCTACAAGGTGCGTGGGTGCCGTTAGCGGGCCGGGAAGGGGCCTGGGGCCGGGCCTGACTCCTCCCCCCTGCCCTGCAGATCTCCAGGGGCCTCTGGAAGAAGTACGGGGACAAGAGGGTGATGGACACCCCGATCTCGGAGGTGAGGCTGCGCTGTCTGCCCCCCCGGCTGTCCCTGCACCAGCTGCTGCCCCTCTCCTGATCCCTGCTTTCCTTCTCTTCCAGATGGGCTTTGCAGGAATCGCCGTGGGAGCCGCGATGGTTTGTAAATGTCCCTCCCACTGCAACGCTGGAGCTTTTTGTTGTTTAACATGAAAACACACTCATCTGTATTTTACTATCTTTAATAGGCAGGGTTGAGACCGGTGTGCGAATTCATGACGTTCAACTTCTCCATGCAAGCAATTGACCAGGTGATAAACTCTGCTGCCAAGACCTGTTACATGTCAGCAGGAGCCATCAGCGTTCCCATCGTTTTCCGGGGTCCCAACGGGGCGTCGGCAGGAGTGGCTGCTCAGCATTCCCAGTGCTTCGCTGCTTGGTACGGGCACTGCCCCGGCCTGAAAGTGGTCAGCCCCTGGAGCTCAGAGGATGCCAAAGGGCTGCTGAAAGCAGCAATCCGGGACGATAATCCAGGTGAACACAGGCAGATCACAGCAACACCCAGCACTCCATCCTGAAAGGAATGTCTGTCTGCCCTTCCTGCCCCATTTGAAACCATAAAAAAGTGTTGTTGCAACCTAAAACACTTAAGGTTGCTTCACTGCAGCTGTAGGGTACTCACAGAGGCACAGAAGTATTGTTTCAGGTACTCAGCTAGTTCCTGACAGGCTTTGCACTAGGCTGATGTGCCAGTTGTGTGTCTTCAGTGCCACTTTGGTACCAATCAGGAACCTCACAGGCAGCATTTATGAAGAGATCATAATGGGGTTTAAAGGAGGAGCTCCTGCCTGTGCAGTGTCTGTGAAACTCATTCTGACAGTCCATGACATGGATAAATCCAGAATGGCATTAATGAAAAGCAAGGCAGTCTTGATTTCTCAGAAACATAGAAAGGTCTTTGGTTTTGCGTCCAAAACCAGTGATTCTACCATGATGTACCAAAAGTTATATATCTGATTTCATTTAAGACTTAATTATAGACAATTTTTAAAGTAATTCACCATTGAAGTAGACTCTGATTTGCTTTTAATTGCCTCTGCAAACATGCTGAAGTCCTTGTTGCCTAGAGGGGCTTGGTATCTTGAGCCAGTCTGCTGCAGTACCATTAAACATCAGCACACTCCTCTGCCTGCAGATGTACACATTAATCCAAGTATGTTTTCTTCTAGTTGTGATGCTGGAAAATGAATTACTGTATGGTGTTCCCTTTGAATTGTCTGAACAGGCACAATCAAAGGAATTTGTTGTCCCAATTGGAAAAGCTAAAATAGAAAGACAAGGTAAGCTGAGAATATAGTTTGTTTCCTTATTAACCAAACTGCTCAGGGACTTTTTTTAACCTCTTAGCTATTCAGAATGCTGCTGTCATGGGGCACAGGAAAATACCTCAAATCTTAAAGTATTCCAGTGTTATTTTATCTTGTAATATACTTAATTGTTGCCCACATAAAGAAAAGTTACTTGATTCTCTGTATCTCATCTAAAACAGTATCTTTCCAAAAGATCTGTTCCTTAGTGTGGAGATGTCTCAAAAACTTTTCCTCACCTTAGTATGTATTTTTTGTCAAGAACACAGAAGAGAGTACTGCAATATTTCAGTCTGTTTGCTTAGAATTTACCACTGAATTATATCAATGTTTGAATAAGATAATCTGAAAAATGTATTAAGTATTTCCTCAGTTCCCTGAATTAGAGAGTAAAGTTGCATCTTCATAAAGTCTTTCTCTGCCACTCTTCATGCCACATATGGCTGTAGAATACTAAATTTTAACAAACTTAAATCATAATATTAACTTGAAAGGAGCCTGAGGTCCAGGAAAAAGCTTTAAATATTAAACTGATGGAATTTTTTTTTTAACACTTGCTTCTGTCCTAGGAACTCACGTTACGTTAGTGTCACACTCAAGACCCGTTGGCCACTGTTTGGAAGCAGCTGCTGTACTTGCTAAAGAAGGTGTAGAGTGTGAGGTGGGTGGGGGTGCTGTTGGTTTTCTCTTTACCTGGAGGGGAGAAAAGCAGGAGGGTCTTCTGGTTCAGTTTGTGCAAAACTTCAGTGTTGTAACTACAAGCTTCTTCTGTTGGTAAATGCCTTAACAGTCAGTAAGTAAAGCACACGGATTTCATGTCCTTTCCAGCAGAAAACTAAGGCAGAACTGCTAATAATTTTCAGAGTGACTTCTGAGAGCCACCAGGAACTGTTCTGCACAGTCTCTGCCAGGATAAAAAGTCAGAAATTTTATTAACTAGTCTTGTCTTGAAAGTCAGAGTGCTAAAGGACAAAACTCAATCCCCTTTGTGGTTTTTTTTATCTTAGGTAATAAATATGCGAACCATTCGACCAATGGACATTGAAACAGTGGAAGCCAGTGTTGTAAAGACAAACCATCTTGTCACTGTAGAAGGAGGTTGGCCACAGTTTGGAGTAGGAGCTGAAATCTGTGCCAGGATCATGGAAGGTAGAGAGTCCTGCAGTACATGGCTACATGTCTAGTCTAAATACATAAATATGCACATCTCTAGTGTGAATCCTCATGGCTTCTTGATAAAGCCAGATGAAGACAAAGTAGAATTTTGTATCTGAGGAGTTCTGAGCCTACCTGTCTTGCTCTAGAGGCTTTCACAGGTGGATCCAGATCATATTCTGTTGCAAGTAACTCTTATCCCAGGAACTTGACCATGTGAGAAGCAGGATGATAGTTTTTTGTCTAAACCATAGTACATTAAGATAAATGAGTAGGAACTGCTCGTTTAACTCTGGAATATTAGACCTACAGGAACAAAATTGTGTAAATATTATATTCTGAATTTGAGAGAAAATCACCGTGCATGGCAACCTGACAACTGTCTTCTGTTCCAGGATCTGCCTTTAACTACTTGGATGCTCCAGCTGTGCGTGTGACCGGTGCAGATGTGCCTATGCCTTATGCAAAAATTTTAGAAGATAACTGCATCCCTCAAGTGAAGGATATCATATTTGCAGTGAAGAAAGCTTTGAATATCTAAGCTGTAAATACGTTTTAAAGTCTTGCTTTAAAAAGTATCAATGGTGTAGGGCAAGTCGTGTGCATAACTTTGTTGTATAACTCCATGAACTTTTGTACAGTGGGGAAAGTTGCCTCCCAGAATATTTATATGGGGTGACCCTCTCAGCCACAGTTCGTATAAGCAACAATGTGGTAATGCTTGTTTGTTAACCATGCAGGTGGGTTAGTGCTATTGTATGTGGAGAAAAAATTCTAAATTCAGAGTGAGGGATAAAAAAAAACATCCTTCTGTTTCTGCTTGGCTTGTGTTAAACTGCCTGTAGTAGTGGCTGAGTGATGAACTGCAGTGAGCAGAAGTCCAGCCTGGGAATGTGCTCTGCAGCTCTCCAGGAGCCCGTGGCCACAAGGCTTATTAAAGGTGAATGATGAAACTGGAGTGAGTGAAGCCTTGCTTTTCCATTCAGTGAAGTGCAGGTGCCTGCACAACGTGGCCTCAAGAGTATGGGCTAAGGGGTGGCTGGTGTGTTCAGTTTGAGGAGCACTCTGCTCAGTCAGGGAAGCTTCTGCACACAAAGATCAGTATGTGGTGGGAAGCACTACTGAATTTTTCTTCACTAGCTACCACATACAGTGATAAAAAAGTACCTGTCCAGATGCTTTGCTTTATGTATTATTATTTTTTTCAACTCAACACGTGGGCTAACAGTGGCAGGGTCAAACTACAGTTCCTACAGTGCAAAGTAAGTTATTGTATCCAGACACAGGGAGGCCTGGGTCTGCAGCAGCAGCACCGATCATGCTTGATGAGCTGGGAAAGCCTGGCAGCAGCCTCCAGACAGGCCACCACATGGCAGGGTTTAGCTGGGGGGCCAGTCCTGACAGGCAGCAGGAGCCCTGCCAGGCCTTGCTCAGCAGCTCTGGGTACAGAGTGGAAGCTGCCAGGAGTCTGTGCAGTGTCACTGACTCCACAGCCCCTGACCTGCTGCAGAGGTGATACTTACTCTGTAAGTAGACAAAAAAAGCTTGGGTCCTATTTCAGTCAAGGACCAGGGATGCCCTTCACTGTATTCCTTTTAGGAGAAGTGCTGCTGGATTCTTAGGAAGTCTGGCCTGCAGGTGAAATCCCAGCTGGATATACCCACCACCACACTGCTGAAGGAATTCCATTAACATTTTAATAAAAAGGACCGAGTATCACAGGTTACATGAAACTTTGTACAGACATTCTCTGCATAGTAACAAACACTGATGTACTTGAATTTAAAAAATGGATTATCTATAATCCTTTAAAGTGCAATTTGTTTAAGTTTTTTTTTTTAATCAAAAAGGATCTTTCAATAAAGTTTAAGCTGTAGAATTAACTTGAAGTAACTTTGCATTTAACTAAATCATGAATAATATCCCAGTGCCCTATTAACTCCCATTTCAACTGGTTCCTCATTTAAAAACACTTCCCCTTAGAGTTACAGGTAGGATGTCCATTTAGACAAGTTTAATCAAACAGCATTTTTACTCCACCAGCAAATATAGTGGGAATAAGATTTAATTCTCCAGTTCCCTCACCTGTGCAGTACACTAAGGGTTGGGGGAGGGAGGGTGTTGGATTATCTAAAAATAAAAAAAACACCAACTTACTGATTCAGTGCAGCAAGAACTAAGATGAGTTACAACTGCATGAAAAGTTCTGGAAAAACTAAGCAAACTAGAACTACATTCCTGTCATTGGAAAATGGGGTGAAATAGAGCTAGAAAAACAAAATGCATTCTTCACCATCATCGTGGTCATTCCTATTCTCAGGTTTTTGTTCAGCCATGTAGAAGTTGCTGTTCCCCTGAAGCTGAAGCTAGAGAACAAAGTTCTTGAAACCAAGTAAAGAATGGAGTACTTAACACAGCACCACAATCCAGACAGGCTGGTGCTGCTGCTCAAGAAAAGCTGAAATCAGGGTAATAGGTGCTACAGCACAATGGGCTGGTGGATCAGTCTCTGGTCTGGAGGGTCTTGTTCCAAGACAGCACAGGAGGGAAGAGGGAATTCAATCCTGGTGTGACCAGTGGCCTCAGCTGATCCTGGGAGCACTGTAGTCACAGGTCTGTGTTTTCTTCAGAGTTCCTTTCTGAAAGTTTTGGATGGAGCTGAGTAAGGCTCCTCGGCTTGCACTGACGTCAGGCTGCAGGCTTGGCTGCGTTGGCACCTCTGCTCTTGGAGGAGGAGCTGCTGGTGGCACGGGAGGTGGTGGTGGTGCTGGGGGTATCAACGATGCTCCTGTTGAGGAGAGAAGATGTAGTTTGATTATGCTCTTGGCTGGACTTGGGCAGTCCTGTACTAGTCATGTCATTCCTTGAATGCCAATGGAGGGTGAAGAACAGAACAGGTGAGAAAAGCCACAGTGACCAGATCCCTCTATCTGCAGGTGAGTCGTGTCATCTGAGACACCTCTGAAATGCAGCCTGAAGTGCCTCAGTACTTGGGGATGCAAAACATGACTCAAATGTGATCTTGCACTAAGGAAAATGGAGATCACTTAACAGGACTTCCCAGCTTCGGTTTCTTTGCCCCAGTGTAGCAGTTTGCTCTCTGGGTCATGAACAAAGACTATAAGCAACTCTTTACCACCTGTTCATATGTACATTACTAACTTTCATTCTTACAAAGGACCAGGTCATTATAATATTTGTGATGCCTGCTTTGTCAGATTATATTCTATTTTTAAAGTACTAACTGCAGATAGAGTTTTCTGAAAGCGTGTCCCACTTCCACAGCACTGTCAGACTTTATCCGAATGTGTTGCAATAAATGCTTCACAGGGAGAAGGAATCACAACCATCTAGCACTCACACCACTTGCCTGCCTCTCATGCTCCCACCAGTCACCTTGGCCCTCTGTCCCTTTTTATCCCAGTCACAGCCACATCATGCCTCCATGTCCTGACTCTGGGAAGCCAGAGCCCACAGCACTGCCTGCAGGCACTGGCCCAGCAGCGAGGGCCTGTGTGGAAGTGTTTCCTGGCAGCTCAGATCCAGGCAGGTGGCCTTGCTTGCCCCAAACAGCTCTCCCAAACACCCTGATCTTTACTCCATCATTTCTACACAAGTATAATCCAAGATCCATGTTTGAGTAAGCAAAGTACTTCAGAGGTGACCCCTTGCTGTTGCACAGGACATCCAGGTGAAGGGGGCATTTGCAGTAATGTGGGGAATAATGTCCCTGTGTTGTCTCATATATTCTGGAATGAGCATGGGCATAATGATTAATATCTTAGAACTATGCAACATTGAATTTTAACTTATGATCATCTAGATCCTAAGTTATTCCGTAGTGTAAGACTGGAGAGAGACAGATGGCACCTACAGTAAAAAAGGAAGCACCACTTGCTTTTGGTAGTTTCAGTCTACAAAGAGGAATGTGCTGTTGAGTGGCAAAAACTATGATACAACACAAAACATGAGGCCAACCAAGAGACTGTGGTTACTGAGGCAGAACTTCTTGCTATGAAGTTAGAATATACCAGGTAGTTAAAGAACATGGCACCAAGACACAAGAGGTATTTGATGAAGGATTAAGCTCAGCCACCAAAAAAAAGCAGAAAGAGTTCTCTGTGCTCTTCTCTCTCAATTCCTAACTAACACTTGCTCTCAGACTAACTACTAATAGACAAAGTAATTAATAAGGTGAAAGTCATAACTGAGAGCTGTCTCGTTTTCTATTTGTGCTGATCTTTGAAGAGAGACTTCTCCCATGTAGGAGCAAGCTGAAAATGCAGAGTATTCACACAAAGCATTCCATCCTACTAGTGTGTGTTACCACTATATGCTGTGATTGCAGCACTTCCAGCTCTTCAGGAGAAATTGTCATTGGCATGAAAATCACCTTCTCTGACAACAAAACATGGAAGTATATATTGGGCTCATCTTCCTCTTCTCCCTTCCACAGGAAACACTCAAGTCCTAGTAGAAATACCAGAGACCAGCTGAAACAACCTAACGTGCCTGTTACATGTGGATCAACTGTTCTCTTCAGTTACCAAAGCATTACACAGTGTCAGCACAAACTGAAGTAAGTTGCTACTAGTGTCTTGGGGCCATCTAACTTACCCAAATCTACTTTTTACACTAGCCAGAGATGTAAGTCCATTTATTATTAGAAAGACTGTAAAACCATCCCCTAGGTTAGAGCCCTGCTGATCCTCATGTGTTCAGAGATTGCCAGCAGGCTGCAGCAAAGCAAACCTTGACACTTTTTCCACAGAAGAACAAGTCCAAGGACAGTTAAAGCAACCACTTTTGTGGTTAAAGCAGCCAGAGCAGAACACCGTAGGACTGGCAAACCAACCTATCCCAAACTGATCAGATGAACTGCTGTAAAAGAGCCAAGATCAGCTCATCATAAATGAAATAGCTTGAAAGAGATCCAAGAACTGCAGAGAACAAAGGCAAGATTTTTGGCTGGAAATGCAAGGTGAAGCTGAAGAGGCTATGCAGGTAGTTGTGCAAGATGCAGTAGAGAATGACCATGAAAATGGCCAGGACTCTGGAATATAAACACAATGGTAACATTGAAATGAAGGAAGGTACACATTTGACAGAGAGAGGGGCAAAAAAAGCAACAAAGTGATCTTGGATCACTAAGTATTATTAGGTCAATATTCCATGTGCTATCTTCAAAGGTTGGTCTGGTTATTTTACGAGGGGGTCAGAAAAGACAGGGAAAGTAGGAGGAGAGGCCACCTTCTTTCCAGGAAATTGCTTAAATTCCACACAGTGAAACTCCTGGGAGTCTGATTACGGACAATGATACTCTGAACACCTGAGCTCTGCCTTAAAACATAAATACACGTTGTTTTTAGGATGATATCTGACTAGCTATGAGCATTACTTATTGAACCCATTAACTAAGAGAGTGGTTCTGAAAATCTTCAAATAAATTAATTTCCATTAGTCAATCAAAACCAAGATGACCTTCCCTTCTCGACACGAGTGGTTCAAAGGAAATGTTAGTTCACCCTGGTGTACCCATCTATGGATTAATTTGTTCTGTCCAACAGTGAGATATTTTCCTGTATTTACTAGAAAAAAACATTTGAGAGAAGTTCTCAGTTATAACTAGACCTTACCAATACCTATGTTGGAAGAAGTTGCCTGCAAACACACATTTAACCCATTCATGCAGTTGTAAGAATAAAACACTCAAACAAGAACTTACCAAGGTTTTTTTACAGGGACATTTTTGTTAAGAGAGTGTGTTAAAAGGAATAGGAAGTAAATCAGATGCTGTAAACTTGATGCCTGAATTGAAACAAAAACTTAATTATGAATTTAAAGTGACAGTTATTGTGCAAACAGCATTAAAAACTTGGCTGAGAACGGGATGCAAACAAAGAAAATCATTTTAGTGATAGAGTTTTTAAAGATGCTGTATTTCATTAAAATAATCCATAACAACATTCAGATCTTTTTTTATTCTATTCCCTCCCAATACTAAGCAAGTTCAAGATTTCCATTCAACTTTCCCATCCAGAAACAGAGCATCTTTAAAGAGATAAATCAGCATTAGCTTACTTTTCCGAAAATTCACGTTCAAAATGATGCATGCTCTATTGAAGACAGCAGAGAAAGAGAGAGGACACAAGTTAATCAACTGGCTCTCGTGTCAAAGTGAGAACAACAGATACTGTTAGCTGAAAAGTTAGTACAAAAATCAAGACATTCTTATTCACTGACAAATATGAGGGCAGCAGATTGACTGTTTCATCTTAAGTATACAAAGCTTTGATTCTGAATAACGAACCACAATTTTCCATGCTAGAAGCATCATTATTCTTCATGAACAAATACAACACACATGCTTTCAGTTGCACATGCCAGAATTCTAGCTTTACAGGATTAAAGTGCATTTAGAGATTTAGCAAGAAATCTGCAGGAAGATTAGCCATAGAAGACGAAATCCATTCAGTTCAAGGAACACTCCCTGCCGTGTTAGCACCTGTAGTTACACTTACACTCCATGAACCAGACACACCCAAGAACAGCACTTGCTAAAGCAGTCACTTTGTCTTCCATAAAGGTGAAGAGCAGAAAAGATGCACCATATGGGTGTCTATAAACCGTGTGTCATACTGAAGGATTCAGAACAACTGACACAGAAAACTATAGCTACAACTCTCTCACTTTTATTCCAGCAGGGAAGCAAAACCAGCACTTTATCGTAAAGGAGCTCACCGGTATTTTCTGGGCTTACTGCATTCAGAGAAGATGCAGTGAAGTTTAAAAACCCCATATGACAGTGTTCTGCATCCTTTCTGATCCTAGCACAGCTCCTAGCCACAAAGACAAACACCAGACTTTCTGGACTGCAAAGACTTGTGCAAGTGGAGAAAAAAGAATCAAACATTCAAGGGAGAAGGTCAGAAATACGGGAAGTTCCATTAGGATCATTTGTCACAATCTAAACAATGTATTCCAAAGATTATATTTAGCCAAATATCTGCAACCAAACCAGCCCAAAACATCCTAGTTAATAAGAAAAGGCCATGAGAGCCTGGATTACCCTTCCCCTCAAAGTTATGCATTCAATCCTACAGTTGCAGCTATCATTACAAAGACAGCTAAAGCCAGTGATCATTTTCTTTCTTAGTGTGTCTTGCACTGACTATACCAAACACTCTACTGCAAATTAAGTCTCTCAAAGCCTCTACTCAGAGACAAAGCATGTTTCAACATGTGAGAAACCTCTTTAAAGAGATTACTTCCTCCAGGCATATCAGCTTGGAGCCCTCTGGGCAGTGTCTCTGGCACTACACGTACCCACATACTACATTGATTTGGTTGGTTACAGGCCAGGAGAGGGCAAGAGCTTCTGTTGGCTACACTTTTCCATGCCAGCCTTCACTCTGCCATGGTATCACACCAGCAACATGCTTTGGCATGCCACGATTCTAACACAACCACAACCAAACCAAAAAGCTTCATTCCCTTTCTGAGAGTCACCTCACCACACTGATACCCACAAGCAATTTTGGTTTAGATGTAAATATTGTTAGCAAGTACACGGAAACTGGAAGAGAGAGATACAAGCTATAGATCCATCAGTTGTCACAAAGAAAGTCCTCCCGTGGGGCCAGTAAGGCTTTCACCAAGTCACCAGTAGCATAGTTGCTAAGAACAGCTAAAACTACAACATTGTTGGGGGGGGAATCAAGCCCACTAGCTTTCTCTTAGAGCTAATATCTGAAGTTTCTTCTATGTATTCTACTCACAATAGCATTCCTGAAATGATGACACTTGCCTTTACACCTAATCAAATGCATGGATGCCATCAGCACACTAAAGCACTTCCCATCGTGAAGGCAGCACTGAGGTGCACTGTGTCAGAGCAGGCTGTCACCAGGCGTCACCATGAACACATGGCAGCAGGATGACTGACACTGACAGTGTAGTTTGAACAACAGCCAAGTTTTGAGCCCAAACTTCAGCCATTCTGAGACATTTGAGCCACCTCTACACATAAACCTGCATTATATGCTCAAAACTTGAAAAAGCTTTCAATCTGGTTAACATGTTTTAAAGTTAAAAGGTCAGGAACATTAATTGCATTGCAGAAAGAAAATCGTTTCTACACATCTGTCCATCTTAGAGGCATAAGGTTTTCCTTTGCATTTTAAGCTGCTTTCCCTTTTAAAGCATTCAGAATGTGAAATAAACCCTCCAGCTAAGTGCAGTGCACCCAGAAAACAGCCCTGTTACTGTGCAACACCATAACAGCAATCTTCTTGTTTAGACTAACTGGGAGAAGTTAATTCATGAAATACACACTTCGACATACCCTCAGCTTGAAGGAGAAACGACCAATTTGAATTTCAGCATGACTTATTTCAGCTGCTTCACAGACTGCAGCCTCCTATGAAAGACCATCCGCAGCAAACACAAATTTGATTGCATGGCTTCAATTAACAAGTTGTGCTGTGTAGAAAGTTCCTGGGACCAGGAATCATGGCATGAGTCACGGTAACAAACAGCAATGCCATGGACTGCTTCCCTTCCTGAAATATATTCCTTTAACACCTTTACTGTTAAATGCTTGCCAGTGCTCCTCTTCTAGCCCTTCAGACCATTAACATGCCTGTTAATGCTCAAGATTCAGATCTGTAATCAAATTTTCATGAGCATTTCTATCACCAACTCAAGCAGATTCTTCACCACTTCCCGCCACGTGTCCTAGCAAAACTACCCAGCAAACTGGAAGTGGGAACTGGCCAAAAATAATCAAGATATTATTTCTAAGCCAAATCAGTTTCTGACTTGTTCCTACCAGTTCTCCTGGTGCTAGCACTTCTGCTCTGTAGCAGAACAGGGCTTAGGCAGTCTAAGTCACTGAATTTGTTACACCCAAAACTTCTGAAACTCCAGCACAGCAGTACAGGTGTACAGAGACAATTCAGAAAAACAAGGGATCAACAAACAGTACTTTGGAGTCAACAGACCATTAACACCAGAACAAATGCATATTGCAACCTAAGGGCCAGAAAATGTCTGGAAAGTAGCAGCACAGGTAAAGCTGGAGCAATACAGACTTTGAAGTAAGCACTTAACACTCTATGGATAAATCACATCACATATATCTCAAGAAAGGTTATTAAATGAAAAAGAACAGTATTAAAAGGTTCCCTATGAGGCCCTCAAAAGAGGGTAAATGCCAACACTCAGGCTGACAGAAGATGAATGTAATCTCTGTGTTCCATCCTTGAAAACCAGCATCCCTTAACCATCCTTGGGAATAACACCCACAGTTTTGGGGATGGGTGAAGGAAAAACAAAGATAAAGACAAACACTGTAATGACTCTTGAACTTACCTGCTGTGGAGGGTGGAGTGGGGGATGATGGAGATGTTAATGGGGAACTCGCCCCAGAGCCTGCTAAACAAAACAACAGTCTAGTAACTAAAGCTGTGATGTGAAAATTCAACACAGTCAGACAAGACAGATTGTTGGAGACAAGCCAACTTTATTGACTGAAGATCCAATCCTGCTTCCACTTAAATCTTGGGAAAAAGATTCCCATTCATACAAACAGTGCCACTCAGACCTGATCTGAACGGGGACACTTCACAGTACCAGAAGAGGTCCAAACACAGAAGCAGTGCACTCAACAGCATTCCTCAAGGGGAAACACTTCTTTTCTGTTGCTTAGGCTGTTGGATTTCAGCATCCAACTTCTGTTCTCCTTAAGACTTGTGCCACTGCATGGTTGGCACCTCATTTCTCCTTCCAAAAGATGATTTTCAGTCAGTTCCTGTACTCCACAAGTTACTCTGGTATCTGACAATAAGCTGCTTTTGGACACATTTTAGCCAGGCAGGTCAACTCTGTAAAACTCTTTGGTAGTACCAATCATTCTTTTTAACTAAATGAAGACCTGTCAAAGGCTCTGTTGTTCTAGAATTTGGCACTGAAGCAGCAATTGAAGATCATTTTCTCATTCATCTCAACACCTTACTATAGAATACAGATCACCATGGAGTTTCTGCCCAACGGCTGCATTCATAAATGGCCCAAATAATGGATTTTGTTATTACTCCACTCAAATGTCAAACTGAATGAAGAGACTGATGGTTTTGGAGGAAAGGGTACAGAAGAAAGGACATATTGCTTTATATTAGGCAGCTGAAAATCTAACACTGGCAATATTTTTCAGCCCTTGACTTAGCAATTATTAAGTACTCAAAATATTAGGCTCTGATACCCCAATATTAATGTATAAACTGATGGTGACCCTGGATCTTTTAGGCAAGAAAATGACAGCAACAGCAAAAAACATTGACATAGCAGTGTAGAAGCAAGCTCTTCTCTCTGTAGTTACCTGAGTTATTGGAGTTGCTGTATTTTGCTGAGTGTTCTTCCCCACTTTCATAGGCAGAACGTTTTGACTTCTTAAAAAAGAGCAAAGGAAATGGAAGATGGGAATGAAGAAATGCTTTCCATGATAAGGACTGAAGTGACACACAGCAACAGCCATCCACTCTATCACACAAGGTTTATCAATGCTCGATATCCCTCTTCCCACACCCAAAATGTGCTGCCATGATGACAGCAACAGCAGGGCTGTTCTATGCTCAAGTACTCAAGTATTTCCAGGAGATCAGGGAGGGCATCTCCAGTGTCCTCTGACCACAAGGGAAAGGCAGAAAACTGACCCATGAAAAGAAAGAGAAAGACATCATGCTGCAGGAGCAGACTGAAAAAGACTCCAATGCCCTCAACAAACAGCAGGAAGCAGCACAGGCTGTCATCTCTGTATGAGGTGTTAACCAAGCCTGTTTTCATGCAGTCACCTCAAGAAGGTTAAACCAACATGCAAGTCAGCTACCACTGTAACTTAAACTCCTTAGTGTATTGATTAGCTACAGAAGTGAAAATAATCTAGAAGTAGTACAGAAACACACAGGAAAGAACAGGCAAACATACCTGTGGCTGTGCATGCTAAACATTCAAAAAAGATACATGTCTTTTTCTGTGTGAGAAACCTATTTAAAGGACACTTACTTTTCGTGCTAAGATTTTCCTTTTCTTTTTTTCTTCTTCAGAGCCATGATGAGATTGAGCTCTTGTCAGCCTTCTGTGCTGGTGAATCTTTAGATCAAAGGGAAAACAGAAAAAAAAAAACCATGAGCTTAAATGTTCTCAGAAAAGGCACATGTTTGAGGTGCAGGAAAACACACTGCAGTCACATGACATGCTAAGTTTTATTTTTTCATTTTTATTTTTTATCTTTACTGTTGCTGGTAGAGGATGGAGCCTGATAGTGCAGCTAAAATGATCCTTTGATTTAGAAGCCACTGGCTGTGAAGCTGCATCACTTAAAACAGTGAAATGCCACACAGTCAACACCTGTTCTACAATTCCTTATACTACATTTTAGAGAAATCAAACCCATTGATGAAAGCCTTTATTACTCAAAATCACTCTGAGTAAAAACTCACTTTCCCCTTGTAAAAGTGGTAAGAGGAAATGGAATGTCTGTAGGAAATAAAGGAAGGAAATGCAGACGTTACCAATTTCTGTTCTTCTGTTAATCGTTTTTCTGTGCACTCCTTGGAAGCCTTCAGTGCCTCTTTTAGCTTAGTAGGAATCTAATACAGAATGGGGAAAAAGAAATTATAGCACAAAACACAATAAAGGGAAACATGACTTCACTGCTCAAAACTCACCACCCATCTGATTATGTTGTCCATCTAAAGTCCCAAGTTCTGACACTATTCCCTTAGTGAAGGAGAAATGAAGACTCTAGGTGCATGTTTTCCACCCAAAACCCAGCTACAGACCTAACAGCAAGGACAAAGAAACACTGAATAATGGAAGGGATACTCTTAACAACAGGGACAGTGAACTTTGATATTCTGGTCACACCCCTAAAATGCCAAGATGGTAGCAACAGGACACAGACAGCACATGCCCTTCCAGTGTTCTAGGGAAGCTCCCCAGTGGGAGCAGATGTGACTCTCTGAAAGTCCCAGCACTGGAGCTGGCAACAATGTGCTGAGGGTGTCACCCAGCAAAATAAGTTTCCAAAGGTCTCAGCTAATTGTTTCCTCTCACTGCAAGGGACCCACATTACTTAGCAGCCTCCACTTAGATAGAGCACCACCACCAGTCACAAATTAGCTCCAGCACAGGAATTACACTTGAACATGGGTCACACTGTGTCCCCCTTCTAAGGGGTGATGTAACATTCTTGGGTACAATTCATCAAAGGAGTCCAAAATACTGATGCAATCCCCATAAAGCCAAGTAAAGCCAGCTCTCCTCTACCCTATTTATCGATAAATAGCTTACCCACAGCGTGGCACTTCCACAAAGATCAGCAAATTAGTGCTCAACTCTACCTTAAACTGAGGTTTCTCCGAATTTGTTAGCAGGACATCACTGAATAATCTGTGAGTGGATGAAAAAAAAACACAAAAAAAACCAAACTAATATTATTCCCAAGACTCAGGGAGATCCACAGCAAGAATACTACTGGTACTGTTCATTTAACTCCCTCCATTTCCTTTTCCTTCTCTGTCCTCAGCTCTAAGCCACTCCTTGGGTTTTTTTTCCACAGATTTTTATGTACTGCTTTTTATTTTCCAAGCACAGCTGTAAAATGAGCAGCATCCAACCCTCAGAATGTAGCTGCTACTGATGGCAGAGTTAGCAAGACCACGTGAAGTATTTTGGAAGCAAATGGGTACAAATATCAAAGGCAAGGAAGGGTTTCCCCAAAGCAAGAACACCCTTTCCTTTCAGGTATAGTTTATTTAATGACAAAAGATTACCAGGTACTTTATTTCAAATTTGACCTAAACAAAATCATTGCTCTTTTTTGGCAAACTCTCTTAGCATAACTGTTCTTTTAGCATTAACAAGGTCCACCTAAAAGATCAGTGAGCAAACTTAATATTTGAAAATATCTGCATTCTTGTCTGAACTTCGGCAAAGGCAACTAAAGCAAATATTGATATTTTTGCTCTCCCCTCTGTAGTATCAGCAGCACAGCATAAATGATTAATTCTTTTCTATCCAAACCAGAAGACACTAGAGGGCAATGGTAGTCTGAAAATAAACTGGTTAGTCCATTTCAAGATACTTTGTTCTTGAGAACATACTGGAAAACTGCCCCAGAAAGTGATCTCAAGCTTGTCTCCAAGATAAAGATTTCACAAATTTTTGTTGCTTTTTACTGTGGAAAATTATCACAGGCCAACACTAGAGAAAACAAATTCAAGTCTAGAATCAAGCTCATAAGAATAGCATTCTATGAAAAATTCAGATATAAAGCCAATTTAGGAGACTTTTTAAATACCCACAAACATCCAGCCTTGTTTACAGGGCATTTTTCTAACCCTTTCTGATTACATTGTCTTGCAAGGCCTTGCAAAACTAAGCAAGTTCATAGGTTATATATGGTATTTAAATTACATTAAATGCATTTCACATCTACACAAAACAGTTGTGAAGAGTATTGGCAGAAAGAGAATGTAGCATAACATTTTATGTGTCAGATACAGCTGGGCACAGATTGTTTTTTCAACATCTTTTGACACCCCTGTATTCAAAGTCTTGTTACGGTGTTTCTCCCCTACTCACATTCTTCCTCTTCCCACCTCCTTTAAGAGCACAGGAAGGGAGGAGCAGAAGGAAATGAAGGCTGAGACAAGCCTACAGTGTCTCTCCCAAGCCAGGAAATACTAATCTTGGAGCATGTTGTACATGAACTGCAGTCTGTGTACTGTGAGATCAGACCTATATTGAGGTGTGGACAACCTGTCATGTATAAGGTCAAGTCTGGCACCTTGTATTAAGAAAAAACAGAAGAACCTCCCCAGGAACTGTGGTTCTACACTCAGCACACAGGGGACACGTCAGAGCACAGGAACAGCAGATTATTTCTGTGGTAATTTTGTCTCCCAGCTGCAGGGAGGACAGCACTGCAGGCAGGTGTGATCTCCAGCTCAGTCCTGCACTGACATTGCTCCCTTTCTTCATCCTGCTTCTCCCCA
>NW_009953089.1:384028-390152 GCF_000747805.2 Chaetura pelagica | reverse complement strand
AAATTTAAACAGTCTGTGCTCCAAAGAATCCATAAGCCAGCCCTGCAAGAAATCAGCCAGGACTTCTACACAACATGTCACACCCAGACCCAGCCTAAAAGTCACTGCAGGGCAAAGCAAGAGATCAGTTTTGCTAGTTTTAAGCAAACTGGTAGCAAAAGCTACTGAAGTAGCTCTTAAGGGGACATGCAAAAAGACTCCTTTTTCTAAATGCTTAAAAACAATCTGTACATGATCTTAATCATGTTTGAAATGCTTTAATACCTGGATCAATTTAAACCATAGCACTGTGCTAAATAAAATTTATCCATAACAGCTCCAACACTCCAAGAGACAAATAAATGTTAGATGAGCATCTTATATTCACCAGGGGTGGGTTCTGTAAAACCTATCCATTTGGAATACACTGTACATCCCTCAGAATGAGGAACAAATCTTTCTGAAGAGGAACAAGAGTAAAGAGGTCCCTCCTCCTGATATAATTAAAAACATCACTGTGAGTATAAAACAAGTAAAACAAGACTTACGGCATCTGTAAGAGCCGTGAAGCAGTTGGCATCCCATTCTTCAGAGCTTCACAGGTCAGAATGGATTCCAACACTGACACTACCAAAGAAAGAATAAGAATGAACACATTTTTGCACAGCAGGACAGCAAATGATTTAGAACTAAACGTCTGGCACTGCTGTGGGATGTTCCCTTAAGTATTGCATCAACTGAGCAGTGATGAAGCTCTGTGACATGTGGTTTTTATTATAATGCTACTATTACACAGACAAACTTTTCAAGAATGTCAGACATGAGGTGAGGGAATCCAGACATCTCATTACTTAGCACACGCTGCTTCATCACTCCATTAAAAAAAGAAGAAAAAAATGCTGTCAAATAAGTTTTGTTTATATGCTACACACATTTCAGGAAGAACACATTTTCTTTTTTTACAAACAACTAATTCTTTCTGGTTGCAGGCTGCAAAGATCTTAGGCTGCCACTTCACAGCACTTGAGCTTAGGTAAAAGGTTAAAAGCACCCAAGAAGCTGAGACTGATATTGCCTCCATTGTGTACTAACCAACAGACATTGATGGTGCAGGAGGGAAGCTGTCAACTGGAATCGTATCTGGGGGTCTTCCATATGTCATTTCATACAGTAAGTGTCCAAAGCAATGTATATCCACACCTTCTAAAGTCTGTGGAGGAAAAAGAAACATAAAAAACACAACTTGCTTGAACTAATCAGGTTTTCATAAGTCACTAAAGAGTGGTCTGGCATTTGAAGATACAAAAGAGAAACCAGTAAGACCGTTTCTAAACACAGGCATTTCCCTGCATAAATTGAGCTCAAAGGAAATCTAAACACCTCAAGCTGAAGCAGCTACTGCTGGTCCTTCTGTAGGTGATGATACAAATGGGACAGCAGTACAGCCAAGCTCTGCAAAAACATGTAAAGTAGTAAATGCTTTTCCACACAGCAGTTTAGAGAGCCATACCTTGATACCAATCACAACCAAGCACACTTCCCTGGCTGAGTCAAACAGCAAAGAATGAGATTTGTAATATGACCAGTTGCCACTTCACAGAGAGGTAGACAAAAAGACAGCAAATGCATACCAAGCAAACCTAGGAGAGACTCATTCACTCCTCCCTGGGTTTGTACAAGCTGTACATACATGCTAAACTGCCAGACAGCATATTTCTGAGATTTTTTTAATCATGTTTAAACAGAAATGGCTCCTCTTACTGAAAGTGGCTTAGAGCCTTGATGGCACCAACAGATTTGGACTAGCCATGAACTTTTGATCGTTTCTTTGACAACACAGTAGAACTTGTTTAGCAAGGTCAGCAAGCAGCTGCCTCGTGATGCTGCACGGAATTTATTACAAGCTCTTAAAGGCAGGGCAAGATGCTAAAAGGCTGTGTTGCTGCAACAGGGCAAGCTTGTTTTCATATTTTTTGAGGCAGATAACATTCTGCTTTGCAAGCCTGCAGTTAAGAGACACCTTTCAAACAAATAAACCCCACCTTTTGATAGCTAGACATCTGCAATAAATAATTTTCACAGTGTCCACAGACAAGACTACTTACTGCTTCCAGCTAGGACCAAGTAATGAACATTGTACACACACACAAGTGAAAAAGTGTGGTACTCAATATGCACATCCCTATGAAATACAAGACCAGAGTGGAAAGGGGTCTTAAAACAACTGCAGTTTACCTCTGTCTGTGCCAAAAACACTCACCTGCACTCCCCTTCTACCTTAGGCCTCAGCCTCACTCCAGTGTGCTGCAACAAAACTTCTGTGCAGCCAGAGAGGGATGTGGAGGAAGCAGAGATTTGGTAACGAGAAGCTCAGATTAAAGAAGGAGGTTTGAAAGAGGTTTTTTTCATTCTAGTCAGTTCTCTACACACAGAAGGCAGCTGAATTAATTGTCTAAATCTTACGTTAATTTTCCGAAACTGTGAAAAGTATGATCGATAAAATGATGGGAGTCCCAATAAGGAATTTTCTAGATCCAGTAACTTGCAGGTGTCCCCATCCAACATCACATTGGCAGAGTGAAGATGGCCATAAGGAAATCCTTTCTCATGCAAGAATTTTAATACCTGAAAAAAAAATCAGGACAGGAGCAATGTCACTAGATGCTCTGATGATCTCAAGATCTGAAATGCTCCAATACTAAAGCAGATCCATAATAAATGAGGCCCCAATTTGGAATGCTTGCTCAACTTGATCTTCTACCTACATCATCTTTGGCTGACTATTCATTTCCATGTCACTGGTAACATTTGCCACAAAACAAATATTTGATGCTGATCCTCAAAACAGGCTTATACACACCTCCCAAAGATCTGGAAATTAAAATTCACAATTCTACTGAATATTTGAATAAAAATTTAGAAAAACACATTAATGAGAATTATTTTATAGTACATGCTCTGCAAACTTTGAATTACTTCCTTCCCTTTTCCTGCAAGGGAAAACTACATGATCACCCCCCTCCCACTTCAGCTCCACACAAACCAACTGCCTTCTTTTGTTGTTGTGAGAAATGGCCTCACACAAACACATATAAATCCAACGTGCAGCAGCTAATATCAATTTACATTTAGCTTTAAAATCTGCTGCTGAAATGAAGTTTATGTGCTCAAAAGTTTGTCCTCTTTTTCTGGTTAAACCAGTTGGCATAAAAAACCCCCACAATCATAAAGGCTAATAACTAAAGCAAAAAGAAAAAATACCTCTAGTATTTGCCTTCCATATGTTTTAATTTGCTGAAGTTCAAGACCTTGAATTTTTTTAGGATTGCAATACTTCTTCAGGAAAGGGTCTTTTGGCTTTGCCTTTAAAAGAAATATACATATTAAGTATCATGCCTAGAAAAGCCAGTCATTGTATTAGTTTGCTTAGCAATTGAGGGTAAGCAGTTTTATAAAAGACAAGCTATGGTCACCCCAGCAAACATTCTACCATTTGAGTTGGAGGTGGCAGGACGAAGACCTTACCTTATAAATAAGGTCCTTTAGTGTCCCTTTTTCACTGAATGGTCTAATAACCAGTGCTGAAGATTCATTGGCAGTGGCAAAAGTGATTTTGTAAATATAGGGATGCTACCAAAAGAAGAAACTGTAGGTAAGTTTTAGATGACAGATTCTGTAATTCTTTTATTCAATTCATAAGTAAGAAAAGATCTGCCTGAACTCTGTGTTTAAAGTAATAACTGGATTCTGTCAGTGACATTTGCTCAAGTTATTCAGTCTTAACCTTGAGTAAATACAAAGAAAACTTCACAAGGACATTGCTCATTTTCCACATAAATAATATATATTTTTTAATTTGCCATCTTTTTTTAACAAAACAGACTGACAGTTTAAACAAATAAGGAATCCAGCTCCATTAGCACTTGCACATGAGCAGCTTTGCTGCAGGCTTAAGTCATGCTAAGTTCATAAATTCATTCATGGTTTTATGCAGCTATGGCCCATAAGGAAACCTGGCATTAACAGCTGTCATAACAGTTTTATCTCTTCAGAAATTATTAAAACTACTTCCTGCAACTTTGAGAAACCAAATGAGCCAGCACAGCTGGAAATAAATTGCACATGTAACACATACTTTAATTGCAATTGCAATTCCGGAGAAGACATCTTGTTCGTGTCCTATTTTATATCAGTTTCAGTCTGGGATGGAGACTGAAAAGCTTAGTTTTCAGCCTCTTCTGTTGTTTGCATCTGCTGAGTTTCAAGACTGCACAGGGGCTTTTCAGTTTAAACACCATCCTTTTCAACCAGTCTCTCACATGCTTAACATCCTTAAAAACTCCTTTTGGAGTCAAATGCCACTTTTTCAGACAGAGATGCTATTGGATTTATAACATGGCATTGCTCAGGAGCTTAAGTTGTCCAGCCTCCACTGTAGCTCTACGAAGATATTCCTGTCTTAAGTTCAAAGAACTGAAAAAATAATGAAACTCACTGCACTGCTTCATCCACTACTGCCTGAGAATATCCCCAGCACACAGGTTAGCAACTATACCTAGACAGCACCATCCCAACAGCCTCAAAGTGTTGAGGAGCTGAAATAAAAACTCATAATCTCAGACTGCTGCACAAGAAATAAAAAATACAATTAACCACAATTCTGAATCTCCAGTAATAATCCTGCAGGATTATTATTTGTGCTGAGAACATGTTACCTCATTGTGTGGGAAATGTAATTAAAAGGTTCAGATGTCTTTAAATGAAAGTAACTCTAAAATTACTAACTCTGTTTTCACTAGGCTACACGTGCTTTTGCAAGATCAGTCCTTAACAAGCACTTTTGTGCTGGCACAATTTAAAAGTCTTCAAGTAATACTCACAGAACAGGAAGAAAGAAGTTTCACAGCATACTGTAAGTCTTTGTCAGACAAGTATTTATCAGGGCCAAGATCAGCCTGGAAATAAATAGGAAAAGAATGGCATCATAATGGATGTTGCATTCCAAAAAGAAGATGTATTCTATACTCGGCTCTCACAAATTCAGACATCTGCCTGAAGGTATGTTTTGAAGAGCAAGCAAGGAAATTACACATACAGAATGAAACTTGAAGAGGATGAATAAAGCCATGGTTTCACAACACAAGGTGTCTGACAGTAAGTAAGTTCTAATGCCTCCTTCCTCCCCATATCTGACATGCATTACTGCCACTGAATGAACTCTGGCAAACCCAAACTTGGGGACTGTGTGCACTGTGAACTGATAAGGCTTAAATCCCCCCCATCTTCCTCTCCAGAATAAAACCTTCCCTCCTACTACAGGCTTTAGTGATATCTGCTCTCCAGTGAAGTGTCACAAACAGCTACGCTGCTACACTGCTGTAATTAAGAGGGCAGCACAGTTCAGCACAGGAACACAAGCAAGTGTTTAATAACAACAAACTGTTTGGTGTCAAAACACATCTGCCTTAAAGGAGCCACATGCCTCTCTCACCTATCAGTTTGTCAGCAAAACTAAAGAGCTGAGCAAGGAAACAAACCACTTCAAAAACGATTCCCTTGTTATTTTTCAGTGAGAAAATGTATGCTACAGTCAAAAGCTGTATCATTACAACTGAAGAAACAGAGGTGCAGGAACGGGACCAAATTATCAGGCAAACTGGATTTGCCACCAGAGGAAAGAAACACAGAAAGCTCCCACCGCACCCATCTACCTAAGGGCTTTCAAGGCTCTCTCAAAGCCTCAGCACTTCAGTCAGTCTCTTGGTCACTCACACATGGTAGTCAATATAAATTAAATAAGCCTGGTTCATTAGGAAAGACTTGAGTAAGGGATGAAAATGTATATACCCAGCTTAACACTAGTCGTTCCTTTGGTTGATTCTTAATCTTCATTAAGAAGTATTTCTTACGTATTCGCCAACCTGCAAAAGAAGAGTCATCAACAGCTTGAATTAAAACACTATTAAAATCATATGGCTTACAGGCCAGACAAGGTCTGTATACTAAGGCAGTATTGTAATCTCAGGACAACTCATAGAGTTGGAAAAATAATCAGCCATGTTTCCATGCATCTCTGCTGTTCTTACCTATATCTTTCAGTGGTTCTACCACTTCCCACTTTGGCTCCGATCGGGAGAACATTGAA
>NW_009953089.1:380194-383882 GCF_000747805.2 Chaetura pelagica | reverse complement strand
GGAAGAACATTGAAACATGCTGTAAGGCAATTTCTGGGGAGGGGAAAAAAAACAACAAACAATACTTATTTAAGAGACTATTTATTTTCCACATGTTAGATAAGATCCGACGACGCTAGAAGGAAGCCTGCGGGAATTCAGACTGAAAGTCAGCAAAATCACTTTAAAAGGAAATCAGATAAAAACACAGTTATAGGGTGTTTGCATTTTTAACCTGAGTACTCAAATCCACAGAGAAAAGAGAGAAAAAGCACTGCCTTCAAAAAACTCAGCTTACTGAGTTTGCATTCTATCTGTACTAGACCTACATTTCCAAGTTGCAATCCAACACTCACAGTGAAGGTTTCCCACACTACATTAGATCACAAAATGTTTCTGCTATACCTGCCAAGGGGCTAACTTTTACACCTTTTTAACATGCACTCACGTTGCCATTACTGCATGTAAACTAAACCATTCTGTCTTATTGTGTGTTATTCTGTCCTCTTCTGTGCAGGCAAAGGTATTTTGCCAGCTATCAAGAACCAACACACATTTTGGGGGATGGTGGGGGGAAGGTCACCCTTCTGTTTACTAAATTCTCCCACAGCTGGGAATACAACTGGTTTATTCATGAACCAATTTGAGGGCAATTCTCCATGAGAAGTGGTGACAGCAGGGGAAGAAAGGGAATAATGCCAGCAAGGATTTTCTCTAACATGGTTTATCTTGGCACAGAAACACAGCAAAAAGGTAGGGATGCACTGATCTTTCCGCACTGTATCTTCTCTCTCCAAAAACAGGCTAGGAAAGTGTATGATAAATATCAGCTCACTGCTCCAGTATTTAAGAAATGACAAACTAGTGGTGTCTCCAAAGACCACAGGCAATGACTTGATTGCTACTGACTTCCCAGCAAATTGCTGAAAAAACCAGTCTTGATGTAAGTGCTCAAAATTAACACAGAAGTCACTGTGTCTCCTTGAGGCTTTAAAGTGCTTGCTCAGCATTAGCCAGACAAACTGCATCCTTCAAGAGTTACTCATAATTTACAGCTCCTCCACAGCTTATCATAAACATCCGGGAAATGTTCTTTGCACTCTGAAGCTGAGGACACATGAATGTTACAAAAAGGGAGAGCAAAGAGACAAGTGAAAAGGAAGTAGCAAGTTCCTGCTTCAGTAGGCTCTGCTTTTATGAAAACAAGCTTTGCATTTTGCAAAGAGTCAGTTTCCCCATGAACTACATCTGTGGAGTGGTTTTCATCACTAAGAGGAAGTTTTTTTCAGTCTATAAGACAAATATTTAACAATTTCCAATGGCTGAAGTTGGACAAATTCAAAGAAGAAGCCTTTAATAGTGAAGAAAACCGATCACTGGGATATAATTTTAAGGGATGCAGTGATTTTCCAGTATTTGGGGGAAGAGGGTTTATGACTTATTCAACACTTGAAAAAGTACTTAACCTAGCTCAAACAATTAGTTCTAGGAAGTCTCACAACCCAGTGATAGTGTGAGCTAGACAAGATGACCACAATTGTTCCTGTTGATTTGAAAAACCTCAGAACCGTGATTCAGAAGACTAGTTGTTACAGCAGAACACAGAGCAGACAAACTTAACTCACTCTAGTAGACAAAGATTTCCAAACACCACCCCTCTCCATTTATTACAAACTGTGAAAATGTAGATGCTGTTCTCACCAACCCTCCTCCCCCAGGCTCTGCTCATGTAGATCTTGACCCTCACCACTCCACTGTAAAATAAGGCCAATGGTATCTTGGGGTGCATTAAGAAGAGTGTCTCCAGCAGGTCGAGGGAGGTTCTCTCCCTCTCTACTCTGCCCTAGTGAGACCCCACCTGGAGTATCATGTCCAGTTCTGGGCTCCCCAGTTCAAGAGGTTCAGAGATTTACTTGAGGGAGTCCAACAGAGGCTACGAGGATGGTTAAGGTACTGAAACACCTGTCTTATGAGGAGAGGCTGAGAGACCTGGGGCTGTTTGGTCTAGAGAAGACTAAGAGAAGACTAAGAGGGGATCTTATTAATGTATAAAAATATCTAAAGGGTGAGTGTCAAGAAGGAGGGGCCCATCTCTTTTCAGTCATGGCCTGAGATAGGACAAGGGGCAATGGATTCAAATTTGAGCACAAGAAGTTCCACCTCAACATGAGGAAAAACTTCTTTGCTGTGAGCGTGACAGAGCCCTGGGACAGGCTGCAAGTCTGGAGACTTTCAAAACCCATCCAGATGGGTTTCTGTTTGACCTGCCCCAGATTCTGTGGTGGTCCTGCCCTGGCAGGGGGGGTGGACTCGATCTCCAGAGGCCCCTTCCAACCCCTGCCATTCTATGATTCTGTAAAATAATTTAAATCATTAGATTTGACAGTCGCAGCATGATTCATGCACAGAGCTGGAGAAACATTATCCTAAATAATCAAATGCACAGTATGATAATTTAGAAGGTTGTTCTCCCCTCCCCCTGCCATGCCTCAGCGTAAATCCTTGCCAGCATTAATGGAAGATACACACACACACTGAAGTGAAACTGTAGTGCAGTTTTGCAACTCCTCACTTACCAGTGTAGTTTACAGAATAGCTGTTTGGGTCCAAGAATTTTTTTACCAGTTCACAGTTGGACAGTAGGTGATGGGTAGTAATTACATCCAGATAGGCCTGGAGTCCCTTCTGTCTTTCCGCTATGAATTCACGCTCCATATTTCCAATCAATTTCTTTGGAGGAAGAGGTAGACTTAGAGTGGAGATCTTAAAAAGAGAGGAAAAATTACTAGCCTTGATCTCAAAATGCCTCAGGGATATAAACTAGCAATCCAGAAACAAGAGATTCTCAGCCACAAGCTAACTACTGGGTAACTCTTTCTGCACGGTGTATAATCAAGCTTTTATGCTTTTCTAAGAACTATTATCAGGGTGAGCTAGTCAGACAACAGCTGCATCCCACTGTGAAGACGTAAGTGGAACTACACTGAGAATGTGAAGAGATGAATTTTTGCTAGTGAGTCATGCATTTAAGATCACACCACAAAACTTGCAGATACCAAATAGCTACAATTTTTGGCCAAGCCCTTTCTATGACAAACCACAGCACAAAAGCAATTCACACCTTACCATTTTCTCCAGATAGGATTTATGGTTTCTTTTTCCATGAAGGGCAGATTAATAACTTTCCTTTGCCTCTATTGCCTTTATAGGTAATTTAGAGCCCTTACTGTGTCAGTATTCTAAATCTGTAACATTGAACATGGTGCAACTTTCCCATTTGCTCTTCTGAATTTGTTGCACAAGTTTTAAACAGCTTTCAACCCAGAAAGAGCTCCAATCTACCAGTGGACGTGCAGTAGTTGTTTTATGTTGACATAAGGGATTCAAAACTTCAGATAAAATCAGAGAAATATGTTGAAATAGGACAATGAAAAAGTGCACAGAAATTCAAAGCCTTATATAAGGCAGATCAAAAGGATCATCTTTAGAAAATAAAACTGGATTGCACACCATGTTTACGTTCAATTACATGATGTGAACTGCCAGAATAAATTTTTCATCTTGTTAACACATTGTTGTCCTGCAGATCAAAGCACCTGCCTTAAGCATGCTGAATCTCCATGGGAGTTATCTTTAAGAAATGTGTACTGCAGGAATCAGTTACACCAGATGCAATAACCTCATTTCTAAAGCAAACAGCTCAGCAGGA
>NW_009953089.1:367021-379870 GCF_000747805.2 Chaetura pelagica | reverse complement strand
CAGGAAGAAGATCAGGACTTTTGGTGTTGGACCAACTTTCATTTTAAAGAGGACTGGTTCAACAAACTGGGGTAGAAGTAGCAATCCCTTTCCTTTGTTCTCTTTTGTTTTTCTCAAAAACTAAATTAATTTCTGTTATTACTCACCTGAAAAGCCTGTCAAATCACAATCACCTTTACCTTCTTGACCAGGCAGTTAGCTAACATTAGACAGAAAAGGATTCTAGTTCAGATGCTTTCAAACCATTGTTATTTGCTTTCAAATGTATTTAAAGAAACCACACGTCTGCTATTTTTCAGCAGAAAGTAACATTCACCCCCAAGTGTTTGTAGCTGTCTGCCAAAACACACAGCACAGTCAGAACACCATCTACCACAGAACACCTCAGTGAGGTCCTGACCTTGGGCAGACCTTGCATGCTTTAAAACATGAGCAGTACTTCTCAGAGGCCCCAGCTCAGCACTGGAGCCAGGATGGGCTTCACAACAGATGAACCTGGGAATTAACATTCTTATCTTCAAACCACAGCCCACTCAGGAATGTCTGTTCAAAAGCTGCAATAAAATGCTTCACAAAAGCCAGATATCTTCCTGCAAATGCTGTTCACTTAACAGAGGAGAGGCCAATGATCTCCACACATCTCTGTCAAGTAAGGAAAGAGGAATAAATGCAGGACTGTCTGGAAGGAATTTTCAATCCAGTACACAGCTGAGAGTTCAGGGAATCTGGCTCCAAACTTTCAGATGCAGATCAGGCTTACATGTATACACATCTCATTGTTTTCAAGGTGTAGGACTAGCCTAGGCAGTTTGGAAATATTCAATCCCTACTATTATGAGGTAATAGCACCAGAAAAGCAGAAAGAAAAAAGCAGCAAAAAAGTTGCATTCCAACTCAGCTGCAGCTGTGTGTTCAAACACAACCACCCAAACCTACAGAGAGGTCAAGTATGCCACAAGAATTGAAGAATTTGGGGCTTTACACCCAAAAGAAGCTCTTCCAGTTTTTCCAGCAACATTTTAGTTTTGAAGGAAGGAGACTAGGTTTTGGTATTTTCTTACTGCTTTAAACTGTTTGGAGGGGGTTGGGTTTGTTTGTTTGGATTTTGTTTGTTTACTCTAATTTCTAATACACACCAGATGAGAGTTTGAAGCGTTTAAAAATAACTCATGGGATCTGAATATTGCTATGAAATATTGTTGCTAAGAGTTCTGAATGGAAAGAACTGAGGAGTGTCGTGTGTTGAATTCACACAACATTTAACAAGGGGGAAAAAAAATGTTGAAGTCACAAAAATCTATCCTCTAATCACAGAAGTGTTCACTTTTCATCTTGCTTGGATAATACTATGGAAATCTTGAGTAACAAGTTTCATTCCTGCAGATGCCAGTCATTGCTGCTTCCCCCCTTTTCCCAAACACACTCATACACCCTGCCTTTTCCCACACTAACTAAAAAGAAATAATTGTCCCAAAAAGCAAAATAAAAGACACAGTAAGTCCAGTGTTTAACTAGGGAACCCTTTCCAGTGATAGAGAAAACCATCACATGATAAGCAGCATCTGGTTGTGCTTCTGGATGAAAATAAATAATGAGACACATAGCACTTCAATGCTGGATTTATAAGGTTAGTATGTGCCTTGGCTTTCTTCAAACCAAAGGAGGCACAAGCAGGAACACAGGACACCGGAACAAGTCACAGCACTGAAGGCAAAGATTCAGTATCTGCCAGTTTCCTCTATTTCCATATAAACTGGTCCTGTTTATGCCAAAACCAAAATTTCACAAGAGAAAACATACAAGTGAAACAAGTATACATTCACGCTACATCTTAAAGTCATAGTTTCTCTTTATAGCTATGTGAATTGGTATTTCTTTGTCTTCATTGCAATATATGAAAATATCCCAAACCATTTAAAATACAATGAATTTTATATTTATATAACAAGAGTGAAAGTTACCTGCAAGCTATTATTAAGCAAGTCAAAGTCACTGTATCGCCTCACAATCTGCAAAATATAAAGACAAAGTTCAAGAAACACATTTCTTTGCCCATGAGCATTTTACTCCTCAAAATCCCATCAGATAAAACTAATTCCCATTTATAATCTTCTTCTTTTAACCATTTTTGTACAAATGCATAACAGCTGGATTTATATCACATTGCTAGAGATTAAAGAAGACCTTTTAATCTCATCTCAACCAGTAATAAAATGCATTTCTAAACGTTATCTTAAAACAGCTTAAAAAATAATGGTGAGGCAAGTTGTCTGCAAACAAAGCATTTTTGCCATATTAGATGTAACAACTTCTCAAAGTCATCTCCAGTACTGCTTCTAGGTTTTGTTGGTCATGTAGCAGCAGGGCTGTAATTTTAGCACTAAAGAAGGCAAACTGGCATTTGAGATTTAAAAATGATGGTCATACCAACACACAGTAGTAATACATGACAAGCATTTTTTTCTGGAATATTCACAATCACAGCAGACAACATGCCTTCTGTAGCTGGCAGCAAGACTGGTTTTCTCTTCGTTTTCAACCAAAAGTATTCAAGCACTTCGTGTTCTCAATTCCAAGCCAACACTTCTCTCTCCTGCTCAAATTAAAAAAGCTAGGAGAGATAACTTTCAAATTATTTTTCAAAAGGCATCCTGGTTACATAAAACACAGTTTAAGAAATTACCTGCCAACTGTTTTCTGCTGAAACTCCTCTCTGAACACGGATGATGTATTCCTAATAAAAGGAAAAAAAAAGTAATTAGAAATAAGAACTAATGAGCTAAAGAAAGGTACTTCTCCAAATATGACCACTATTCAACTGAGAAAAATTGGCCCCAGATTTTCAGTGCCTAGGTGAAGGTAAGAGCTGGGTTTGCTCAGATCAATCACCAGCAGCTGACTCTCTGCTTCATGGCGTAAAAGGCAAGGAGAGGTCCAAGAGCCTGTGAAACACTTGAACACTTTCATTCAGTTAAGGAGAAGGACAGTAAGAGCACACTCGCCACGCGCCTCTACCAACAACAGCTGAAGAAACCTCACCTCCAGTGTCTAACAAGTAGCCCCCTGGAATTAGTGCCACCATCATGACAGAATAAACTGCCAGCAGACACCTACAGCTGCTCAGACTCTAACTGGTTTTGTTGAAAAAAGTTGCCACAGAAGCTTTGGGCTGTGCTTCAGTAACTAGAATGCATCAGTTTCTCATTATGATAATTCTTCATCTATAATGCATGCTTAATGTTAACTATTTATATACTAACTACTCAGACCTAAATCACAGTGAACCACTTTTAGGAACTAATAATGCTCCCCCCAAAATTACATTCATAAAGCACAATTCTTGTCAGTCTCTTCATTTCAAGCTCCACTGTACCTTTGCAGACTAACACCTGGTAACACAGCAGTATCTCGGAATCATAGTAAGGGAAGGAAGGGTTGGAAGGGACCTTAAAGATCATCTAGATCCATCCTGCCTGCATTGGCAGGGACACCTCCCACTAGATCAGGTTGCTCAGAGAACCATCCAACCTGGCCCTGAACACTTCCAGGATTTATCCCATTATCTCAAGACTAGATACCAGGTATTTTGCATGCCTACTCAGACGTACTTCAAAGAAGCCATGATTTTGTTTACCTCCACTCTGTTTAAGTTTTAAAACAGTTCTGAAAACTCTTGACATTTCAAAGACCATAAAGGAGGGAAGTCCTTTTCCTAGAAAGTCTATAATCCCCATTTTAGATATTGGTTAATTAACAAGGAAACGAAATTAATCAGGGCTAAGTGTAGTAACAGATACTTCCTTTACCATTTGCATGCACAAAGCTCTATAAATGCAGCTCTTTTTCAAGTCTTATTACACAGCTAATGCCATGGCCACCTAATTTACATTGAAAAACATGAAAATGGAGAGCCAAAAAGTAAAGTGCTGCCTGAGAAAATGCAACTTCCAACACTGAAGAGAGTTGGAAGAGGGGAGAGAAGCCACTCTCACACTTCCCTTCCAGCTGTACCAGTCTGATGTTGTAGGAGAGGTTTATGTCCCCAACATCTTTTAAGCACATCCATCTCCTCTATGGCAGGAGCCACCACCAGTGCTCCAAGCACCACTGAAGCCCCCAGGTGTCCCCAAGGAAGGTGCTCAGCCACACTGCACACCTGCTGCTACTCACTAAATTCGAGAAGCAGAAGTTCTAGAACAAATACAAACTCCAGCCACAGCTCACAGTATTTCTAAGTTGGAACATGCAAAAAGCTCTTTGCATTTGTGCCAAGCAAGCCATGAGTACCCACCCAGTTATCGCCTGCAGTGCAGCAGCAGCACGTGAGAACCATTTGTTATTCAGCTCAGATGACTTCATTTACCCTGGTACAAACTTTCAAATGTATTTGATGTAAAGTACTGAACAATTTTTCTGTTTCAAATGCCACCTAATTTTGCTGAACTGCTTACATCAATAGGAGCCTTGCACAAACAAAAAGGACAGATCAGGACATAAGGTACAATTTTTCAAATATTAAAATGAATGCATTCCAAATTGTCATTAACAGGCAATGATGATACAACAATGAATAAACAAAGGCACTTCCAGGACCTTGAGTTTATATACCTAATTTATCCATTCTGTAACTAGAACTCTATCTGGCATGTACCTGCATACCAACTGGATAATACAATCAATTGAATGTTTGATCCATGAAGTATTACAAATTCTGCTTCACAATTAAAAATGCACTATAGGCATTTATTAGTAACTTATTTTGGGTACTGTGAAGCCCCTCCTGATTTTGGAAGCTGCCTTCAGAAACACAGAGAACAAATTCTCCTCTTTCAAATGAAATGACATTAAAAGCTTGTATACTGAAAAACACAAATATACAATTGGGTTCAAACCAACAAAGCAGGGCACATCAGAGAACCCGTCTGTAGAATGAAATTTAACATTTACCACCATGAAAAGTAAGTAGAGTAAATCAAGAATTATGAGTATTCCAGATGAGAGGCAAAGCCAAAACTCACGAGAATGGCATTATTCTGTGTGTTCAACCTTAAGTAATCCAGAATTTATTTACTTAAGTTTCCTTTCAAAGCACGATGCTGCTCAGGCAAAAATGCTATTCCATTTTCTAAAGTTCACTGAAAATATCCTTCAACTAGATATCAACAGCTATCAAATATCAGTAGCAATTTTGAACCATCCTAGCCTTGTGAACAATTTCCAGACCAGCAAGCATGAAAACCAAAGTGACTTAAAACACTTAGTGTCCTAACTGGACATGACAGAAACCTGAGATGTCACAAACCAAAAAATGTAACTATTATGCTGAAATGAAAGTGCCTTTTTTCAGGAAGTCAGCCTGACATGCCTTCTCCATATTCTCTTCTCTTACCCATTTAAAATTATAATTAAGGTATTTTACTGCAAAGCAAGAAGCCCAGGTCCTCATAAACATTAACAAAAATCCACAGAGGTGATCGCAATTCAATCAGTGTAGTTACATTTGGAAACTGTGCACCAGAAACCAACTAAAGGAACACCTGGAAACCCAGATTCACCACAGGCTTTTCCTGTTTTGTGACCATTGCTGCATTTTGGGAAGTAGGAAGAGGCTCCTTCACACACAACTGAAAAATTGCAGCAACTGCTTATTCAGTAAGTCCCAAAAAAATGTTGGCTGCTTCTCTGAAAACCATGTCAGTGATGATTCACCACATTCAGTCACTCATCTTCTCTAGGGTTTTGAAAGAAGTTGAGTTATTGCCCAATCCCTTGTAGCACTTACTCTTTATCCAATGATTAACCTCTTCTATTGTACCCCAAGAAAATGCTCTCAGGCAGGCAGAACACAAACATTCATTAGACAACTATCAAAGGATCTTATTGCATGCACCCACTCTGATCAATGTTAACAGGTGTTTCTTATGTAGAGCCTAGTGATAAACACTCAGGGCTCAGAGCTCATTCTCACAGTTAAGACTATAATAAAAAAAAATTAAAATAAAAAAAAAACCAAACCAACCACCAAACAAACAGATTTGGGCCTCAACTATTTCTTCACATACAGACCCGAGCATTTTCCCACCCTGCTGTGCTTTGGCACCCAAAAGCACCAAGTCCCCTCTTTATGTCATGGGGTTCACAACCTAAATGAGAAGAGCATCCCTCTCCAAACACAGTTGTTAGTTCTACCTCACCACCAAACCCTCTCCATCAGTGCAGATCATCATGAAGAACTGGCCATCTCAGCACTACCTTGTCAAATCAACCAACTAATAAGCCTAAATGGGCTTCTGGTTTGGGTTTGGTTTTTTTCTCCTAGAGTTGATAACAAAACTGAAAGTCAAAGAATACCTGGAGTAGAATAGCCACACTAAGAAACACAACTCATTCCCAACATCTGCCAGGGCTACACATAATCAGCAGACCACAGTAAGTTGGGTTTCAGTGAGAAGCTGATACTTCCTATTGCTTCCACAGGGCAACAAGCTTGTCTAGGGATTATAATTAGCACCACTGATACATGCTTCCCATAGGACCAAAGAAGAGCTTTCAACTCTGCAAGAAAAGAGCCTAAATGCACAAAAGCCTTTGTGACTCTGCCAAATTCTGGTTTGTTTAGGGAAAAAAAAAACCAAAAAAAAACAAAACATAATTTTCTTCTGAGAATTCAATAGAGGGACTGAAAATCTGCCCATAGGACATAAATGAAAGTGTAAGGAAAACAGGCACACTCAGAATTGCTCCCGTTTAGCTGCATGATCTGACACAGGGAAATAGGATGGGAAAGGCTTCAGAAATGGGTAGTAACTACTGGAACTCAGTCCTGCTGAGAATTTTGGGGATCAACAACCAGGCTCAGTGTTAGCTACACTCATGTAGAAATTCCCATGGCATCTTTCCCTTTGATATGCATGGCTCAAAGTCTATGACTCAGTTTACCAGAAAACTTCAAAGCAGCCCTAAGAGCTGCAGGTTGGCACAGAAAGGACTCAGCTCAGGGGAGAGAACCTCCCTATACTGATTTTGCTAACAGGCAGCAACTACACAGGAGCCACCAATAAGGCTGTAAAACCATTCCCCAAGACAACCTCCCTGACTCCCACAGGTAAGGTTTGTACATCTGCTGCTCTTCCTGTCAATACTGCCAAGGCAGTTCCTGCCACAACCCTCATATTCCAACAGCAGTTCAATATACATTTTCAAAGATGCCAAGCAAAGCAGGTTTACCTACGGGATCATTTCCTGGCTGCTCAGATAGGTGAAGGATGTGGAAACCCGTGCTGCGAGGAGGAGGTCAGGAGCAGGGAAGGCTGTATGACCCCAGCTGCACACTGCCATTTCCTAACACCATCTGCCTACCACTGGAGTGTAGGACAGTTTCTGAATAAGAGCATTTTCCAAACTTCCCCATGGATAAGTAACAACCATGCTGCATTTCTCCAATCCTTTGCCAAGAACAGTTTCACAATCACTGCCTGGGATTAACATTATCCTGAATTTACCCATTTTCATGCAGAGCCAACATTTAGGTGTTGAGGATTTTTCCCAAAAAATTCAACAAGATTATTCCCTGTTATTCCAGCACTTGTTAAAACATCAGCAGCTGTTCAGATAATCTTGTTAACATTACCAGGTGAAAGTTACACAGCAAAGCACATCCAAGTGTTTAACAGTTACTGTTTATCTTCTTTCCTAGTTTTTGAAACAGAAAACAAACAGGAAAGAAAGGCTTTTGCAGAGGCAAAATAGGAAAGAACAAGTGGTGAATTTAGAGACTCATATAATAAAATGTAGAGAGTCTTGCCAACATTGAGAAATATATTCTGTTTTCCCAATAAATTAGTCTCTACATTTCTGGCTCGGGATAGTCCATCTATTTTTCACAGATTTCTTCTGTACATCTGTTTAATCCAATAGGCTTGAAAAGCCAACCATTATAAAGATCCAGGTCACCTTCAGGTCACATCAACTGCAAGTTTCAAAGGGCTTTATTTCATAAGCATTAAAGAAAGGAAAGCCTAATTAAGCATGAATACAATCCCTGCTTAAGTAGGCCGGATTGAAACAATTTCTAGTAAAGAGCTCTTTTAAATGTTTATTTAGAAAATCTCCCATGTGAAAAGGAGCAACAGAATCAGGAAAGCTCCTCAGACTCAGGGACCTCTTAGCTACAGGGCACAGGATTGTTGTGCTGTTGCACACCCTGCCATCAAGCCCATCTGAGGTAGGAGCAGCAACAGTGGTGGTCACCTGCATTTTAAACAATGCAGATGTTTGGCTGAGGACATTATACAGTTCCACACAGGCTGCATCCCTGGTGTTAGTAATGAGGAAGTCATTTGGTAAGTAAAGTAGGACAACTGCAGAAAAAAAATGGGACACACATTTACATGTAATGAAATGTACTGAAAAAGAAAAGCTCTGCAGAGAGACAAGAGAAATAACAGGTCTTCAGTACCCTGCATCACCATGGCCTTCACCAGAAAAGCAAAACACTCTTGTGTTTTTCAGGAAATAGTGAGGAGGCAATAAAAATATTCTAAATACACTGCAAGTTCTCTAAGGCAATGGATTTACTGAGGTGTGATACTGCAACTAATATTTTGACTGCAACATTTCCAGGAGCTGCAAACTCAATACCAATTTAGTAAGTGCATTGGTGGAAACCATAAGGTTGGGACATCTAAAATTAGGTGTGATGAAGCAGCGACCTTTTTTGAGCTCAAGCTGGGGGAGGTGGTGGGAGGTGGTCAAGCTTAGTAAATCCAGTGGAAGAACCTCACCAAAACCTCAAACAAGTGACCTCTAATAGCCCCCTGCCTAAAACCACCTCTAAAAGTACCTTCTTTTTGTTTGGTTGGTTGGTTGTTTTTTTTCCAAAAGTGAAGGCAATTTGCAGTGATTTAATTCCTTACAAAGCAGATGTGCAAGTCCTTTACAAGCTTTTAAAATAAATTCTGTGTTTCTAAAAACATATGGGTCCATTTTTGTATCACAGAACAATATAAGAAAAATATAAATGCCATTTCAACATTTTTCTAATCTAAAAGCTCTGAGTGTCAATACTTGTCGTTGCTTAAGGAAAATTAAAAACTCTGGAAGTATGTCTGAGAGGGATTTACTTCAGCTGTTCACTTCCAAATGCTTTTAAGACAATGTGCTGTAGCAAAATTGGCTATTTCACTACTTCAATTTCAACATGAAACGTATGAAAAAGGAAAATAATTTCAGAAAACAGCTAGGGAACGTTCAGGAGTATCTGTATAACTTGCTGGTGGCTCTACTGCTGAAAAGTGCTTTAAAACTTAGATGTAGAGATGTGCAGTGCTTATTAAGGAATATGTCTAGATTGCTGTGGAAGAAAATAGCATCCTATTTTAAGGCTTAGGAAGAAAGTCACTTTTAAATAGTGAATAAACAGATGAAATATTGCACTCTCAAGTGAGTTCAATAGCCAAAATTTATTAAAGCTTTAGTGCTGAAAATACCTCCGTTGACAGAAGACAACATTTGGCACTAAGATGAGATACTTGTAAATTGCTTAATATATTGGATGCAATTCCACTCCTATTGAATTCAAGGAATGCAATGGCAACAACTTCATTTACTGCAAAATGGCTGGTACACACACCTACCAAGAGCACTGACCCATGCCCATGAAAAGGTGCCCAACACGCTCTGAAAGTCACACAGTAACTCCCTCCTCTTCCACCGTGCCAGTGACTGAGGCACATTACAGGAGACAAAATGAAGCTGACAGGGTTTGCTCGTGTAATCTTGAGTCTATTAACTGAGGTACCACTGGAATGTGCCTACAACGGAAATTTATTTGGCTTTCAAAATGAAAAGGACTCCATAAACACTGCACTACAGAATTATTCCAACAAAACTGACACTGCTTGTGAGGCACTTAACTGGGGAAACAACTTCTGTAGAAAACCAAAAGTCATCTATTTCATCTTCAATTATAACTGGAAATAAACACATAGAAAGAAAACCTCAGTTGTCAGTTTCTTTGTTGCAACACAACAAAAGCATAAACATAAGGTACCAGCTGAGAAGTAAGAAATTCTGAGCTCTTCTAACTTGAAAGAAACATAAAGAGTTTGTGAACATACCAGAAAATTTTAAAGCCTATTTTCTAAAAATCTAGGAACCACATTTACTAGGGGCTTGACCTGGTCTTACTAAAAAAAAAGCATAAACCCTCAAAAGTACATTTTAAATACTAGTATTGTCCCTCCTCAGGTTTCTTGAAAATTCCAGAAAGTATGTAGCAGGTACTAGGGGCTTGACCTGGTCTTACTAAAAAAAAAGCATAAACCCTCAAAAGTACATTTTAAATACTAGTATTGTCCCTCCTCAGGTTTCTTGAAAATTCCAGAAAGTATGTAGCAGGTTCAGGTTTGGTTTCAGTTTTGTTTTTTTTTTTAAGTTTCTACCTTCATCTCCAGGAAACAGAAACTTGGCCTCTGCCAAGTACAGCCCTTGATTCAATGCTATTAAGTTTACACTCACCCAGTCTGTTGTATTAAATTTAAATTAACAGAAGCTGCTTAGAACAATAGGCAAGCAAACTATTCATTTAACACAAGCTTCAGCATGGTATTTCACCATATCTACAGAGCTTTTCCTAAAATTCTTCACCTTTTCCTTAGGTATTCAGGAGACTGGCTGTTTTCAGCACTCACATAAGGTTAGCATTATAACTAGTTCAGTTGCCATCATTAAAGGTGCACCCAACCCAGGCCTAAATCATCTTTGTATGAGTGCTTTTATAAGCAATGATCTACAGGGGAAAAAATTACAAATGCAAGCTTAAAGCAACTCTTGCAACACTAAGCAGCATTATAAAATCTTAATACATACTGCTGACAAAAGAAATAGAACATTTATTCATGGGTGCCTTTGCATTTCAGCTTTAGAACAAGTCTAGCATGTGAAGACCTCATTCTCCAAATTTTAATTTGGGATGAAGAACTGTACAGATCTACTTCTTATGAAGATACCATTTTGATACGAGAGGAGGAACAAGCTCAGAAAGTGTTCAGTTAAAGACAACCTACTTCCTTACACCTGTAATGTAACAAAGTAAAATACAATCTTAGCACCTCACAAAAGCACTTCAAACCTTATTTCTGAGCGGGGCTTCAATTACTCATCTCTTCAAGCACGGGGATCTATTTGTCTGGCTTATTTAAACCAGAAAATTTCAAACCAGACACAGCGCCATGCACCAATAAACAACTTATTCAGATACCAGGGACATAAGATGAAGTGTCCAAAATTACAAAATAGTTAACTTACATTAAATAAGAAACCAAGTCTGTGTTATGGCTTCCTGGATTTTGTTATCCCACACTGCCTCTATGTTAACCATCTGCGCCACACACACTTCAAGCCATCTTTCAACCATCAACAGGGCTTCTGCAGTAAAACAATTACTAATACATGTATCTCAGAGGCAGATTTTAAATCAAAAGACACAGTGCTCTGGCGTTCTGTTATTAGCAAAGATCAGAACAAATCAGTAGAGAATTTTTTCTGATCATCCGTTAGTACCAGAATACAGAGATGAAAGACAGATTGGGGAGCAACATTTCCTATCACACTCACCCAGGCAAAACAACACACACACACAGAGAGTCTGGATTGAAAAACTACTTCCAAGTGCTCATTCTAAAAGAATGTTGTGACACTTCTTGTTTTCTAACCAGAATCATGCAAACCAAAGGAAAGAACACAAAAAGCTATTGTCGTTTGCACTAGCAAAGAAGTGTAATAAGGCATGAGGGAAACACATTAACAATGAAACTGTAATCTGGACAGCTAACTGGGGAGTATTAGAAGTTATACAACTTTTCACAGGACTTGGCCCATACACCCTTCAGCTATTGAAACAGGTTAAAAGTATGAGGCTTGCCAGAAAATAAACCTCCTTGGTTTTATTTATAAAAGGAGTTGCAACAATTGAGAGGCACTGCCTGATGCAAGATCTTCTGGACAATTTCTCGTGGGTCACTTCTGTTCAGAGGAAGACTGGATCATCAGTTAACCCAAGTTCCTCACACAAAGAAAACTCAAACATTTCTCAAGTGCAGATTACTTGTAGGAAAAATACTGAATAAGACAGATTGGTTGTATATCCTGTGGTGAACCTACAAGTATTGTCATTCAGGTTAAGACTATTTAGCAGATGCAAAGAACCTGGAAGAGAGATCAACAACACAGGAACCTGAGCTGTGCAAGGGGCAGAAGGAACATCCTCTCTCCATTTAAAACATGCTCCCCGTTAGCCCAGGCTGCTGAAGTACCTGTGGCCTCCTTTTTAGCCCAGCATCCCTGCTCTCAGCTATAGCAGGGATTAGAAGTGACAGCCAGCTCTCTCCCTGGTTCGCAGTGCTGCTTGCTCATACCCTAAGTAAACGCAGGTTTTAAGGTGGAAAATAACTGCCAACAGGAGATTATGAAATTTGGAGTTATTCCTGCCTGCTCCCAGACAAGAGAGCTCCCAGGGAGGCGGTGTGTGCAATTCCAGAAGAAGGAAGCCGTGGCACGGCTGGTCCATCTCCCCTGAGAAGGAGCAAAGCGGGGCCGGACCCGGTTCCGCAGCTCTGCCGCACAGCCCGGCCCGCAGGCAAACGCTGCCCGTTCACACGTCACTTCATCCCAGCGCCCCAAATCCCACAAGCAGGACCCACCTCTGCTCCAGACCCCGAGATACCCCAGAAACCACAGCAGCCCGGAGGGCACCAGGCCTTCCTCAGAGCCCGCGGGCACCCGGAGCGCGGGCTGCGGGGGGATAACCCCTTCCCGGGGGAGAAGGAGCCCAACAACTCCGGGCTCGCT
>NW_009953089.1:362825-365923 GCF_000747805.2 Chaetura pelagica | reverse complement strand
CGGTAGCTGCCGCGCGGGCTGCGGGGAGGGGATCGGCCCGAGACGCTGCTGGTCCTGGCAGAGAGGGGGAAATTGCGAAGGGCTGGCACACCTGCTGCTCTTCACATTGTGAGTGTGGTTTTTCTTTTTTACTTAAACATGCATAAAAAAACCAACGAGCACCCAGTATCTTCTACTCAATTGGTAGATTTTTATTTGCTTGGCTGTTTGTTTTCTTTTCAAAACACAGATTTAAATGGTTTTAATTGAGTTCCACAGCCGGGCTTTCATTGCAGTATTTTATTTCAATATGATTTGTGAAATGTTTCTTTTTCCCTTCTTACATTGTACACTGGAATTAATCTCACTGAAGATGCTTCAGAGCTCGAGTTTGTTGCAAATTTACTGGATTAAGTGATGTCACATAAAAAGACAGAGTCAAAACCAAGCATGTATTTCTGACCTTTACAGTAAAGCAGCACAGGATCAACAGCTCTAACTGCCTGGCACCAGGACTTTCACCATCCCTTCCATTACAGTCTTTTCACTTTCTCTGACTTTGCAGGATACTGAGATGTGTGCAATAGAACCCTTCAGTCGTTTAACTTCTGCTGCAGCTACAACTTCTTCACCAGTATATAAAGGAGCTGGAAATCGGATCTCCTGAGAAAGAAACACACAGCCTTGGCCAGGCATTTTAGTGCCCAGAACAGCAGAAATAAGTCCATTAATTAAAACTCCATGTACAATAGTTCTCCCAAACCTTGTTTGCTTCGCAAAATCTTCGTTTAAATGCAAGGGATTCGTGTCGCCTGTTAAATCAGAAAATGTAACAACATCATTCTGTGTAAAAGCTTTGGTAAGTTCAGCTTTGTCTCCAACTTTTATGTGTAAACTCTGTGGTAAAGGATGTCCAAGCACTGAGTTGAGAATTGCTAGCTTTGTCAAGGCTCTTTGTTGGAAATCCCCTCCCGAAATTCCACATCTGAAGGGCTGAAACATCTCAAGCAACTTCTGCTTCCTACAGCCAAACCAGCAACCACATTCAGTCCAGGACCAGTTCTCTGCTGTTGCCAGATAATGCCAGAAGAAATGGAGATGTCTGGTTTGGAGGGAAACAAAAACAAAGCAAGAAACAAACTAAAGCATTTAAAGCAAACAAATGACACAAATGAACATCAAATGCACTCAAAGGTGAAAATACCTGAATTTCCCTTCTACATAAGGGATTTAAAAATTAGAGCTATGTATGGCAGAATTTTGCTTAGCCATTGCTTCAGAGGCAAAGAATTATTGTAACTGAATGTATTAAGCAGCCTCCTCAGGAAAAAATAAGCTGTGGATGTGCATGTCCATGCATGCATTTTGAAATGAGGTCAGCTGACATCAATTATTAAAAAGGGAAGAAATGGAGTAGTGGGAATGAAAAATGGGACCAAGATGTGGGCCAAGAACAAAGGTTTCTAGAAATTCTTTTCTTGCAGATGTGTTAATGAGATCAGGACCTCTCACTGGAATGAAACCATGAAGTAATGAGTTAACATTTTACAAGATCAATTATAAGATGGGAATTGCTTCAACACAGGCCTATATGCTTGCATTGTAAGCGTTTCACTCCCAAACCAAGGTGTTTTTGCAGCTAGGCCATCTTTCTCTGAAGGGGCAGGGTGCTCAGCTAGCCAGACAACCTTGTAGGGAGGGCTGGCATTTGGGGGATGAAATCCAGCCCCCCCAGGGCTTTACCTGCAGCACTCGAAAGGCACACCTCCTGTTCTGGTAGGAGCCCAGCAGTGTTAGAGCACTCCAAAGCTTAACAAGGCCACTGTGCAAAAAGAAAACACAGTATATTAATAGAATTTATTTTTTGCAGTTTTCCTGCAGCACAAACATCTTGAATGAAAACCACGTTACATAAAAATCAATGAAACCTTAACTTAACAACAGGTAATTTCACCAATGACTTCTAGTAGCAACAGTGCACCCTGAAGGGTTACTGCAATCTCTTGTCCCTGACATGCAGAGATACATACTGTAACCTCTTCAAATCTACTTTACCAGCCCTGCTCTTGTTCTTTCTGTGCCTTTAAGCTCCCTCTTCTCCTAAATCACCTGCAGTTATTTCAACAGTCCTGCCGGACCGTTCTGTTTTAAAGCAGGAATAATGCACCAATGCACACAGGTTACCAAATCTTGCTGAAGTTTTATTTTCTGCATCCTCTATGCTGACATCTGCATCTCAGGCTTAATCCTTTGAAGACCATTTTTCATTTAAGAGTTTTGTTTGCTTACAAAAAAGTATTTTCATGGCAGAATCTGAGGCATGTACCTACTGCCCCTTACCTGCTAATAACTCTTAATATGGCAGACAGAGTTTTTTCCTCGTATGTTAAGACATCCACAGGCAAAGCTGCTCCAACCTATAAACAAATGTTACTTAGTAAGTCTTATCCTGTGCTCTTACAGTAGTTTATAAGCAAGTGAATTCACCGCCAGCACGTGACATCATTAAAGGTGTTTGCTCCAACCTCACATGGGAATTTCAGCTACACCACTGGATTTTATACAGCTCCCTTCCTCTGAGCTGTTTAGACAGAAGCCACTTTTAGTTCCACATTGCAGCTGGAGAAACAGGGAGCCCGCAGTGATGTGACCTGCTGAGAGACACTCACCAATACTGGAAACAGAGCCAAGCAGCCGCGTGGATTTCCCCACCCAAGAGGCTGTTCCCTTGCCACGCTTCTCCTTTTAAAACCTCACTAGTGAAAGCATCGATACCCCTAATTCTAAGAGGCAGAGATGGTGGGGCTACTTTGATTGCAGCCGCCGAGGCCAAACGCACAATTAGGAGCAGAGATACAACAGGGACCGGAGAGCAGTGAACGGCTGAACAAAGGGACAACCCGAAGACGCTTCTCCCGCCTCCGCGGGCCCAAGGATCAACCCGACCCCTCTCCCCGGGCCGATTCCGGGCCCAGAGCCCAGAGGGAAGCGGCGGCAGAAGGCAGGGCCGCTCCCCCGCTCCCCTCTGGGCCCGGCGCGGAGCAGCGGCCCCGCCGCGCCCGTCCCACCTCTCCGTGCAGCTCCCTCCGCGCCGCCACCACCAGCTGCTTGCACTGCGC
>NW_009953089.1:354877-362677 GCF_000747805.2 Chaetura pelagica | reverse complement strand
CGGGCGGTGCCCCAGGCCCAGGCCCAGGCCCGCTTCCCGCATCTGCCTCCTCTTACGGCGAGGGGGTTGGAATTGGGTCATCTCCAAGATCCCTTCCACCTCCTGCCCTGCTGGGATCCTGTGAGCAGGCGCTGCTGCCCCTCCGGGCCCCGGCAGGCGGGCAGTGCCCAGCCCGGGCCTGTACCCACAGCCCGGGGCAGGAATTACCCTGTGGGAAACTGCAGGGTCAACTGATGGCGTTTCCCAGCGGTGCTCGCCAGCGTTTCGCTTCAGGAATACAAATATTGAATGCTCCACAGTAAACAGGCTGCTGGAGAGGGGCTAGGAAAGATGCTCCTTCATCTCCCGTGAAACAAACTGTTGGTCCTGATGCAGCCCCGGGAGCTGTTCCCTGGCACCACAACAGGTGACACCCTCAGGGCTGTGCGGTGTCCTCGCCTCTGTTTTGCAGTACACGCATCTGAAACAGCTCTGATGGGCACACAAGAAGTACTTTGTGTCCCACTGGTCAGCACTGAGTTAAGGCAAGAGCGTGACACGACTCCAGTACCCGCGTGACTGGGTGAAACGGCATCTTTGCTCTGCCAGACTGATGAAACATCATCCTCAGCATAGACACGACTCCAGTACCCGCGTGACTGGGTGAAGACGGGTGTGAAATACATCCTGCTGAGAGAAACTGCATCTTTGCCAGATTTATGCTGAGGATGATGTTTCATCAGAACCTCACAGAACCCTACTTTAAAAAAGAATTACCTAGGAATTAATATTCCTCCCAGCAGGGTAACACTGCAGCAGAGTAACCTCCACCTGATGCACAGGGGAGCTGGGGACCAACTCACAGGGCACCATTTGCCTTTACTATCAAGCTGCTCAGTCCATCAAAAGAACTTCAGAGTTCAAGACATTTTCTCTGTTTGGATTTGGTGTTTTCTCTCTGTCCCAGGGGCAGCCTGACCTCCTCTCGTGCTCGGCAAGCTTTGGACCTGAGCCCTAGCACCCTGGCGGGCTGTAAAGGGCACATCTCCCTCTCTTTTACAGGCCCTGACCTGTTCTCATCTTCCTACTGCTGGTGACAGCGTATTTGTGTCAGCTGAAGCCCTGGGTTGTTTTAAAGAGGTATTCATAAGAAAACAGAAGCAGACACCACAAAAGTCTCTCCAAGAGGCTTCACCCCTGCCTCAGGCAGATACAAGCATTCAGCAGAGCTAGTTTACAACGGTTCCAAAAAATATAAATTAATAATAATGATAAAATATTAAATAATTTAGTGCTATAGTTTTCATGCTCCCCCAAGCGGCCTATTCTAGCTTCTTCCAGACAGATCTTTTCAATGCTTTATCAACAGCTTCCCTGCCATAGCTTACATTTATATTAATAGGCCTGTCCTAATCAATACAAGCATTCCTCCTTTTTGGAATATTCCCTGCCTCTTTTCCCCCAGTCCTTCTTTCCAAATAAAAACAAACTCAATAGATTTTTGTTATCCTTCTGCCCTCTGGCCCTATCAGTTGTCAACATCTTCCTTGAGCTAAAGTGCCAAAGCTGAATTACTGTATTTTGGCACAGGCTCTCTCCTGACTAGCACCACAGTCCCTCTGAACCACTCTCTCAGACTAATTTTAAAACTGTACATAAAATACTGTTTACAAACAAAACTCCAGCAAACACTGAGTATTTTGAACAGGAAATTTCACATGTACCAAAGTCATTTTCTTTTCAAATTGTTAGTTAGGGTAAAAAAAGGCAGCTTGCCACATAAAGTTCAGTAGCTGTAAGTGCAGGCCAAGAAGAGACCTTCAAGAATAACTGTTTCTCCTAGTAACCAAGAACTAGTTAGCAGTGCTCAAACATTAAATCAGTTCTATGATAATTAGGCAGACATTAGGCAGATATATCAGAGCAGCCAGTTTTATTGGGAGCAATAATATCTACAGAAACTGGTATTATTTTTAAGGTACCAGTAAAATTTTATCACCAAAAAGCAAAACTTGGTGGTCAGGTAATGTATAAATGTCTTTTGGTATTGCAACAGGGCAAGTGCTGTTCTCCATAAAGCTCTGGTAACACAAGCAACAGTAACTCAGGCACTAGGAGTAAATCCTGCTGTGAAATCCCTCCTGCTGTAAGCCCTGGGGGAGGTTGTGTCAGTCAATAAAAAGCACACACAGGATTGTACAGGAAGGCTGGACACAACATGTCAGGTTTTTATTAACCAAAAGTGAAGCTGAACCCCAGAGTAGTTTAATTTGTTAAAACCATTTGCTTATATGGCAAGTATTTTCCTTTCATATTCAACACTGTAGTGCAAGAACCAAACTTCACAGCTGTTCATCCTTTGAGAATCAAGTACTAAATGTAAAATCAATTAAAACAAGGGTCCCTCAATGAATTAATAAACCCACCCCCCATTCAACTCAAAAGAACAGAGCAATTTTAAGAACTGATTTATGAAATTCTCCCAAGTGAAAGACCTTTAAAAGCACTTGGAGCCTTGAGGTAGCAACTTCATGCAGAATTTAATTCCCCTCCTGCCCCACAGAGCAGAGGAGAACGAGTGGTGCATTATTAGCTCCAGCCAGCTTAGCAGAGTCAAGTGTCCTCCTATGAGGTTACCAACTTTCTCTTGCATCTTGAAATAGCAGTGTAGTGCTGCAGACCACCAGGAGGAAATCCACAGGGAAGGACTCTCGAAATAAAACATGGTTTGAAAAAAAAACAACAACTAATAATCAGGAATAACCATAATGACAAAACTTATCTGGAGTGGGGAAAAAAACACAACAAAACAAACAAAACAAAGAATTTGTATTTTGGCAAGACTAGTTTACAAATGCATGTCAAGAACAAGAGTCTGCTTTCAGCCAAAGGAAAAGAAAGAATGGAAGTGACATTGAAACAGGTTTAGTTTTTTGCCCTCTGTGCAAAACTGCACTTTGTTTTTAAAGTTTTGTTTTAAAGTTTTGCTCTTTTGTTTCATAAAGACAGCACTTTTGCCCTTTTTTGTTCTTTTACCTTGGGAAACCTGTGCTGTGACATGAAACAGAAATACCACATGCCAGGATAGTTGACCACCAAAAGCTTCTCTCACTGACTGCACAACCACAAGCAGGGAATCACAAACGAGAAACTTCTTTCCCCCCCCTCTAAGTCTCTAACACATTATCCTCTTTGCCCACTTTGCTGCTGAGTTATTCTGCTGCCAATTTCAGACACTCCACAGTGGATTTACTGAACACTGAGCAGTAACAACAAAAACCTGGGTTTGTTTTCCATGACAGTTGCAATGAACTGACATGATGAAAAGGAATCAGCTGAGCTACAGTGATGCAGACAGGTCTTTACCAACAGCTCCACTCCCTGGTTTTGGAATTGCCACTCACATGCCTTCCAACTCTGCTCACTGCTGGTGCTCTAATCAGACACCTGGCAATGCTGACTAACTTACTACAAGCTTCTCTATCTTCACACTCCAAAACTGTACAGAACAAGTTGGTTAAACAAGACCACACTAATCAGGTACATTGCAAATTATACTTTTCAAAAGGAAAAGCCTTCTTACAGGCTCATTGTCTTTCAGTTCAAGGTCAGGCTGCCTCGTCACACCACCAAGTGATGTCTCATGGGTCCTGGCTGCAGGATGGCATTGCCCAGCATGCCTGAGCTTCAGGGAGCCTAGATATAAGTAAAACTTCAAAACTTCTTGCTTGCATGGGATCCCAACATTTTTACTATTAATTATCATTCCTTTCCTTTGACCTCTAGAAGCCATCAAATCCTCTCTTCCAGGTAGAACTACCTTACAAATCTAACATGAGCCTTCTGTGGTTTTTTGGTTAAGCTTCAGAACAACTGCCAGTGTTTGCATATGCTGAGGTACACAATCCTGTCCTGCAGAGAACCAAAGGCTGTAAGAACCAGAATGCATCTGTAAGCAGCCAAAACTGCCAGGCTCCTCTCCATAAAGGAGGATATTCTGCCTAGAAGCAACAAAGGCCAGATGATGATTATTCACGGCAAGTTTCTCTTTAACTCATGTGACAGTTTAGGCAGCACAGAAATTCATATCACTTCGGAGACCAGTTTATGTCTCGTTCACTGGACAGTCACAAGGTGGCTTCAAAAAGACTCTTGTCTTGGGGCTAAAAGTATCTTGAAGTTTTATCTATTATCAATGCAAGGACCTGATAAGTGTGTTTTTTCATTTGTCTCCTTTTTTGTTGTTGTTTTGATTTTGTTTGTTGGTGGGTTTTTTGTTTATTCTGTAATCAAAATAATTATTTTTGTCTTTGGTGTTAAACCTTGGAAGCATGAATGAAATACTTGATGCTGCTTTGGCTGTAATTTACAACAACGAAAACAGCCCAGTAAAGCAAAGGAAATTCAATGTTCTAAAATACATGCAGTTAGAACAGCCACTAGACATCACAACCCAGACTTTAATAATATGGAAACACCTAGTTTGTCCATTACAAATAATTTGTATTATATAAAAATATTACTTCAATTACAATAACTGGACCACAGGCAAACTTACCAAGTTTCCATCTTACTCGTGTTTCAGGAACTGTGAGGAGCTCACCCATTTAGGGGAAAAAACTGTCTAGTAATCATCTTAGAGTTGCAGCTAAGCCTCTTGTGCCTTAGAGAAAAGTGTCCACTGTGATAACTAGAAGCAGGAACTCAACATTAGGATCCTTCTCTTCTTGCTCACACGGCCAGGAATAAAAACAGCAGGTTCTGTCACACTAGCACTCACAATTAAAACTTTATAACCCCATAAAACACCAGTAAGTTTTGCATGAGCTGCAGAAGAATGCAAATTCAAAGGGTCATGTCTGATGGGAGGGATCCCTCAGATAGCAACAGGCAACACTTCTGCCGAATTGAATGACGGATTGAAAACTGAACAGACACCTTCTGTAATGGTTCTGCTGGACCTTTTTCCCAACATACAACTGTACATGTGGTATGCAGCATTCTGCTCTATGTAGCTGCTCTTGGTTTATGCTTTATCAACAGAACTGTGGCCATAATCAACCGTATAATTACCAGCATAATGATTGTAGGGTTTTTGATACTGATCTTTATGGGGGCACTGTATGTGTACACTTATGGTACAGATCCTAAAATGAATGGAACTGTCCATGTTGGTAATGGCAGTAGCAGGTTCAGTTTTACCTCTCCGTTTTCTCTCAAGCTGAATCTCCCAGCTCTTGATCTGAGTAGCACTGTTGCAGTAGGAATGCTTCTGCTGGATGTTTATAATGTATTGTGGATGTGTCGGGTGAGGTGATGTTCTACTCACTGCCAATCCCCCAAAGGCAGTGCTGCTGCTACCACCACTGATGCTACTACAAAAACAGCTGCTTCTGTGAAGATTAAGTCCACTCCCATTCAAATCAAACTAGTTAGAGTTAATCCTGTGACCAGGAGCAAAGCAAAGGCAAAAGGCCATCTGAGACGTCCAGAGTTTCTTCAAACAACATTAGAGACTGAAATTGAGGAAGCAGACAATTCTACATCAGGTGATGGAGAAGGTACCTCTCAAACAGGTAAAGAAGCAGGCCCTCTCAAGCAGATAAAAAATCAGGCCACTCTCCAGCAGATAGAACAGCAGGTCCTTCTCAATCAGATGACAATGGCCTTGTCCAGCCTTTCTCTGTGAAGGAGCTGTGCCTCATGAGAAAGGGCTTCACCTGCACTGATGGTGAGGGAATTCTTCCTTGGCTGCTCCGACGCTTTGATAGTGGTGCTGAGACCTACAACGTGGATGAGAAGTCAAGCAGTTGGGATCCCTGGCCAGAGATGCTGGTATTGACAGAGCACTTAGTAGTAAGGCGGGAACTACCACCCTGTGGGACCAACTTCTGTCAGCTGTGAGAGAGAGAGACCCCCACAAGGGTGACATCGAATGGTGCTGAAGCAGAACACCCACTCTTGAGAAAGCCATCATGTATTTGAGAGAAACAGCTGTGTGAGAGGTGATCTATGATAAAGATGGACTTACAAATCCTGATGTTCTGTGTGACTCACAAATGTTCCGGAGGTTTTCTCAGGCTGTATCAGCAGCACGTGCCCACATCTTCTCCTTCATGGGATGCACTGATGACGATGCAAGACCAACTGTGCATGAAGAGGCTTTCAAAGAACGACAGTATGGAGACATGATCTCTGATTCCCATCAGTTCCACACCTCAGCCATTGAATGAATGACTGGCAGAAAGAATAAGATGCTGAACAGATGGGAAGGTAATCCCAGTATCTCCTTAGAGACAACTGGTCATGTGTTGCAGCCATTAAGAGGAGACATCCTGCTACGAGACAGCAGCAAGAGACAGGACCCACTGCAACAACACCTGTGAGGTCTCTTGAAAAATTATTTTAAAGAGGACATGAGAACCTGGGACAATAAACCCACTGCTGTTCTCCAGATACACGTGCAAGAGCTACTGAATAGAACAAAGGCAGGAGATGTTTTTTTCACAAAGAAAGCTGCAAACTCCACTGACTGGTTCTCCATCTAGGATGGTGCTTCAACCTCAAATGCTCAGCATCAGAGGTGCCCTGCCTCAGGCCAGGAGGAGGAGAGGGACAACAGAGTTTACTGGACTGTGTGAGTTCGGTGGCCTGGCACATTAGAACCACAAAGGTATAAAGCCCTGGTGGGCACTGGTGCACAGTGCACACTAATGCCATCGAATCATAAAGGGACAGACTGTCACTATTTCTGGAGTGACAGGGGGATCTCAACAACTGACTGTAGTGGGCCTCACTGGAAAGGAGTGGCAAATGCACCCTGTAGTGACTGGCCCAGATGCTCTGTGCATCCTTGGCATAGACTGTCTTTAAAAAGGATATTTCCATGACCCAAAAGGGCACCAGTGGGCCTCTGAGGACACTGAGCAGCTGCATACTTTGCCTGGCCTTTCAGATGACCATTCTCTAGTGAGGTTGCTGAAGGTTGAAGACCAACTGGTGCCAATTGCCACTTCAATGATGCACAGACAACAATATTATACCAACAGAGTCTTTGTGATCTCCATTCATAAGATGATCTGGCAATTGGAGAGCCAGGGAGTGATCAGCAGGACTCGCTCACCCTTCAGCAGTCCTATTTGGCCACTGCAGAAGCCTGATGGCCAGTGGAGGCTGACAGTGGACTATAGTGGCCTGAATGAGGTGACACCACCACTCAATGTTGCTGTGCTGGACGTGCTAGAACTTCAGTATGAGCTGGAGTCGAAAGCAGCTAGGTGGTATGCCACTCTTGACATTGCTCATGGCCTCTTCTCTATTCTTCTGGCACCAGAGCGCAGGCCACAGTTTGCTTTCACCTGGAGGGGAGTCCAGTACACCTGGAATCAGCTGCCCCAGGGGTGGAAACACAGCTCAACCATTTGCCATGGACTGATCCACACTGCACTGGAGAAGGGTGGAGCTCCAGAACACCTGCAGTACATTGACAACATCATTGTGTGGGATGACAAGCTAGAAGAAATTTTCAAGAAAGGTAAAAATATCATTGAAATTCTTCTGGATGCTGGTTTTGCTGTAAAAAGAAGTAAGGTCAAGGGACCTACAGGAGAGATCCAGTTCCTGGGAACCAGGTGGCAAGATGGACATCACCAGATCCCAATGGATGTGAAGGGCTGGGGGGAGGCAAGAGGCTTTTGCACATTCCTGAACACATTTGTATGTAATTGTACATATTTTCTTTTATCATTAGTGTTCAATTAAAGCTGTCTAGTTTAGTTTTCAATCCAGAAAAATCGCTCCACAATTTTGCCTCTCTTTCCC
>NW_009953089.1:329575-354864 GCF_000747805.2 Chaetura pelagica | reverse complement strand
CCTGGGGGAGGAGGGAGAGGATCAAGAGCATTGTTGTCTCTGGTTTAATTGTTGATCCTGAGTCAAACCATGACACGTCACTAGATTTATTACCTACAAATTCAATGTCTGAGTATAAATATTCTGTTTGTACCCCATAAAAAGGTCCTTCTTATGCTCTGATTCTTCATATAATATTCTGATACAATTTCAGCAGTATGCCAATTAGGGTAATTAAAGCTGTAGAAATAGAATCTACCTAATCAGTGCTGTAAATTTAACAGGTATTTTACATAAGCATTAGCTCAGTTATCATCTAAATCAAAATGACTCCTCAAACACACCAACTGCAGAGTAGCAAAGACATTTGCTTTACACAAAGTCATTTGCTTTACAAAGTCAAATGTTGCCAACTTTTTTTTTTTTTTTTCAAAAGTTCAGCAAATCAACGTGGTATTTGGAAGCCTCCAAGTGCCTAATGAAGTTAAAATACTGTGAAATGTTAGGACTGGGGGGAGCTCCTGTAACCAAGTACAGAAGTAGTCTTCATTTAAATAACAAAACATTCACCTCCTTAAAAAGATTTAAAACTGACCCATTCAATAACAGTGCCCTGGGAAATCTAGCAGTAGAAAGAATCTCTGGAAGCAAAAGAAGGTCATATATTGTGATCTCACCACAATAAAATGTACTTAGTGTCAGGAACAAGGAGGAAATTTGGAGAGATGACAATAATGACACCTTCAGGCCATTTGATCTGAACCACTGCACTTTTTTTGGGCAGCACAGAGTAAAACAATTTTCTTTGCTGCTCAGAAAACACTTCAAAGAGAAGAATGCTTTTTTTTTTTTTCCTGCGTTTTGTTGCTCAGCAGACTCTCCCACGTTGGGACAGGCTGCCCAGAGAGGTTGTGGAGTCTCCTTCTCTGGAGCCTTTCAAATCCCATCTGGATGCATTTCTGTGTGGCCTGCTCTAGGTGATCCTGCTCTGGCAGGGGGGTTGGACTATGATCTCCAGAGGTCCCTTCCAACCCCTACATTCTGTGTTTTTATGATTCTGTGTTCCCCAGCTGGGTTTACTTGGTTTAAATAGCTATAGTACCTGCTGCTTTCAGCAGGTGGAAGAAAACTTCAGTGCCACATATTTTAATTGGCTTCACCAATTCTTCAAACCCAGATGCTACAATTAAAAACAAGTTTGACTTCATACAAGGAAAGCATCAGAGGACATTAATGAACCTGTAAAAGGCTCATATTCCACAGGTTGCCTCTGCAGAACAGGCAACCTCCCACTACAGAATCTGGTCTGAAAATTTATCCCAACAGTGACACTGGAAGGAAGGAGGCTTCTACATCTCACACACTTTGGGTTTCATATCAGGCACTTGAACTGTTGGACAGATGCCATTCTGAGCCAAGTAAGTGAACACAGGGTTAGAATCTTTAATCTAGGTCTAATAATGAAGTATCAGCAACAAAGTGGAGGCAGGGACTGAGCAAGCCATCTGTGCTGAGACTTGTTTGTGGTTTCTAAATGCCCAAGACAGCAGCAGTAACTATTCCATAGTGTCCGTTTTCCTGGTGAGTTGTGTTGCTGATAGGAGGCTTTTCTGTGTCTTGAACTAAGAAGGCATTGAGGTACCCTGTGCCTAATTCCCTGGATCCTTCAGGTCCATGCTAGAGCCAAATATTGCCACCAGCTGCTCCTCATAATGTGTTATATTCCTCTTCATAATGTCCATGCAGGGCCCAAGCAACCTCTCAAACGCTTGCACATCCATGACTGCAAAGGAACAGAAGTGAAAACAAGGTTGTTTTTCAAAAAGGACACCATGCACCAATCTATTTTTTTAAGTCAGAACACAGACCTCTGGTCCAACCCATTTTGGTTTGAGGCTTCAATAGAAACCACAGAAACAGAAATCAGATTTCTGATTCCCCTCTGTACTGTTATCTGGAGAAACAAAGATGAATGGAACATATCTGACCTCAAGGATAAACACAGAAGCCAAATACACTCCCCACTGGTATTGGCAGAACACCTGAAAGCTGTGTGTTGCAAACAAACCATAGACCAGAAGCTGATGCTACTTACCCATTTAAAGGGCACACAAGCAGAAGAAAACAGAACCTGCTGGAAGGATACAGCAGTGCTTCTCCAGCTTCAGCATGGAGATCTGCTCCAGCCTGTGCTCCCAGCTCCTCGTGTCCCATCGCCAGTTACCAAAAGGTTTTGAACAGCTGCTGTCTCAGGCATGGTCCCCAAAATAAGCAAAGATCAGAAAAGGGTAGCAGTAAACATGGAACATCTGCTTACCTAAACATTTGACCTCCCCAACAGCATAAGCAGAGGCTGCTCTGGGTTTGTTGGTAACAAGTGCAAGCTCTCCAAAATACTGCCCTCTGCAACACCGGGTAATTTCCACTTCTTGGTTAGTTTCTTTACCTGTCATAGTCTGTTGAACAGTATATTTTCATTATTTGCATACAGATCTGTCTTTGTACAAGCCTACAGTTAATTCCAGTTATCTTACAGATGTGCAGCAGCTTATTAGTTCAGGACTTTTAAACTAGCAAGTCCCAAGTCATGCTTTGTACTGGCAGAACACATTGACAGCCTATTCAATTAGAACTTTGATAAGAAAGGTGTATGCCAGCCCAAAAGTTCTGGGATTGGCAGATATTTATTGTTCCAGCTTTGGAAACTACTATTACATTAGCTTAACACAGGTTTTATTATGCACAACATGTTGTCCCCTAAGGCTGCTTCAGACTGCACAGAGATCTGCTCAAATGCCAATGCCTAGTAGGTCACCAGAAATAACAGACCCCAGGTTTTGTAAGTTGCAGTTTTCTATAATCCTTGAAGAAAAGTCTAATTTCCACCCTTAAGGCCAGGGGGAGAATATTGAGTCAGTTTGCAGAGGAGCAGATACAAGCAAAGGACTTTCCAACTTTACTCAAGTGACTTGTGGCCACTTCAGAACAGGTCGGTTTTAAGTCCCCATGTATCACGAGTGACAATGATAAACATCATAAAATAATATCTTTAAAGAAGTCAGGGTAGGATTTTCCACACCACTTGCATTAATTGATCAAATCAAGGATTGACCTAAAGCCTAATGACCCAATCTGAACTGACCTTGCTTTTCATCAAGATTCTTACTTCTCCAGATTCTACTATATAAAAACAATCAGCTTTGTCGCCCTGTAAAGAGGAAAAGGCAAAACAAAATATTATTATAAAATAAAAAATAAAAAATATTATTTAGTTTACTGTAAAAGTATGTGTAAATGGTATTAAAGCTTTCACTTGTGCAGAAATCTGCTAGAGTTGACAATCACTCCAATTCTTAACATTAAATGGGGACTGGTTAAATAGAGAAGGAATTATTGGTACACACCATCCAGTGACAGGGCAGGTGGAAAAGAAAAAGCAAAGGAGATTGATGATATACATCAAGTTCTAGAAAGGAATCACAAGTTGTTCTTGAGTGTGAAATTAAAAAAAGGTTTAGTCAAATTCTGCTGTTCCTATGAAAAAACATGAGAGAAGAAAAATGCAGAAGCTAAAGTAATATAATAAGTTTGTAGTAAAAGACATATTGGTTGCTCCCCAAACATTCAAGAAGTGGTTAAATACAATTCAAGCAAAAGAATAAATGATGCCACGTAGGTCCAAGTAATGGGATTCTATAAGTCAGTTCCACACAGGAAAAAAGAAGCAGAGAAAAGAGGAATGATAAAGAGAAATTAGGCTCCAAGTACCTGAGAAATGATGCGTTCCCCATCTTGATACACTTTCTCCCCTATGACATCCACTATCTTCATCCGCTCTGATGCCTGGAACGAAGAGAAAAATTAAACATAATTATCTATTGTAATATACCTTGGGTAAACTTTGTAGCCCTGAAATGAAGAGGCATTCACTAGACACACAAACACACAGCATCTGGGTACTGAAAAATACAGCCCCTACAATGACACTGTCGTACTGCACCACAGCTTCCAAGCCTGCCGTCACCAATAGGCAAAGAAAATTGCCTAGTGTCCCATCCAGGTGCTTTTCTTAACCTCAAAGTTAACAAATAACTGATCTGGCTGGCTTAGAGCAAAGAAAAAAAAAAACCCACAACCAACTTCATCTAAGATTCAGTTGAAATTCGACAAAAACACTCAGAAAAATGTAATAAACTTGCTAAGAACAAACTTCAACGAGGAACAGCAGCAACATATTTTCAGAATATTTTAATCACCATATATTTGAATATGTGAGGGGTTTTGTGATTCAGAACTCTTTCCTGGAATGGAGAGAGGAAGGGGATATGAAAAGGACACCAGGTCTAAATTGTGAGCAGGCACTGCAACAAGATGCAAACAAGGGCAAAAGGCACTAATCTGACATGCAATGAAACATGTCTGAGCCTCCATAAATTGGAAGGGAGAAAAAAGAGATAAATTTATCTCCAGTGTTTTCCACTGCCCGTCCAGAACACCACAAAATAACTTTATTACTTCAGAGCAGTGTAAGAAACATTAAGGAAGAAAATCTAACAACTAAAAATACATATCTCAAAAGATGATTCAGTTGTAATCTGTTCATTCCAGAAATGCACCTCAATCCATCCCATGCCTAAGAAACTTAACTCTGATCCATGCATGATTCAACTGCAGTATGTCATACAAAAAGCCATCCAGTGCTAATGAGTTATTTTTCTAGATCTTTAAATATTTATGATTCATTTTTGCACTCAAAAAAAGTCACGTTGATGGAACCAATTTAGCCAGGCACTGAGGGAGGTGCTGCACAATTTAGCCCTTCCACAGGTACCAACATATGTCCAAAATTAGAGGTTGCTATTCACACCTAATAAAATACTCTGCCATTTTATCATCTTCTCTCCAAGGTCTCCTTAAATACTAAAGATTAATTCTGAAAAATATTCTTACAATGAAAAAACAGGGAATAACCAATTTATAATGTAAGGCAAAGACAAACATATACTAATTTCAAAGCAGTTTGGTATGGCTCCAAAAGCCCTCTGAAGATATAGGCTGAATCTATAGCTTAGAAGTGACAATTTACATATTGCTCCTAAAGTCATAGACCACACACATGACCATGACATCTGCCTGCCTTTCCTGGCCATTTTGTTCCCAGGTAGCAGTGCTTCCCTTTAGCCTATTCCTAGTTTTAACCTTAACCAATATTCAGAAGATAACAAGACCTACTCTGGCTCACATATTTGTATCAAATTTAAAATCATTCATGGTTGGTAAAAGCCAAATATCATTACTTTAATGTCATACCCTCCAAGGGAAGCAAAGCCCTGAGTTCCAATTTTCATGTTAATATCTGTTTTCCAACATATTTAGAGATGGTTTTTGTTATGTGGTGTTTTGAGATTTTTTTTTTTAATCTTTAAACAGGCTCAGATAAATAATTAGCAATTGCTTGCTGTGTACAAAGGATATGAAAAAAACCAAACATGTACAACTTCAACAATGCAAATTAAGTTGTACAGTAAACACGATACCAAAGCAGCTCTTAAACTTTTGTTCTAAGCAAAAATGACAGATTTCTGATACAGTAGGAACACTGACTGCAGAGCTAATGCTAATGTAGTAATTTGATGCAGATGTCTCTGAGAAGCTTTACCTCCAAGAATTTAAGAAGGGGCACAGACTCAATAAATGATTCATATGTCTTCCTCTTCTTTGCGTTGTTCTTCAATATAATCCTTCTGAACGTCCCCCGATCCTGCAAGAAACAGCACAGAGAAATACATTATTCATCTTCACTAAAATGCTCCTTTTAAAACATGAACCAGTATTTGCAACAAAAGCTGGCTTTGAAAAGTCAACTGTTAAAATGACACCATATCCATCACAACAGTGATCACAACAGCTCTTGTGAGAGTACTTGTTGGAATAACAAATTGAAAAAAAGGAAGCTCTAAGACCTGGCCCTTCTCAGAGAAGCATTTAAGAATTCCATTTTTAGTCCATCTTGTACCGTTTCTCAGGGCTGTTTGTTAATATACCTGTCACGTTTCCACATACGATGAAGAAATTACGCCACTGGAAATAGGATTTTGCAACTTATTTATTAAGGCAGGATTAAGTCTCAGTTGGATTCCTTTCTACTTGAGCCACAGATTGCAAAAGTAACTTGGAGGTTTATACTGGTCTCAGATTAGGAATAGAGTATCACAGAGCAACAGGCTTGATCCACTCCTCCACCTTCCAGGATCTGTACCATAAGCACCTTCCCGATGGAAAAGAAAAAATTGTTTATTTTGCTTTTGAAGACCAAACGTTGGGCAAGATTCCCAACCAGCTCTGCCGCCCTTCCTGCTCTGAGCTCTTCCCAAGCAGCAGCAGCAGCAGCAGCGCTGGCCACGGGGCGGCACTGAGTGCCCGAGCCCAGGCAGGCTCGTCCCGCTGCCCTGCGGCAGAGACAGGTTTGGGGAGGGTCTTGCCAGAGATCCGGACCAAAGGCTTCTCATTTCCCTGCAGAAAAGGCAGGGCAAACACGGAGGAGAACGGGCACGGGAGAGGTGGAAGCCAACAGCACGTGCGGGCTAAGGGAAAGGGCACTTGCCCACCGGGTGTTTCTGGGTTTGCCTGGCAATAATGCCCCAAGTTGCTGGTAGGATCAGCTCTAAATCACTAACATGGTGAGAACTGCAGAGTTTCCCTTCACACAACATGAGCCTCTAAGTGTAAAAATTAAAAATTAAAAAAAAAATCAGAGGAAAGGAGCAGAATTTTGGTGAGGAAAATGGTACCAAACAATTGAATAATCTTTAAAGTTGACATATCCCACAATTAGCAGAAACATCCATTGAGAGCCCTTCCTCAGGGTCTCATTTACAGAAGACAACTGCTACCTCAGCAGAGACATCCTGAGGTGAAGAGCTATTTTCAAGTAAGAGAACAGTTTTATGGGATGCAGGCAGCAAATACTTCTAACTTCAAGCAATGGTTGATACAGGTGACACTAGTGTAATATGAAAGTCGGAGATGAACAATGAAGAAAAGAATGATGTTACTGTTGGCCAAAGGAGAACACAGGGCTATAAAGCATGAGGGATTGTTTTTCCTTTTTTAAAATACATTTTTTCAGTGGTATAAGTCTCTGCAAGTGCACATTTGGAGAAGCAGAAAGGTGCAGAAATGGTAAGGTGAATTCTGAAAGCATAACAAATCCATAATTAATGTGAGAGCATCAGGAAGGGAGGAGAAGCAGCAGCATTTGAACAAAAAAGGCAGTGCAGTGAGGGAAGTGTGCATGAGCAGGCAGTTTTCCCCAGACACAGTCAGAAGAAAAGGCTTGAGGACATTTCCATGTGTGATAACTGCTTTGTGCCTGAGCCTTCAGGCACAAAACAGTATAGAGAAATAACCAGAAGTTTTATGCAGGAAAATGCAAAACATCCACAGGACAGATAAGCAGCGACAGGTTCCCCTTCAACTACACCTTGCTAATTGAGTATAATTACAGAAAAAAAAAAAAAACACCAAAAATTAACCCAATGTGTGCAGTTCTTTTCAAAGGCAAATTATAAAAAAACCACACATCATCTAGTTTTCTTCCTTCTATAAACGAGCTCTATTTGTAGGTAGCTGCTTTCTTCTGCCTTGTTCAAGAAATTAGATTCTGACACTACTCCCTGGTTGATTTACCAAAATCTTTTCTCTCAGCTAACAAAGAAAAGGGAAGTCACATCTCCCAGCAAGCACTGAGACTGCACTAAGCACGCCCTGTGCAGCAGCTTATCAGTCCTGTAATCAAGGTCACACCACATGGTCAACCCCCAGCTACAGTTGCCGAGGAGCCCGGCACACAGAAAACATAAACCACTTCTGGCTTCAAAGGCCTCGTTGATCAGACAATCCACTTATTATGTGAGCCCTCACAGATGAGTTAGAGAACACTGTGGAAATAACCCACCCAAAAAGTGTGGATAAAAGAACTAAAAGAGGAAACTAATGTCAACAGCTTCACGTTCAATGCTGCTATGCTAGAGACAAAACAACACCATCATTTAGCTTGGTATCTCATAGGTCATGCTGACCTGAGAACCTCTTCCAGGGTAACACTTGAGAGACCAGAAACACCATGACAGTTTATTTTGAAGGAAGACAAAGCTTTGGGCAGCTTTCCTAGCTCTTCAAATCCACACAGAATCACAGAACAGTAGGGGTTGGAAGGCACCTCTGGAGATCATCTAGGCCAACTCCTCTGCTAGAGCAGGGTCCCCTAGAGCAGATTAAATTACTGACATCCTCAAAGACCTTCCTATTCCCCTTAGAACAAAGGGGTAGGAAGGTAAGATGAAAATAAAGACCATTTTAGATACTTTTTCCCCTTCCCCATAAAATAAATGCGTTCATGCCTCCTCCACTGTCCTTCACAGAATGAAAACAAAACCAGGATTTTCTTCCCCCAACAAAAACCACAATTACAGCAAATGAAAAATAATAAACAGACAGATAAAACTAGCAATATAGTTTTTACAGACAAGTAGTTCTAGAAATGTGGCCAAAAGGATTTGTACAATGGATCTCTTATGCCAGGAGGTGAGCCAACAGATCATGATAAAATAGCTGTTAGCACAAGGACTCGTACCAAGAGAAGCACCAGACATGGTGAGCTAGTGTTTAAAATATTATACAGCTGAGAGCAACTTCCTTTCCTTACCAGTCCCCAAAGAGCTCCTTCTGTTGTGGCAACAATGGTGGCAGCTCGAGGAGTGTTGTACATCAATGCCAGTTCCCCAAAACTGCCATGATTATCATAGTGGCCCACACAGCGCGACACGTTGTCTTTTGCTACGACAATATCATACGATCCCCTGGAAAACAATGGGATAGACATTTTTTAGACATTATTCCAGTCCAGATCATAAAAACACCTTTTTGCTGTAATACAAATAGTCCTTTTATTGTTGGGTGAGATGGAACATGCTTATTTGAGCTTTCCAGTTGTCTGATACTAAGCTGCTTCTATCTACACTATTTCCACAGTAATTCCCTCCTAATGAAGCATTCACTCCTTATCAATCTGAGCAGGATCTGCTTGGTTTCCTCTGCAGAGCATTTCAACATGGCTCTTGTAAAATGCTCTGGCCAGGGTTATAGGTAGTTTCATAGTCTTTGACAGCACATGCCCATGCTGTAGATTCAAATCAACCAGCTCCTGCAAGGACAGCAGGGCTGCTGTAGAAGCACAAAGGTCACAGAAAGGGCGTTTCTTCACATACCCAAGATACCAAGTTCTGCAGTGCTAACTGACCAGTCTTAGTATAAGCAGCACATAATGATCCTCAAGCTGGAAATTTAAAACTAGTTCATGAATGTTATACAAGCCACATCCTTACACTGTAACACAGCCATCTCCAGGGGCAACCATTTCGCACCTGGTATTTGTCTCACACATCACTTGTGACCAAGACGTTTATCTCCAAGTCCAACTTCACAAGCACAAGCTAAGCAAGCATGGGTAACCCACTCCAGCAGTTATGCAGAACATTATGGGTTCCACTCTAGTCACACTGGTTCCAAATTAAAGTGGCCAAGACAAAAGGTTTTTAATGTCTTTTCTTCTTGTTGTTGTAACAGGTCACTTCTAGAAACAGGAAAACTCTCTACAACTCTTGACATCTAGCCAGGATCTGAACAGATCAAAAAGGAAGTGTTGAAATACCAAAAGCCTGCTTGTACTTTGTTCAAAGGGAGCTGTAACCTGTTTAAATTGGAAAGGCCTCCTCACCCTGTCCTGCAAGGGGCACACTTCTTACATTGTGATGAAGTAAAAGGAACAGTAACCCAGAGTTTAATGAGAATCAAAAGGATCCTCTGATGAAGATGCAGGTACAAGGTCCAGCAAGTCAAACATCAAAACACAAATCTGGAACAAACTGTACCACAGCAACTGCAGATGAACAGGCTGTGCACAGAAAGCAGCCCTGTAAAAGTCAAACAAGTGTCTGTAACACCTTCAGAACTGTCTCACGCTTGGGACTTTAAAAAAATAATTTAAAAAATACAGTTTGACTAGGCCTGATTAATTCCCAGCTATGGCACCAGAGATCATTCAGGAATTAGCCACTGGCATAAGAGACTATACAAAATACATCATGCTTTGGAGAAAAGTAGGTAGGGAACACTCTCCTGGCTTTCAGCAGCTGAACATGCATATAGTTTTCCCCAGGATTTCAGGTCTTTGTCAGAAGGAATGGTGCTGTCTCCAAAAACACCATTCAGCATGTAAAAAAAAGTCAACAGAAATGGCAGTAGGTGAAACTCCTCATAGTAAACAAGTATGGGAGCATTCCTTGGTGAGACCTGCCCAGTATTAAGAGCAGATGGTCTTTCAGGATTGCTGATGGACAGCCCTGGGTTTGTTCGTTATCTCTGAACACTCCTGCATTTAAAAAAAAATTGTAGGAGATTCCACAAAGTGGAATGCATCAAACAAACCATTAAAACATAAGGTGAGGAAGCTTTGCACAAGGACTTAAGTATCTACTGTATTAAAGCCTTTCAGACCCAGAGAAAAAATTCTGGCTGCTGGATCAATAGTAGATGGGTCAGATTCAGATATGTCAGAAGATCCAAGAAATGTAGTCTCTCTTTGTCATCCAGAAAGCTAGAGGAGAAAACTAGACACGTGAAGACTACGTAGCATCCTTACCAGACACTTTTTACACTCTACTACTCTACACTTACACCTAGGAAACCAAGCAGGAAACCAACAGCATGCTAACATGCTAAACTATATCAGGATTAGTGTTGATGGAATCTTTCATTAATTCTTGTAATGTCCAGTATCTGTTTAATGATTCTCTGAGAGTCACCAGAAGCAACAATCTTCAGAGGTTTTTTGAAAGAGAAGAGCCATCTGTGAGTAACTTAAGAGAAATGCAACTTCTTCCCATCCCTCAGATTGAAAGTCACTTAGTAGTGCCATTTATTTCCAAATAACTATAGCCACATAACCTTCAGCCAAGCTTTTAGCTGTCTGTGGTCCAAGGACTAAATTGGTGAGGCAGCACTGGGTGACCTTGGCTCAGCTTTGCTGAGAAAACTGTTGCTGAACTGTGAGACAGTCTGAGAGCTAAAGCCCTGCAAGATAAGGAGAATAAAAACACAGACTGAAGTGTAATTGTTGAGATGGTAATCATTAAGAGCTCAAGGACTCAAAAGAAAAATACTGACATGAAAAAATATAAAACCTCAAGGCAAAAAATAGCAGAAGAGGACAACTCAGCAAGATTGTGGATCAGCCTGTTCCAAGGGGCAGAGGCCAGTGCTGCCCCTCCTGACTGATGACTGCTCAATCAGCAGAGACTCATCAGGTGCCTCCTCAGCCATGATACATACTGATGTTTAGCCATGCAACACCTCCAGCCCAGCTTTAAAGAGCTGCTGCGTTCTCAACTTACATCTATCCTGCCTGCTGTCCCTCTGTGCATGGTGAAAGACACTCAGAAGTTATCTGGTGAGGAAGTACAACAAGAAGACTTGGGGGAAAAAAAAGGACTGCATCAGAAAGGTTATTTTTCTATGCAGACAAGATGCTGAAGAGTTACATCCACGTCAGCGTTCATTCAGACAGGAAGAAATTAATCCTGAGGGATATTTAGGCATTAATGACTTATCTTAGAGTACCAAGACAGGGATACTGGTGCCTTGAAGGAGCCAAAGTCCTCTGAATTCGTCCTTGCAGGCAAGGGCAAATACTATATCCAGAATTTCTTCCAAAAGGGCCAAAGATGCTCAAAATCTGCATGCGTACATGTAGCTATTGCATGCCTGTTGCACACATATTTATGATATACAAAATTATCATGTGAATTTACTTGACGCAAGAAAACACAAAATGGCAACATAAACTCTGCAAAAACAAATTACCTGACAAATAAAAACAAAAGTAACCACAATTCTTTCTAACATCAGTGATAAAAAGGAACTGGACAAAGTCTAACTTGATCTATGGTAGCCACCACCAAGTTTTATTTCCTGTATTCTCCTTCCTCAAAATAATCTCCTGTCCCTTCCCTTCTTACCCGGTGATTTCTTTTGCTGCTTTTCCCCTTTGCTTTTTCAGAAAAAAGCACATCCTGGCCTAGAGACAGCATGTAATACTGCTGATTTTAAGTTATGCACATGCTGCTGGGCAGGGAAGCTCAACTGAACAAAGTTTCATAGATAAGCTCATACTGTGGCCCCTCCCTCAGATAAAGTGGTATTTGAGTTTTTATGCAGTCACTCAGAATGTGTTAAACCCAGCAGATTTGAAATGTCCACATCTCAAATTTGATTGTCCCTGGGCAAATGATCCAAAAGTCAATGAGACCCTGAAGGTGAAAATGGAAAAATCAAAGTAAGGAATAATGACTGCAAAAAGTACATTTCCTTCAGAAACTGTCCTGCAGTAAAAGCATTCCCTGCCATTTCTAAGAAAACAGATAGAAACCAACTCTGCATTTCAAAGGCACAGGTGCTTACCTCTCAATGACATAGAAGTTGTCTCCATCATCTCCTTGATCAATCACATGTTCCTGAGGTTTCACCTTCTTCTCAAACATGGCATCAAGGACCTGAGACAGCTGCTCCTATAAAAAAAGGGTGAGCAAGCTCATCTGACTTGATCTGAATAGTGAAATGCAACATGCATTGCATTATTTTACTGTATGCAAATATAAATTACACTGATATTAAATGTTGATTTCCACTAGTAACTACCTCACTTCCTTCCAGATTATTAATATATAAATTAAATAATGCAGACAAACAGACACTTCCATTACAGAAGAGCTATTTACACATCCCATTTCAGCACCAAAGCACACATGTACTGCAAGCTCTCCCTTGGTATCATCTGACACAGCTTCACTGCAATGGATACATCTTGATTCTGTCAACAGCACGTGTGTTTCATTATATGTATGTATAGAAACCACATCATGATTTATTAGTAACTTATTCGTACTGTCATCATCCAGGAGCCCCAGTCATGACCAGGACTGGACTTAAGAAGACTATCCAAACACACTTCCCTAGATAGTCTGTGTCCTAAGAGAACCTGCAATTCCAACACAAGACAAGATCAGACAGGTACAGAAGGGGAGCACATACAGAAAATGGGATATTGCTGCTCTGCACAGCAAACTCAAGTTAGGTTTCTCTGACAAGCCATGACTGAACCTTTTCTGTAGGCAGTAGAGCCAGGGCAGCTGTGAAAGCCAAGAGACATGATGCCATAGACATGCTTTGCCTCCATGCTGAGCTCCTTTACCACCTTTGTGATTCCCAAGTCCATTAACAATAGACTTCCATTGCATTTTCAATGATCAGATGTTCCAAGCTGAAGATGGAGATGGCAGCTTAGTTTCTAAAAATATACTGCTTGAACATGCAAACCAGTCTTTATGCTGCTAGATACAATTGAAATATTTACTGCACTCCTTAAGCTGGCAATAATTATTGCAACATCTGTAGGCACCACTATGTTGAAAAAACTGCCTTTCACCTGATTCTTGCTTTGTCTTTTAAAACTCTTCTGATATTTAAACTAAACAAACAATCACTGCATAAAAGCCATTTATTTTAACCACACACTTCACAGCATGCATTTCAGTAACAGGTGTCAGAAAACAAGCAGCACAGATTTTAAAAAGCTTTTTAAAAATACTGTAACTGAATAATGGCTCATTTGGGGGATAAACAAGCAAAGACTTATTTTAAGTAAATAAAACACTGAGTTCTTCTGTCAATAAAAGGACAAGCTTAGTCAGATTTCTGAAGTGTAAAAACCCCTTGCTGGTTTAAATATGGATACTGAGCATGCTCAGGGTCCTTGCTTTAAGGATAACAGCCATTGATCTCACCCAGTACAAAATTCAATTGTAATTAGGATTCTACAAAAGCATTTGTAAGACACTGTGGAGCCTACACGATACATCAGACAAAGCTTTTAACAGGAGAAAACTTCTCTACGCCCCCAGCACTTTATATTGAAACATAAATCAGGTTTATCACTGGAGACGCTCAATCTCATGGTGATCACATTTTGTATATGCCCCCTGAGCTGCTGGATGTTCTTAAATATCTTACATTTTTTACTGCATATAGTGTGGTTATTTGCAAAAGGAACCTTTAAAATGTCTTAAGTAAATAAGCTTAATGAAAACAGGAATCCCAGAACAGTGAAAGGTCAGTCTTAAAAAGGACAGTTTTAAGGAAGCTTTCCTCAAGTCTGCTGCACTGAAAAGCTTTCAACAATTACTTTAAGAAGCTTCAGGAATGTGCAATCATGTAAATGTGGATTGTGTCCAATATCACAATTGTGTAAGTAATTTTCTTTTAAATTGCTCATAAAATTAACTGTTTCCTAGGGAAAAGGAAACCAGGTGCAACGGTACCCAACAGCGAATACTGAAAGATGAGCAAAAGAACAAAAACAAAACAAATCAAGTAACCAAAAAAAACCCAACACATTAAAAAAAACCCAAATTTTAACATACAAAAAAATTGAATTTGCAGGGAGAAGGATCTGACAGTCATGGAAAACTGACAATTTGACATTTTTGTTTACCTTGTTCATTGATTCCTGATATCCAAACACACATTCCAATCCAGCCTGCATATTATTAATAATTCAAGAACTAGCACAAGGCAAACAAGTATCTGACCAAGCTATTACCTGTACCTACAAACCACCAACTCCATTTACCATTTCCTTAAAATTATATTACCTGATCTAGGTTTTTGAAGAGCAGGATATCTTTACATGCTTCCTGCAGCCTGCATCGCTGTTCATCAGTTTTAGGATGAACTACCTTTAAGACAAAGTAAAATCAAACTGTCATGAAACAAAGAAATATGATTACAGCCTGAACTTGCACTTCAGAGTGAAAAAAGCAGAACACAATTTAAGAGTGTCAAAGTACACAGTTCCTTTTTGTTGTTGGCATAAACAATATTTATATGTAAACATACAAAGCAAGACAGAATGAAAGGAACCAACATAAATACATGGGGCTGACACTGAACACATGCAAAATAACAGTCAAGAAAGAATTCCCTTCCTTTCTAACTCAGCCACAGATAAAGTCAAGGCTTGAGGATTTGGAACAGAGAAACAAGTCAACAGTTTTCTTTCCAAACTCTGGCTATATTAGTCCCAATATACTTTGTTGACACACAGGTAGTTAGTAAGATTTCTGATACATCCTGATATATCAACCTATCTAATAACAGAAGTTGTCCAAGCAGTGTATTTTTTTTCCCCCCAACAAAATTACTTAAGTAAAAGCTGTTCTGTTAGAAACCCTTTTTTCTTCATTGCTTCTTTCCAATTATAAACATCCCATCAGGTTAAAGGAACCAACACTCACTCTGTCATAAGAAAGTTCATGGACGTGCTTGTTGGGGGCTAATTATGAAAACATATAAAGATATTAATTACCTCACATTTGCCACATTAACTTTATTTCTGGAATAGCAAGAATTTTTATCTTTTTTTTTTAAACAGCTACCTTAGTAGGTTTTTCTAAAAAAAAAAAAAAAAAAAAATGTCCAAAGTTGAGCATGTCTTAGATTTTTGTTTTAAAAGAAAAACTGAATCAGCAGTCAGGAAAATTAAGAGTTGTGATAGAATAAATGTATACATTTGGATGATTAGATACACTCAGTCTTTTTTTTCTTTTTATAGCATCTTATTTATGAAGTATCTTCTTTTTAAAGATAAATTAAATTAGATTTAGATTTTCATTGCAGAAGTGAAAGCATCCTTGAGATGGAATCTGGAAATGGACCAACAGAAGACCAGAGAGAAAATACTGACCCTCACCAGCCAGGCTACAGGATTTGCTCATAGAAAGCACCTCAAGAGGAATGCAATTACAGTATCTGGACTTGCAATTCCTGGGAATTACCACCTTACAAAAACAATAGAACAAAAGGTGACCCAGGTCTCAAAATATTTCAACAAAGTATTTCTCCTAGCCAGGCAGAACTGCTTTGACAAGAAAGGCAGTAAAAAAGCATGTGAGGAATTTTAAGCACCCATGAAGAAACAGCTGTGGTAAAGCTTAACTAATTCCTCACCACAGCTTTAGGAATTGTCTCAACAAGCCTTCAAAATAATTCAGGAAAATATCCAAAAGTTTAAAGATGTGGGACTGAAGCACAGCTTTTTAGTCCTTTGAAGTATAATTACATTAAAACTATTGTGGCCAAAAAAGTACATGACACAAAGTCAACATCAGGTCACCACACAGCCCCTCAGAACATGGGGCACAGGTGGTAAGGAAAAGGTGACATCCAAACACCTGCCTGTCAGACTGCAGAGAGAATCATGCACAGTACAATTCACTCATCCTTACCCTTTGTTCTGTGTCTTCTTCTTCTTCATCTGGGTTGAAAGCTTCAGCACAAACTTAGAAAAAAATGAGAGGAAATTAGAAAAAGCTGCAATTACACCAGAACATCAAACACATCAAGTTTATATTCTTTCTACATTTTGTTTTCCTTCAGGAAAAACAATCACTTTTGTTTTTATGTCATTATAATGTCAGAAGTTTAAATCCTACCTATTCTCTGAGCAGACAGTTCTGGCTGTTTTCATCTTTCATGTAAAAAGTCTGTAACTTACAATAGCAAATCATCTTGCCCAACGAGTACTCCAAAGCATGCACACAGTTCCTTTCAGTTCTTACAAACCATGATTAATGTACAAGCATCTTCCCTAACACACAGGATAGAAATACTGCAGCTGTACTGCTTTGTTCTCTGCAGTGCAACCTATGTAGCAACACTAAAAAAAATAGAAGTACAAGGAGGCATGTGGCACTCCCTCCACCTCAAGTCAGATTTGAAAGCAAGTATCTGTATTTGGGATTTTTTTCCATAAGAAGAAATCATGTTTACACAATAATTGACCTGCAAAATGAACAATCAACTTGACCACAGTATATTCTGTGACAAAAAATAATGTCTAGTCTCCTTCCCCCTGTGTTCCTATCTCTTACTCCCTTTGAATCAAATGAATGTCAAGTTGCAATTTAAAAAAACCCAACTTTTAAAAATACACAAAGTGATTGTTTTAAAACATATGAGAACATTTGTAGAAATAACACAGTGTAGTGCATAGGAACAAGGCTCTGTCAAACGTATCATTGTAACTATAGGACAGGATCAATTTTAAGAGAAGCAGTGATAATGGTGAGCTTCTCTAGTTACAAACCATTTTTGTTTAGTGCTAGTATTTCAGAAAAGGCTTATCTTCACTTCACACTGATGCTGTTATACAATTTTACCATATTAAACAGAGACACCTTTGGCTGCCAAAAGCCTACATCTCTAGCTCAGACATTATTAATCAATGTGTAGGGTTTCCAGTTTGTAAATGTCAAAGTGAACTATACATTCTAACTAGCTGTACAGACAAAGTGACAGTCAGTCTTGTTTGCATCTAGTTCTGCTCTTACTTCAATAAGGGTAGTCTTACTTCTGAGGCTATATGCTACTTGTAAAATTTTACAAGGAAATACAGACAAGCATTTTTCTTTGTACTTTATCAAGCATCCTGACAACACTGAAGACCTGGCACAATGCCCAGAAGCTCACTGCAATGATATCTACCCACTGAACGGACTTGGACAGTATAAATAAAAATAAGCAGTTTTAACATAAAGATAAAAAACTAGAAGCCTTCAGCAACTCACAAATAATTTAAAACCACATACAGGACCATTGACCTTGTCATCATGTTTTCTAAAGGGCTATAAAAATGCACAGGTCAAGCAAGGAAAGATTTGGTTTGGTTTTCCTGTCAAAAAGGAACATGTATTTCCTAGCAAATTAGATTTCAATTCTTTTTTCTTTGAAGAGACTGGACTACAACACAGGCATTCTATTTATCAAACCACAATATAAAAACTCAATCATGTAATCATTAGAGTAGCTATTGCTCACACAACAAGCAGGCACGGCACTGGCCCTTCTGGTTTGCCCCATTTTAACAATGCAGAAATGGTGCATTATTAGTGCACCTTCAACAGACACACAAGCTTCACTTTAACTGGGTGGCCCACCACATTTAGGGCAGATACCTTACAAAGAATAAACAGCATTTTTCCCCAGCTGAGAAAAAAAGTATAGTCCACCACACAGCCCAAAGATGACTGGCTTACGGAAAGGTCTACTAAAGCCTACAAAGCTGCAGAACTTGGACTGATAGGCAAAGATCCACCTAAAATGCAACACAAAGGCACTGACAAAGGGAACAATATTAGCATTTTAGTGTGAAGGCTTTCCTCCTCCTTGCATGCTGCAGTAAGGATCAAAGTCTGCTGTGAAAGTTTTTGATTTTCAAATAAACAATGTTTTCTTAGAAAAAAGGCCCTTTAAACAACATGGTAAAGCTGGAGATAAAAAGTACCTTTATTCTTTACAACCAGCAGATCTTACCAGTAATCAGAGTTCAGTCCTTTCCATTGCAATATACATATGTAGTATAAATGCACTTATATACATTTCTGACAGTACCTGGCATATAATACACATTCAAGCTGTGTATCTGTGAGTTCAGAGAACAAGAGCAAATTGTTATCTTAAAACATGCAGCAATCAAAACAACACCATTCTCTGCAAGTTTAGTATCAAATGGCTTTGGTTGGGATTTGTACATGTAAGTTTTCCCTACTTCATCTTACCCACTAAGAGGGAAAATAGCTTCTTAAAGACCACTTAAGGATACAGATTACAACTCTAGGGCCCTTCCCTTATGAACCGAAATCACTTCTGTTGTGCCCATGAATGGGCAGCACAGAAATACAACAAAAACGTGGCAAAAACACTACTTCTTCCCATGCTGTCAGGCAGAAAGCCTTCCCATTATATTTTTTATTCTTTGACCTCCTGCTGAGATTTCTTTTTTCATGCCGAGGTGGTAGGGCAGACATTTTGGACATGGACTGACAGCTTTGATCGACACGACTTTGTTTACTTGCAGGCAGAGCTGCAATACTCAATCTAATGTATCTGTTTTGGGATGGTTAGAAAAAGGGAAGAGAGACAAAAATTATTAATTCTGACCTCGAGCTTAAATTAGTTGCATGTTATGCTGGAAAGCTCACAGAAAGCTCTTCAGCCTACTTGTATTAGAATAACCAACAGCATTTTCCAAATATTTTAAAACACGACTAATGCAAAGAAAAAGTGAACATTACATCAACACCATCCTGTGCCTTATGCCACAATATGCTCGATTTTTCTTTCCCCTATTTCTAATTGGTAAACTATTTGTGAAACTCTGCACTGGTAAACATATTCACTGTCAAGACCTGTGTGGCAGCCTTATCTTCAATATGTTTCCTGTTACCTGTGCTCACTGTTGCTTCTCTACTATTCTGAAATAAAAGAATTCCTGTAACTACCCTGAACTCTGCAAACCCCTGCCAGAATTCTATGGAAATTCATTTCAGGAGTCATTTGCAAGTTACAGTACAGCCAGTGCTAATGAAAAAAACATTTGATCTTTCATCTCGGTGAAGTGAAACCATAATTGCCCCTCTATTTTATACCTGACTAAATTAACATATTAACCGTTTCAATGTGTCAATGAAACAGGTACTCCAAGGCAAGCTTATTCTTACAAGATTATCCTGAAGAAATATGTTGGTAGCACCTTTTCAGACTCATTGAAACAGTGGCTAGAAGGGTTCTTTCAGGAGGTCATTCAGTCAAACCTACTCCTTCAAGGAGAGCTATCTGTGATGTTAGATTGGGGCTGACCTGGAAACCTCCCTGGTCAATCTGCTGCAATGTTGCACCATCCTCCTGGGGAAGAAGTATTTCTGAACATTTCTGAACACAGGCTCACAAATGCCTCGTATAATTTGAAGCGACTTCTGGAATCACACCTTTCCTAGCTGAGATTTTCAGCACAACTCTGCCCTTGAGCAAACACTGAGCATGAATGCATCAGTAAGAGTTATAATAACATATTTCACCCCAATAACATTTTTCAGTTTTAAGAAGCTTTAGGATGAAAAGAAACTCAGGCTTTTATCCTACCATCTACATTTAGTCTCTCTCAGCTTCTGCAGCTTCTACAGCTAGTTTAGTTTTCTCCTCATACAGCACCTTCTTTGGCTTTCAAGAACAGGCACATCTGTTAACACTTCTGAGGGCTTAGAAATTATACAACTTGATCACTGCTTTGTTATGCAGGTGACAGCATCTGAAAGCAACAAAGATCTTTCTAGCTGTAGCAATGACATCAGCAATAGATGGGTGTGTGGTAAGGGAGGGGTGGGGAGAGTGAGAAGTAGCAAGAAAAGTTTGCCATCTTTGTTTATGCAAATGTTATTGCCTTCCAAGATAATACTGCTATGCAAAATGTGTTTTGTCGAGATGAAAGTCCTTGAACTCTATGCAAATCTGCACAATAGTTCAGCATTTAGGCCCCATAGGCAAATAAAGCCTTTGTCAGACCCACACACCATCCTGTAGTTGAGACAGCAGTGTTACTTTTCTTCAAAACAGTAGCCAAATGACTGAGGCCTGAAGACCTTCAAATAACACAGAAGAAGAGGAAAAATTTTCATACCAGCCGTGAAAATTCTACATCTTATATAAGGGGAATGCTTTGTTGATATTTCTGCTGTTGCTGGAAGAAGTAGCAAAGACACCCTCTATCATATGCTTTCTGCAATTTTGGATAGCACTTTCTGTACTTGGGAGTAAAACTTCTATACACTTGTCTTATGAGGATTCACCTCCAGTGGATCCCACCAGACCCACCAATGAAGATCCACCCAGACTAGGGCATGCAGAACAACTTTTCTAGTTATTTATTCAGCTCAGTAATCCTGCACTACATTTAAGGCTACATTCTTTGTATTTGAGCTTTCCAGAGCTTCAAACGTTTTGTAAGTGTCTCTCAAGGGATGGATGCTCCTCTTCTGGGACCACTACACCAGCTGGAAAGGTGACCACTTCCAGTGGCTTGCCATTCCCTCTTTGACAGCTGAGTTGCTTAAGCAGGCACATCCAAAACGATGTCATTCAGAGGAACTTAGGAAGCTTAAACAGTTTATACACAGGTCTTTGCTGGCACAGATCAACGTGATTTTCTGCACTTGGGAAAGAACATCAAGTTTCCTCTCACTTCTGTTGCTGGATAGCTCAGGACTTGCTGGTTTAGAAACTGCACTTTGTTTCCTGAGTTAAAGATCTGACTGTATCAAAGCAGATGACAGATTCATTCCTGAACCCAGCAACTGGGAAACAAAACTTGCACCCAATTTGCACTATCCAAACAATTTTCACATTTATGACAGTTAGAAAAAAAAAAGCAATACTGAACACTGAAAAGGGTTAAACCACCTGCAGGAGAATCAACTGTTTCAGCCTCCAGTTCACTGATGAGAACTGACTGAAATCAAGTGTAAACTTTTAGTTAAAAATAACACCATTGTGCCAGCCCAAAACTTGGATCTCAGGTCTTAAAAGACTGGTCTCTCATTTACTTTACATGCCACATGAAAATCCCCAGATGCAGGAGCACCCACAGCAGAACCACCTTGTGGCTTCATTCTTAGTCCTCTAAGAGGCATAACTGAGATACAACTCACAGTGACTGGGACATGAGCAAACACTGCCCCCTCAAATCTTTGTCAAATACCAAGGCAGCATATTCAAACACACAACTACTTGTATGGCCACATCAAATCAAGTGTAAGATTTTTCAGTTGAGAAGTATTTAGAATTAATTTAGGTGGCAAAGGAACAGATTTTCAGTTCTGGAAGCAGCTTTAAATTTCTTTTAAAGTTATAAAGAAATTGAAAGAAAACTAACTTGGTTCTTAACAGACAGTTGTTCTGTGTTACAGGTAAGACTATGAAGACACCAAATCACTCAGTATGGCTGTGCCAAACCAGCTCAGTCCAGCAGGGATTACAGGTTCAGGTGCAGCTTCACACAGTCCCAAAGCCTGCTCAGGTTGGAAAGCTGCACAGATGATTCTGCCAGGCGAAGAAGCCTATGAGACACTAATAAGCATGTAAGGCCCTTCAGTCCTGCAGTGCCTCAACCAGCTCTGCCAGCACTGCCTCTCTGTACTGTTACACATACACAGCAACAGGTAATTGAGGGGCAGAAAGTGGAAAACATTCACCTGGCTTACCCAAAGCCTTGCTTATACCCTTAATTCAATTTGAAAATATCCACCTTTAACGTGGGCATTACCGATACTTCTCAAGGTCCACTACTTTAACAGAGCAATAGAACTGAGGTCAACAGCAGAGCTTGAAAGGACCCACTGCAGCTCACAGCTACTCCAAGGCACAATTCTGGACAGAGCTTCTTGCCCAAGGACGACAGAGCATTGCAGCCTTTTACGAGAAGTGGATGGTGTATTACAGTGCTTGCTGCCCTTCCTATCAAAGAAACCTTTGATAGCCATTTCCTCAGTCTGATTACATACTTCCCAGTAGTATTACTGCCTAAATCAGATTTCTCCGGCTTGTTTTCCTTCCAACATATCAAGTCAGAAATACAACAGTTTCAGTGACAATGGCTGATGATAAAACCATAATGCCAGTGTCACACACTCCTACTTCATACTGCACTTCAGTCATGAGTTCAGAACAGACTGCATAATCAATTATATGTGCCATCTTTTATAATAATGTGTTTTTTTCTCTTTGCAGGAAATTCAACTCTACATCCACAGACGTCTTTACTCCCAAGATGCATAAATACAGACAATATGTCTTTTAAAATTATGACAATGACCAGCTATTTCTATATGTACATTTGTTTTTATATTCTGAATGCATTTTTCAATTATTTCACTACATTCATATAGATTAATAAAAACCTGGGTTTAAGTGTTAATCTAAGAGGTTTTATCATCAGATACAGAGTAAAATTGCAGCAGAACAGCCATTAAAATTATGCAGCCACAAATTAAATTTTCTTTCCACTACAGGAAGATTTGGGAAAGTACTTACAATTACATTTCCCCAGGGGCAAACAAAAACTTTCATGATGAATAATAAATGGAAAGTAAATAATCAATCTCTTAGATTTGTATCTTTACATATAATGAAAGCATTTACATCTCATGAAAACATTACATGCAGACAATACATCTTCAATTAGATTTTAAAGACAAAACATTTAACCTGTAATACAATGTGTTCCTACTTTATTATTTCTAGGTAGGCTTTGTTCAGGGTTTGTATGTTTTGCTTAACCCCTTCTGCAACAAACAGTATCTAGCAAGGGAACTGCCCCAAGTTAACAGGCCCTGCTTAGCCACAGCCATCCCTGACACTGCAGGGGTGCACAGCACTGGGCAAAGAACAAACCAAAGGCTCCTCACCACACTTGAGAACCTGCTCATGGGCTCTATTATGGAAAAATATCTGTCAAACTAAGAGGCAAATGGGGTGGGGACCAAAAGACACACTGCAATAAAACTTCAGCAGACAATCCTCAGCCTGCACAGCTTTATTTAAATCCCTCCTACCCCGGAGCAAATGAAAAAAAAAAACCAATCTGTGCCAGTGCAGGACTGGGGACAGAATTATCTTAGACTCTTCTACCTCCTTGGTACAATCAGATGAACACATTTGTATTTTTTCTCTTTCTTTCTGTAAATCAAACCAACAGCTATTTATCATTGCATTTGCCTTATGTAGTTGCCTGCTGAATTATATAGAGGCCAAACATTTCCTTAGTACTTTTATGTATGAGTTATGCAAAGGTCTTCAGCTCACTCTTCCACTTTGTGTGCTCAGACGTGGTTAAAGGGTCACACCACCCTACTCCACAGAAACCAGATGCTGGTGAACAACAACAATGAAGTTGTTAGGTTACTTTGTTTCACAGAAAAAACACTGTCAAAAATAACCATATAAAATGCTTCTAGTTCATCTAAATACACAGTTGTGCATACACTCCAATAATTCCACATAATTCCTAGACTGCAATTTTGGTAATTTGAAATCTACAGCTTACAAAGGCCTTAGGAAAGCACTCTGCAGGTAGAACACAGCACTCTGCAAATAGTCTCTCTGCTGCACTTTGGAGAAGCCAAAGGGCAAGATTACCTGATCTCACAGAAATCATCTGCTAACCAAGGCACAACTAGAGCTCCAGCACTTCTGGCTTCTACGTGTCTGTTCATAACAGTAGAGCCCAGTATCCCAGACACTAGTGTGTTCTGGGCCATACAGTTACAGGGTGGGTCAGCATTAAAAATAAAAACAACAAAAAGCTTCCCATCCTGATGGAAGACTAATTAAAAATAGGAAAGCCTTCCATGTGGCAGTATCAACAGCAACAACCAAACTCAAAATATTGCCACTTGGATCTTAAAAGAGTAATTTAAATTTGCTACTTTTGTTTCCAACTCCCTTTACTACATTGAAGCAGAAATCTGAAAAAGGCAGCAGGGTATTTTAGAGTTATACATTATTTTTCCCTGTGGTGCAGCCTGAGAAATTAAAATGAAGGAAGTTTTATTATTGCAAGTTAAGAAATCAGAAGACTGAAGGGGATAAACATGCTGCTGACCTTGTTCAAGCCTTCTAAGAGAGCCTTACCGATGAGATAGTCATCCATAAAAAAGGTCTCCTGGAAAACATGATGCTACTACTATTTCAGAGCACCCAGCTTCACAATTGTAGAAGTAAACTTTCTGCTTTAATGATCTTCCATTTCAGCCCATCACAGAAACACTACCACATTTCTAACTGGTTATGTAACCAAGGCAGATAAAAGCAGAAATTAAACACAAAAAAATGTTTCTGTCCCTGATAAACACAGAAGTGTTTTATCTCCATTAAAACCAGCATGGAGAACGTTGCTTTTGCCTTCAGTTTACATTGAAACCCCACAAGTTCCAAGAAATGCTTCAAATATATACCTTTTCAAAAAAAGGGCAGGTATTTTACAGGCTTTTAGTTGCAAACAGCAGATAGGAAAGATAATGTAGCTGAGAAATAAAACAGAAAAAGTGTTTTTCCAATCCAAAAAGAAGAAATTCTCTTTCAGTTTCCAGACCAAGGCATTTTTTGTTTCTATACTAGCAATGCTAAATAAGGCACATATTTTAAAAGAACCACCAGCATCTTGGGGAAAGTGCACTGAAGCACTGGTGTTAGAGCAAAGCAGATATTTAGCAATGAAAATTACCCCCATCTTTCTGACATAAACGTGACAAAGAATTGAAGGATGTCAAAGCATTAGAATGCATTTTTGGAATTAATGGTTCAGC
>NW_009953089.1:326967-329254 GCF_000747805.2 Chaetura pelagica | reverse complement strand
AGCACCTCAGATAAAATTTTTTAAGATTCCTAGAGAATGTCCAAATAGATTAAAACTCACATGACCCCCAACAGAACAAGTATTGCCTATTTAGCTGGAGCCACAGTGAACAGTGTAAAATCAGCATGGTTTTGACACAAGAGGACTGTGTGCTGAGTAACAATGTGAAAGCCCCCAGATCCCTGGCACCAAGGCAAAGTGGGGAATGTGGAAACCGACTGTCCAATCCCTTGAAGAAAAAAGCCCATTTCACCGCAGGTATTGAACAATTCAGATGCCCTGATGATTTCTAGTAATGGGGAAGGCATACCTATTTGACTTGATGCAACTCATCTTCAAGATGAGTCAACTCTTGACTTCAGTGGCTCACAGAACAACTGGATTCATGTACAGGAAACACACAGTTGGAAGAGTCTGGCAATAAAACTAGTATTAGGCAAACTTCATCAGTTAGAAGTTGTGTGCTTCTTTACAACCACTTAGTGCTGGTTTTCTGTTACACAAGGTTAGTGAGTTAAAGAAGATTATAGGCCTTCCTACGCCAAATTTTGGAGACATGGGAAAAACAAATTCAGAGACACTCATCCCAATCAGGCAACTGCTTCAGGCAGCCAAGTACCTATGGACAAGCCACCTCCCAAAGTCCAGCCTTGATTTAAGTCTCTCTTTAAATGAGAGCACTATAAAAGTGCTCACAGCAATTCCTGAGATTGCTTTACACCTCCTAAATTCCCTGAGGCTAGTTTTTATCATGCTATCTAAAGCTTTGCATTATTAGGAGTACAGTCACCTCAAGGTGCTCTGGGGTTAAAAATGACTGCACAAAGATTCTGAAAATTCATGGGATCTCCTTCAATATTTAAATCAAGTATGTTTAAAAACTTTTCTGTTCTCCAGGGACTGTTCAATCCATTTCACATTTAATCTGAAGTTACAGAAACCTAAATTTGCCATGATTCTATTAATCAGTGTGAGAATATTACATCTATAACTTAACCTAAAATTTGTATTAACAAAGGGATAAAGAGTTGCCTTGTTTATTCATGAGAAAAACACAAAGCACATCTAACTCCAAAGGTCACTCCAGATATGTACACCATAGCACCATGTTTTGCACTAAGTATAAAATTGCCTTTTTAATCTGTATCATGACAAGCCTTTTGGTATTTCCTCCAGTGTGTTTGCTTTCAGCTTGTTGTGCACAACAAACCACATGAGAATATTTTCATTGGGGCTTCAATTCACATGTTAAAAACCAGCTTGGGTTCAAAACAAAAAGAAACAACAAAAAAAATTCCTGTTTCCCATCTCACCTTAAAAAAAAAACTAAATTCCAAGCTATGAAGTAGTGAGAGAGTGAAGTTTTATATGAAAATAAATCAGCTGAAGGCTGGTATTTTCAAAAGTATTTGAGTATCTAAAGTTATGGACTAGCATTTATGTAGGCTTTTTAACTATCTTTAATGTAAAAGAATTAATGAAATTTAAACACCTGCATCTTTTGCCACCCGAATACTTAAAAGAAAAGGTCCCTACTGCATTAATTGCTTAATAAATGTGGATAAGAAATCCACCTTGTTCTCCCAATTAATAGGGACTAATTTGAGTTAAAATATTTGACTTCAGATTAACAACTTCTAATCATTATGTAACACTACAAGCATGAACAATTATTTAGAAAGAACGAATTTTAAAAGATAAAACCTGAATGAATCCTACTTCATTATCACACTTAAATCCACTTATATTTGTACTGAGTAGCTTGGATCAGATTTCATGGGACCAGGTATTGCACTGACTTCAGTGTTATTTAAAGTGTGTTGTACTTCTCTTTACGTCATTAAAAAATCCAGCAATGACAAGCAGAATTATTCACAACAATGTGACACCCAAGACATTGTGACGTCATGACTGTTACATCCCAAAAATAAGCTTTTCATTATTCACTGAATGCCAATTAAGTCTCAATATTGCAAACACAGAAAACAAGTTTTTTTGTTTAATAAATCATGATTCAGACACTTCCTTACAGGAGAACACCCACACAATTTATCACCACTTTCATCTGTCATCCCACACACTTGGCTTTTGCTCATATCAACATTTTTCAAAATGAATTATTTTCACTCTAGTTATGATATCAGTTTTGTAATCATTAGGGCTAGCAAAGAAAGATAGAAGCATCGGGTTGTTGCAACAGAAAAACTATTTGTGCCATTTGTAAAAATGAGTTTCTGAACATAAAAATCTCTCACCATTTATCAACTGCCTGAAGACATTTCAGCAG
>NW_009953089.1:298039-326955 GCF_000747805.2 Chaetura pelagica | reverse complement strand
TCAGTTTTGTGAGATGGTGAGTAATCAATATAGAAGTTCATTAAATAGCTGTGAGTGACTGTGATTTTGAAGTCATTCCCTAATAATCTGATAGTCTTGCAAGGAGAAAGCAAAGAGAAAGGCACAGAGAAAGTTAGTCACTCAGTCTTCCTCCCTTGATGATTTGAAGTGATAAGATTTTATCACTGAAGTAGTAGATAGTATCCTGCAGGAGAAAATACTCAAAAGCAAAAAAGCAATGCCTCTTACTTTTTTACTACTATTTAGATGTCCTAGATTAACAAGATCCCAAATGGTATTCCTTACCAAATAATAACATGCTGCATGGCAGTAATTAATATAAAAGCTCTCATAAAAAATGTCATTTGAAAACTCTAAAAACTACTAAAAAGATTTGCTATGCATATTATCATCATATCCTGACACGTCAACTTGCCAGGGTGTGAACAAAATGCTGCATCTCACTAGAAAGCCCAGAGAGAGTTTCAACCTCCAATCTACTTTACGAGATAATTGCTCATCTTTGGTAGAAGCCAGAAAAATGAAGAGATGAAGAGTCCTCCACTGCCAAAATGGTGAACAGTGAGTTTAAAGAACCAATGGTCACACACACCTCTTACAGAAAAAGCCAGGAATGGTCAGGGGACATAGATTTAAACACTATTCAAAGACAAAATTCTCTACCTGCACCCTCTAAAAATAGCACATTAAAATATTACATGAAGATGGGGAAAAAAAACCAACCCAAACATAATTGTCACATCAGGCTGCTAGAGAGAGGAGCAACTTCAAAAGTACTGACTCCAAATGCAATCACGTTTATGTTTGCTATAAACAGGAGAAAAGAATTTGGTAACATTTAAACAAAACTATCCTCCACCCATGCAAACACCTCAGCAATCATACCCTAGGAGAGGGCTCTGCACTTGATTCCAGGGACAGCAGATTTGATCATTCTCACTTCACTGAGTCTCTGCTGAAAGGTGCCCTACCAAAGGGACTACCTGAAGCAAATCTTCTTCACTTGATTACTTTTTATATTAACATGAAAATAGCCACAGATCTTGGCAGTCATGTTACTTTTCTGATACAAAAATACCGAGGAAGTAACTCTTATATAATCCAGGGAAGCAATATATTATTTTTCAGTCTATAGTTGTTGAATGTGAAAACTGTAATCTCATTCCTATCCCACAGAGGCCAAAAGAAGATTGAGGAGGGGTACAGGCATATGCAAGACAGAAAATTGCACCAGGCCACCCAGACAAACAAAAATAATTGGAGAAAACAGATAGAAACCTCCTGTCACACATGTATGGTATGGGTGTCATATTTTCTCAGAATTTTTTCCTACCCCATGAGGAAGTCAGCAAGTCTGCTGGAGAGTGGGTGTTCTGCAGAATGAAAACAAAGTTGCCTAGAAATGGCAGTATAGAAACCTAACAAAAAAACTTCTACTTTTCTGAAACTAAAAGAGAAGAATCTGTGGGCCAGGGAGACTGTAGTAGGCACAGCACTCTTCATTCTAAAGCCACAATTACCTTTCATTCATATCCTGCCAGAAGCAAAATTCTCTTTGATATTATGTGTCAATTGTTATAGTGGGAGAAGTTTCAATGCACTTTTCCCTCTAGTTTTGAAGACATTATTACTTGCGAAAAAAGGTATCACCAATTTTCTCCCACCTCCATGCAATCCCTAGTCACTAGCCAAGGGCTGAGATACTCCCTGGTATCCTCTGCAGCCTCTTTCAGTACAGAAAAGGAAGTGACTAACAAAATTAAGTTTGGCTGGAGCCCCTGTGCTTGGAGCAAGATCAAGAGACATAATCATGCAAGTATGAATTTTGGCACAGTCCAACTTTTGGGAGGAAGGGATCTGTATGGTTTTCAGACCATCCAAACCATGCCTGGGCAGACCAAGTTAGTTAACAATGATTTAACATGGGTTACTCACACGAGTAGAAGGCTCAGACATTGCAACTTCACTTAAAGCAGCAGCAAGAAGACTTTTACTGGATAATTAGAACTGAAACTGCCCAAGGCACCACAGTCTATGGCATCCTACAGCTAGAGGACTTTAAAATCTGTGGTTTGGCAGTTGTTTTGGTTTTTTTGTTAATTTCTACATAGGGATAGCTTTTGATTTTGCAAATAGAGGTTTATTTTAATCAAGTCAGCCACTAGCCTGTATACAAATTAGAACTGACCCACGCTTGGTGCCTATGCACACCTCATGGAACCTTGACATGATGCACAGCAAACATGCTACACACAACTAATCTGTTCAGTAGATAATTTCCCAGGGGAACATCAAGCTCTCATTTCTCTTTCTCCCTCCCAACATTTCTGGGAAAAGGCTGTTTCTCTTCACCAGAACACTACTTTGCCACTCTGCACTTCTATAAATAATTCCATGAACATGATTAGATAAGTCCCTTTTTTCCAAGATGACCCTCCTGCACAGTCTGTGGAGTTTCTCTTTGTCCGAACCATGGACCCCTGCTTTGCTGGCTCAGTCTCTGACCAACACACAGAGCCTTATTTCTCTGGTCAAGAAGGAAATGGGATTCCCTGCAGAGCCTTTATGGCTGTCAAACTGTGTGGAAGAGTTTAATGCCAAGCAAGACAACACTATCCCTTCCCCTCAGGGAACACATCAGCCTAGGAGATGAGTAAGTAGCAGTTGTTGCAGAAATGGGGAGCATAAGTGGGCAGAATGAATCCCCACAGCTCTACAGGGTGAGAAAGAAGTAGTAGTATGTGAGAATGTGCTCGTGTCACTTATGGGATATGAAAGCAGTGTCATCACCTTTGGTCAATGATTCAAGAAGTGAAGAATTAAAATTTGTTGTTCTTCTGGACAAAAATAATATATACAAGGTATGTTTTAAGGTACAAGGTCAACTTGACCTTTTTAACAGTTGACTATTTGTCAAGCAGTTTTCTTAATCCTGATTTCTTGAAGTGTTTTACTGAGGTACTGCATAAGCTAGAAGCAAACTAATTTGTTCAATGTTTATGAAAAGTGCAGAAATAAACTTCCTGACCAATTCTTGCCACGTGTCAGATAACTCCTCTTTTGAGTAAGTCTTAAAAGAATGACAGTTATATATTTACAATCATTAAAGCAATATCTGTCAGGGGCATCAGGATTCTAAGCCTCAGGCTTACATGTTTCATAACTAAAAAGAAACACCTAAATGAAAATCCAGTAACCATTACAACAGTTTTTTTCAATGGGTTTATGTATCCTTAGAATTTGTGTTAGTTCACCACGGGAATCATGATCAACCTGTTATCTTTATGCAGCTCATCACAACTGACCAGGAATAAGCACTCCACATGTAACATTTAGGACAGTAATAAAGGAGTTTAAAAGATTCTGTAACTGCTGTGTGTAAGAGAGGGTCATAAACTACTGTTAGTCTGCAAGAACATATATCCAGCTAAATCATTTACCACAACAATTATTAGTCTGTCCTAAACTGTATTTATAATGTAGACAATCACTTTACTATCTTATACTTTAAATAGAATTATTTTTTCTAGCTTTCATTCTTCACCTACTGAACAGTGAGAGCAATGCCATAATTTTCTAGACAGACAAATGCCTTAACATTCAAGCAAGAATTTTTCTTTTAAGTCTTTTGTTCAGTATGTCCAATGTTAATTTATAAATTCTTTTTCTATTTTGCTCTTCCAGACTTGTGTAAAACTACAATTTTGTACATATAAATCTTTACTTCAGCAAATAATTGAGCTCAGCTCTTTCCTCCCCTTACAAACATACACTGCACTGGAAACATCACAATAGCCAGTAGGACTGAGAAGGTTCAACACAGACTAGCAAAATGTTCTGCTGAATAGAGAACCAGATAATAATGCACTAAATGCAATTACAGCTTTTCTTCTCCATGGTTTGTTCTGTTTTACTTAATTAGTTAAAACCAGATACATTTAAATACTACACTGAGTAACCCATAATGCAATGTTGGTTTCTTATTTGTTGGTTCATAAAGAAGAAATCCTATGAAAATTGCAGAATGGAAGGCTTCTTAAAACTTAACCTATCTAACAAGGAAATAAAATCAAATTTAGAGCACCAAACCAAACAAACCAGTCCTTCAATTTATGCAAGGGATTATAAAATGTGGCTATGATAGCAAGGGGCTGAGTTCAACAGCCCAGGAGAACCCTGCCAGTCTCCTTTCTATTTGTCCTTCTTAATAGACAAAGCAGTGATGGAGTGCAAATAAACCCCAAACAAACCTTGCACCTGCCTCAAACCAGTAGATTTCTGTGCTTTTCCCAACAAGAGAAGGAAAAAGGGGTCTCCTTGGTTATGCATGGATGCACCTCCTTCGTATTTTAGGAAATTGCACATTGATCATGAAATAGACAGTGGAGAAAAAATGTTAGGTTTTTTATTATGAAAAATACTTAACACACAGGAGTAAAGCAACCGTAGTCTATTAATGTTTGCCTCCATGAGGATTCTAACATGTACTGTGAGCTCTGAATTATTCTGGCTCTTCTTGGAGCAGCAGTGTTATTAAGCATCTGAACAGTGCCCCTTAATCCAATTGCAATTCAATTTTACATTTGCTGTTTAGTTGTTCACATTAACCTTTAGACCCCTTCAATTAAGACTTGTTTTCTTACCTAAGAGTGGCTCAGTAAAATGAGAGACCAATATTGTATTTCAGAATTGAGGATTCAAAAATACTACAACTACCCTCTGATCAAGGCTCAACTTTTTAACTTCAGGAATAATTCAGCCTTTATTTAAACCTAAACCTGGAGATGCATTTAATTCTCTTCGGTAAGATTTTACTCTGTCAACAGGTTCCAGAATGGATTAGTTTAATTAGCAAAGAAATTAAAATGCCTTGGGACTCTCCAGTTTAAGATGCTCTACAAGGTATGATTTCTAATATTTACTAGTAAAGTATCAAGCTCTATCATTCAAGATACAGTTTTGCCTTGCCTAAATTTCTCATGTAATAATAGACCAAAATTACCAGCACTGTTAATTTTTAAGAGTTATTAAGTTCTCATTATACTAATAATTATTTATATGTAGTGACATAAATACACAATCACATCCTTAACGATACTCAAGCAACTGAACAGTGTGGGTATAAGGACATTTTGCATATAAATTAAACATGTATTTATCTCATACATATTAATATTCCATATGCATATTGCTAGCAACGCTCCACCATAACTATCATACCAAAGTACATGTCAGATAATACAAACAAATTACAAACTAAGTAGTATTAAACTAGAAACCAGAGAGAAAACACTGAACATACTGGCATTTTTACAAAGACATTTTTCAAATCAGAACCACAAATTTTCCAGAAAAGCTAAATGTTACAATTAAATATTTGAAGGGAAAAAAGTAACACATGCAAAGCAATCCACACTGCACCTCAGATGAAGAAAATAATACAGTACCTTCTCATCTACATATGACATTTTGTTTAGGTGATATTGTTCAAAAACTATTTGAAAAATAATTTGTTGGGAATAAGAGTTACTGATTAAAGCATTAAATATTGCTTAAGTTAGAAAACAAGCAAACAAAAAGTATGATCTGTGTTTCCAGAACAAGTGAGCAGCCACAAATCCAATTACTTTAAATATCAGTTGCACAAGTAAGTAGCTAAACCAAAGAGGGGACACCCCCCCGACATGCCCCATTATTTCTATATTCTAACCAGAGATAAAATTCTCAGCAACATGGAAGATGAGGAGATGTGCTCCAGCAGGAAGAAGCTGCCACTTTTCAATTCACTGCAAAGCAACTCTTTGCCATAATATTTATGTTGCATTTTTTCTGGACAGAATCCTTACTACTGCTGAAGGTGCTTAAATAGTCTGTGATCACCCCCAGAACTGGTTTCTGAATTACTCTCAAAGTGTTGCCCACTGGTTTCTACAGTGAATTAAGAAACAATTCCCACTATTTCAAATAAAAATACTGAAAGTATGAAAAATAAGGCAGTGATGAAGAGAAGCCAGCTTGCAATCTAATACCATTAGTCAAATATAGGTATCAAAACTTTCTCAGAAACATTAATTTCTTACCTGATACTCTTCTGTTGTATCGGTTAACAACGGGAGCTGCAACATAAAGAAATCAAAATTACAAATGCTATTTATTATTACAAATTCAAAGTCATAATCTTTAACATCCTAGATACATTTTCACTACACAAATCCCATAAAAATCTCTTTTAAAAAAAAAAAATGCTTCAACATAAAGCTTTCATCCTCTTATTTGCCAGCCACTAAGTGTTTATTCAAAGTTAAAACTTGATTTTCCAGAAGGCCATTACATGCTAAGATGGGGAGTAAGCAGTCTGGGGTTTATTTTTTACCCAGTTCTGAAAAAAACCAACAAACACCTCTACAGAGGTTACCTGATCTTAACTCACCATCAATTCCCCACCCACTCAGCATTATTATAAAACATCCAAGCACCTTAAAGTTCACTGTGCCTACTTAACACGGATCATCAAAACACATCAAAAGCTGCTGGAACTTACTAGTTAAGCCATTCTAGACTCCCACACAACACAAGCCATGTAAATGCTCAGAAAGCACTCCCAGGCAGCTATCCTTGACCAAGGCTAACTTCCATAAGGACATACACTTAAGTTGAAAATTTCTGAGCTGCAGGATCCATTGTTTCATTGTTTTTCGTACCTGCTGTTAGGTATACAAGGTATTTGAACTTTAACTCAGGGTGAACTTCCTGACCCTCACTATTCACACACATTTCAGCATTAAGTCAGCCTTCAGTAAACAGCATTTTTTCTCCTTATCACTGTAGCCAAGTTACTGGTTTTTGTAAGTTGCTTCAGTCTCAGCACAGAAAAGCAAATCGACCTGTAAAACTTCACCCCGAACAAACCCAAACCCCCAAGCTCTCCTTCACCACTAACAGCAGTGATTTTATTTTGAACGCTTCATACTTTCCCATTCTTCTTTCCCTCAACTGGTAACTGCATTTTTCTCAGTATGACCAATGACTTTTCTATTCTGTTCTTCAAACATTGAAGAATTACATAAGCCTTTATACCACATCAAAGCACATGCACCACAGAGACAGATTTATTAAACACACATTACCAAAATCTTGATGATCTTAGAATTTCTTTGAACTTAGAAACTTTTCAGTATCTCAGCACCACCAGAATATGAAAAACAATGCTTTCTTAAGCAAGTAAACAAGAACTCTGCTTCTTTTGAGCATTTACAACCACTCTGTGTCTATATTAAAACAAATAACTGAGAATAATACCAGGAAAACAAGATCAAAATTATTATTGTGCATTCTTTTGAAATTAAAAAAAGAAACCAGAAGAAGGAAGATGTTCAGGGGAAGAATGATAATTCCATAGAGTTTTCAGCCACATCTATCAACAAAGGGACAATGCCCAATTTAACAAGAAGCTAAAGGTTAAAACCAATATTTTTAACTTCTGTAACACAGCATAATCCTTATAAAAATAACACTGATGCAGTATTTCACACCTCAAGCTTGAAGAGATTCAAAAACACTGAAGTATAGCCACAAGAATTCAAGAAACTTTGTTTTCAAACCTTTAAGCAGTTTTTGACAGCAGCAACTCTTCCTCCAAATAAGGGCAACATATATTGTCAAAGGGCACCATGGATGCAAGAAGTTATGTCACCTTCAGGGGAGACAGGGATTTGGAACAGAGATCTGTTCTGGTTTGTTAAACGAACTCACACACATCCCTGAACTGAAAACCTTCACACATTTTGCCCTGTTCTTAACTCTTCCACATGGGCCTAGCTGTGGCCACCAGTGGTGACAGAATATCACTCTAGAAATTAATTTGCCCTGCAACAATACATTCATTCTTACCTCTAGTTTATTGAGCTAGTTTAACTGAGTAACTGCTACAAAGTTGGAAAGCAAATATGAAACTTAAGGAACAGGAAAACTCACTACAGCTTATCTAGAGACAGTAACAAATGCCTGCCAGTTTTAAGACATCGAAGAACCAAAACAAATTAGTTCAGTTCTTGCTACAAAGTTATTTATTACAAGCAAAAGACTAAATTCAAAACATAATTTGACAGGCTTGCAGTAAAAGCACCTCTTCTAGGTCATAGCAGTTTCACAGATAAATAATTAACTAGTCTCATATACAGGTTCAAATACTTTTAATCAACACTGCTAGTAAGTAAGTACATTATTTCATTTCAGGCATGGTCTTGCACACAGTCTTCCCTCTCACCCTTTTGACTACTGCACCCATTTCTAACTCATGTTTAAGAGTAACATTTTAATATCTTTGAACAGGACTAACACACTACACAAAATTTGGACATTGTTTGGGTACTGTAGAAAAAAAATCTTTTTTTCAAAGACTGTGGCTACTTTTAGAGTCTTATTTTATCCCATAGTAGGGATCAGTGTCGTCAAAAGAGCAGCAAATTTTCCACAGCATTAAAAACAAGAAAAACACATAACCTTTTAAGGACAGTTAAGAGAGAACTATTATTCTGCCTCCACAAAGCTTTTAAGATTAAAATGATAGTTTGGTTTTCTTACACCAGTGACAGTTTTAACACGTATAAAATTTCAGGTTTGCTCTTATATGTTGTCAGAAGAGAACCATTTTCATGCTAAAGAGATAAAATCTGACATTTCCTACCACAGAGGATGAGTGTTTTCCTTTGCTCTGGCTTACCCATGAAAAGCTCTCTTTGTGACCATGTTCAGTGTTGCACAGACAGCACAGCCACTCCTATGGCACCCTCGTGTTTTGTCATTAGAAGTACACAGAGAGAAGCCTGGCATCAGGGACTGCTGAGAGAACATCTCCTGAAGGTCCCACAAACCTAGATTAGTCTGTGGACAGATTCCAAAAAATTCCACAGGGCGGAAGGGAATGTTACATTTACCGATAACCCAGCCCGTTTCCCAGACTGAACACTAACAAATGTCTAATTTAAAGCACTAGTGATGGATACATTATTAGTAACCTCTTGTACCAGCACAGCCACATGAGCACACCACTGCCTATCCTGTAACAAGAACACAATGACCCTCAGGAGGGCTGGTACCTTCAACAATAAAGAAACTGCTGCTTTGGAAGAGGAAACAACGTTTTTTGTACCTCCATTAAGAACTTCCCTCCTGCGCACCAACGGGCCACGTCTCAGGTCAGTTATACGTTAATTGCAGAAATTATAATGAGATTAAAAGGTTTTGCTGTGGGATGATTGCATTACAAAGTCTCCATTATGTCAAAACCTCAGGTGCAGCAATATCCAAGTTCAAAATGTCTCATACCTTTGGCACAATCCCTGTGTTTTACTCTGCTCTTGGGAGCCAAGACCCAGTAATTGGGTAAGCACAACAAAAACTGAGGTAAACTAAACAATTGTACCAGAAGAGACTAAAACGGCCCAATTTCCTCCCTGGCAGCCAAAGAAAAGTGACACTGGCAGTGGAAAGGCAGATCATGCTGTGCATTCCACAGTTTTGCCAGAACTCAGGACAGGATCCTACTCCACTGTTCAAGAAAAATCAGGAATGTCTGCAGAACATGTGTGTATTTTCCATATTGATCTGAGGCACAAACTGAATTAAGCACTAGATAGAAACAAATTAAGCACTACATAGAAACACTTACAAGGGCTGTTTCAAATTGAAAAAATTACATGTTCTGGCTGTATGGTTCTTTTTTATTTACAATTGCAATTTCTAGAACCAGACAGTTCTCTGGTTTAAATAAAATAATTATTAAATAGTGATCAACTTTATGTCATATTGCTTAACCTCACTCCTCATTCCCCTTTTCCTGCACTAGAGAAAAAGAAAACACACGATGAAATAGTGGGCATTCATTCATATATCTTTGAATGACCACATACATAATATAAGTGCTCAAAGAAGAAACAGTGCTATAAAAGTGCTCAGCTTCCCAACTTCAAAACATTTTATCCTATCTTAAATCACCTAACTCTGCAAAAATAAGTCACACACAAATCTGTTAACAACAGACTGCACAACCTCTCTTCCTCAAAGTAAGTGATTCCATTTCAAAAAATTACTTGCATCTTTTGCATAAGTAAACCAGAACTGTACAATCTGTTTGTTAAATTCACAAATACACCTTGTACCAAACAGCACTACTGCCATGCTGCTATTCTACCACTTGCTAGTGACTCCATTCCTTTTGGTTTTCTAACTTGAAAAATTAGGGATATAAATCTCAGACTGGTATGTGATGATGCTAGGGACCCCTGACCTCAGACATATTTTAATAATAATAAACAGTTGTTGTTATTAAAATATTTAAATTCCTGTTTTTTTTGCTTTGGCATTAATATTTTCTTTGAAATACCTGATGCTGCATTTTTGCTCACCACACTTAACTCACAAGACCATGGTTATAGGCAGGTGTTAAAACTCAGCCCCGTATGTGAAAAAGCATATAAGAGGGACACAGATACTACCTTTTTCTACCACTGATTTCAAAACTGAACAACTTATTAAATTATTTAAACCAAACAAATGACATGAAGATTTCTTTTCAACTTTACAAGCCATACCTAAAAGAATGCTTTTCCTGCATTTTCATCAGTGTACTCGAAAGGGACTGGAAAAAACAAACAGCAAACTTATTAGAAGTTACACTAATACCATAATAGTGTCAGTTATTTCTCCGTACTACTCATAAGCAAGTATGGTTACAGAAGACACTAAAGCTTGGAATTAAAAGAAAATTTTCAACAATCATTCTCCCATCTATTGCTATCCTCTTCTTTCATGTATTAAAAACATCACATTCCTACAGAAAGAATAAGTAAAACTCAAAAGATCAGTTCAAGGTCACAGGAAAAAAATTCAGGGACAAATGAAGAACTGGCATTCCAGGCATGAGCTTGTTGGGTACCAGATGTTACCACACTGCACTAGGTAACTTGAAAACTTTATTTCTCTTCCTCCACAAGCACTTTGTTTTTTATTAGGACCTATGAACATTTCCCGATTACAACTGGGGTAAAAAAATTCCACACATGCTGTCTATGATACTGGATACAAATAAGTGCTATCATGCACAATAGAACTAAATACAGATCTTGTGTGAAACACTCATTTTTTCAAGGTTTCCTGATGAAAGATGAAGTAAAGTTTCTAAGAAGTTGCACAAATTCAGTAGTATAGTACTCAGGATTCATAAAGTGAAGGCATAAAATACCAGCTTTATTAAAAGAAATTAGAGGACAAAGTGATTTTCAGAGCACTTTCCCATTGAATCATGGCACAAAATCATCCTATGTGAACAGAGACAAAACAAGAAACAAAATGTAAACTGTCCTTATTTAACAAGTCAATTAAGATTATCCAAACAACATGTGAGTTGACAGTATAAACTATTAAAGCTGAAATACCAGAAGCAGAGTGGAATATAAATGTGAGGCATGACTGTCTCTACGGAATGTTGTATCGAGTTACGATAAGGAAGTGCTAGACTACAGCTGTCAAACTGGTGTTCTGCACACCAAGATGTTCATGGATTTGCATCAACATGAACCGTCACAACTGAGAGAAAATGTAAAGAAAATTTAAAGCATTGATGTTTAAGGATTTCTAGTAACTAAAAAGTAGCGCTGTAACAGAAGCAAGACTTCCTTCATATGCAATCATACTTTAATAAATGCACGTCAGAATTTTTCAATAAATAAGTAAAATAATGGGGTTCCCTGTGACTATCACTAATAGGTATGTATCCAATCTTCCTTCAGGATCTCCTTGCTGGACAGTGGCAAATCCCACTAAGCCCTTCCAGACCTCTGCTTAATATGGTGGGAAGCTTGAGTGGAGCTACAAACTACTACAGTTTTTCAGGGGCAGTTCTGGAACCAAAATGGTCCACATGTCAACATTTCTTTCAGAAAAGCAAAACAGTCAGAAATGGACAAAAAAAAAATTACAGGTGCCATTTTTTTTCCCCTGTCTATTTCACCTCCCGCTCCAGAAGAGGATGGAAACTCAGAACCTGGTTAGAGACAGACAGAAGAGATTCTGATGTTCTCAACTGAACCACACCACATATTTGGAGGAAGACAAAAGGGTCAGAGCTCACTAGGGAGGAAGCAAGTTTGGACGAACAGAGGGAGCATGGAACATTGCAGAAAATGGGAAACAATGGTCCAGGATTGTGTCAACACACACAGTTTTTTTGTAAGAGACTGTTACAGCTGTTAAGTTGGAAAAAAGTAACAAAAATTACAATAATACTGTTTTGCTCTCTGCTACAGGAGATGCAGTAAGAGGCATAGATGCCATTTCATTCCCAGTATTTAAAAATAGCTCTCATCAGTGGCAAGAGATAATAAAATATAAAAACAAAGTAACAACACATCCTGGTCTCCAATTTTGTTTTGTTTTGGTTTTAACTTGGTTTTTAAAATTACTGATATAAAAGGAGAAAACACTGTCTGGAAGCCTTGTCTTAAAGGAGTCATGATCTTTGCTTTCAGAGGTTTTTAGAAGCTCTCTGATAGAAAGAATGCAATAACAACTTCTAATGGAAAAAGTTGAGTCACCAAGCAATATGTCAGTTAAAAAAAGTTGGTTTCCTAAGTTATTAAAGCTGTTGTGCTATTTTGGGTTGGCATTTATTTGAAAGATAGAAGAAAAATTAATATGCACTCTGGAACAGATAGAATTCAAATGGAAAATCAAGAAACATAAATCTTTACTTAAGTCTCTGAAAGGAATTTAGGAGAACCTCTGGCTATAATAGCACTTCTTGACTAAGATGTTAAGAGATTGTATGTTTGGTTTTAAATTAAAGACATTTTAGAAAGATGTTTCATTGCAATACTATTCTACAAGAGAATCTGAACAGTTGTGCATGGTACTATTTGGATTATGTTTCTCAGCAGATAATTATTCAATACCAAAAAGGACTCACAACCCTGTTATACCATGAAACCTGCTCTCAGAAATCAGGAATTAGCCTGACTGCAGCCCAAGTAGAGGAGAATGAACACTTATCAAGCAGCACTTCACATTATCTGACATTGCCATAGCATGACCCACACAGCCCTCTCTTATTTCTTGCTGACACCTCTCACAGACCTAGCCAAACACAGCACTTTTTGTGTTGATTTTTAGGAGTGCAATCTGTATGATGATCAACTGGATTCCAATAAAGGGTGCATTTGCTTCACAGACAGGAAATGGAACAAAATCCCAGTGCCAAGGTCCAGACCCAGCTGAAAGGAAACATTTAGTACTAATTAAAGATAGAACTGTATGCTGATCCTACAAGGGAGATTGTCAGGGACTGAAATGAAAGACTTGGGAATTTTTTCAAGGATTAGAAAGACAAAATTATATACTGCACAGAAAAGGAAATATGCTGCAAAGAATGAGGAGAGTTAAGAAGCAACTGGTAAGTCTTCAAAGTACTGTCAGAAGATGCAAGACACAGCAAGTAAAAGAGAAATTTGCTTGTGCCTTAGGAGCACACTTAAAGAGGAAAGTATTTCAGAGACAGGAAAGCAAAAAAGCAACACTAGTAATATCACAACATTTTTAAGAGCCAGAATGACATTAGGCTTACAAACCCAACATGGAGACGATGATAAAAACTAAAGATCCTGAACATATTCAGAAGTGACTTTCATAGGGATTCTCTGACAATGGAAAAGACAGAAAAGGTCAAAGATGAGTATGAGACTACAGACAAACAGAAACACCAAATCAAGGAGAAGTAGCTGTAAGCTTTCTTCAAATAAATGAATTGTACAGGAAAAGAGTTGCATCTCATCTAAGGAACCACAAGGAATTTCCCAATCAGTAAGAAACATGGGAAACTCACCCTCGTGTCTAGATGCAGTGGCAAAGAAAGGACAGCCTCGTCCTTCTCCAAGTCTCTTGACTCTTCTCTTCTATCCCACTTTCAAACTTCATCTTAATTTACATGTCTCCTGTCCCACTACATTTCAATATTATAAAATCTGCATCCTATCACAGCACAGAGCCACTGCTAAGTCAAAGGTATGTAAGTCACTGCCCCAAAGTCACAGTCACTCCTCATCTGCCACTAAACTCAGTCAAGACTGGGGTTTCCATTTTCAGAAGGCTAATTAGAAGTCCCACTGTTTTCCTGAAAAACTGAATGCTTTAAACATCATTATGAAAACTTTCATGAGAGCAACTGAAGACCTTTAATGACAGGTAAGTCAGATTCACCAGGCAATGTCTACACTCCTCCCTAAGGGAAATAGCACCCATACCTGTGGTCTGGGACAGCATCTTCAAACCCAGCTTGAGTGAGGTCCAGACACAGCTTTTCCTCACTCTGACAGTACCTGGTCACTGCTGCCCTCTCCCAAACCTCAAGGACAGTTCTACTTTCAGCCTCACTGTGGTCTAGATTTTAAAAACACTCTTCTTAAATGAGTCTTATCCTCAGGAACAGCACACAGCCAACATCTCTGAAAATATGCATGTATCACTTAAATAAGTACCCTTGCTGAAGCCAGGAACCTCTTCTTTACAGCTAGGCCAGTAATTTTGAGAGAAATAGAAACCAGGCAATATCACTGCAATAGCCAAATAATCCAAATGCAGCTCTGAGAGAAAATTTTCATTAAAGTAATAAGGATGAACTGGAAAATGCTGATGTTGGCACTCACTTTAGTGCTTACACAGCTTCATGTATAAGCTGTTGTAAAATTAAGTATGAAAAGAGTGGGAGACAAGCATGTCACAGGTGTGATAACACTAGTGAGTTAAGCAGTGCACAGGATTTACATATTTCACACCTTCTGTCACTACTTTTCTATAAGCTCTTCCCCCTATACACAGCCACTCACCCTTTCTTGCATATGGCTGTGTTCTCCCCAGGAGGGCAAGACAACCGCAGCTGCAGAGAGGGAAGTTGCAGTTCCCACTCACACAGAACAGAAACCCTTCTACTTTTGGATCCAATACCACACATAGCCTGTCATTTACAAGACTTTTAAAATATTCCTATTACCAAGGTTTTACTCCATATCTCAAGGACTGTCATAGAATTACAGCAAATATTTAAGCAATTAATCCACACTTTCTCACATCTGGATAGCTGCTGTTTTCTGACAGCTAATTTTGGGTTTACAAGACACCATGTTGCAGTGCACCACTGGTGTTCTGGTGTCTTTCTTTATTCCCCAGTTTTATAGTATCCCTCCTATCCAGGAGGAACTTTCCCTAATGCATATCACTTAAATCTTCAAATCCCAAGTAAACTCACACACCTATACATACTTTCACACTGCCTTTCTCAATGAACAACTCCTCAAGTAACTCACAGACATCCTACACTTCACCTGTTATCCTACTACCTCATATCTATCCTTTAGGCAGAGCCATATTTTAAGGCACAGCAAAGGTTGCATGCATTCCTAATATTTTTCTAGGTACATTTGGCATTTTAGACAACTTCAAGGAGACATAATGCTGTATTTTCATTTGTATGCATAAAGAGGAGTTTATTTCTTTCTATACATAAAGAAGGATGGTGATGACACACATGCTCTTGGTTTGTTTTTCATTGCTAAAGAAAAAAAAATGTGACTGCCTGAGTTTCCACCAGAAACCCAACCTTAATTTTACATTCATTGCATTGTATTCTAAAGAGATTCCATCTGTTCTGCCTGTAGTACACATTAATATTCAGAAGACATCTGCAGTGTGCAGACCAAGCTTCTAATTGGAATCATGTCACAGCTACCACCACACAACACTGAATGTAAATGTTGGCTATCTGCACTTGGCAGCTGCTTGGCAGGCTTATTATAAAGTCCTACTGAGACTGAAGTGTCTTGAAATAATGTGATATCAGGACATAAAAGGTATCTCGAAAAATCCAATATTTACTATCATGAAACTGTTTTATAATGCCATCCATACCTAATACTGTTTACTAGCTCAACTACTTATAAGCAAAATATTGTTTATATTCAGCTATAATTTTCAAAGAGAGACAATAAATTGGTGCAACTGAACACCCACATCTGTCACAATGATAGATGCTAAGCAAATCTAACATGCACACAAAAAAGGACAAAGAAAAATGAAATTCAGTGCAACTGAAACTGTTGTGAAGCTCCAAGTATTTATATAACCCAAAACTTGAGAATTGCTAAGCATGTAAGAGCACCTGAATAATTCAATAACAGGTGTGCTCAGTGAGTCAAGACACTTTCCTACAATATCACAGTAATTAGCCTAGAATGAACAAGTTACCTCCTCTTAAGGAAAAAAAAAACATGAAGCTAATAGCATTATCATTAGCTTCAAGTCTTTGACAAACCATGGTAACATAAAATTACATTTTCCCAATCATCCAAGTATTTTCAGCTTTTACTGTTCTGTAAGTTTTGGACAAACAGGGCAGGGATCAGCAATCTATATATGGAGAAAAGTGTGCGCCTGCACACATATACACAAAGTTATCCAACACAATCAACTGCTTGTTACACTTTTACACTGATCTTATACATGTTGCAAGTTATTTAAATCTTAGGAGTACGTTAAGGGACACAGGAAGTCTTAGAAGCAGCAACACTTGTTCTTCATGATACACAGTATCTTGGGGAATTTGTCTTCTTTTATCTTTGCCAGAGTACCATAAATACTTTCACAAATACAAGTAAACTTCAAGATCATAGTTCCTTAATATATAGAAATGTTGCCACCAAAATATTTACATGAGTAGCAGCAACATCAGAACAGAAAGTCATGGCAATGCAACTGTTCTAACTCTAATGCCATCCTCCGATTGACTGACAGGCTTAACAGATACCACTGAGCTTCAGTGCAGCTTCCAAGACACAAAAGAGAATTACACAAAAGGGGCAGACACAGGGCACACATACATGGTCAGTCTCATGCCTGTACTTGCACACCCACCACCATTTTAGAACACCTTATGGTGGAAGGGCAGCAAAGAAAAAAAAAAATAAAAACAGAGGGCAGAGCAAGGTTTCAGGCCTAAACCTGAGCACACAAGTGGCCAATCAAAGATCAATTGTCACAGCACTTCAGCCCTTTTTTCCTTTGCATTGAAACAGGTTGTGTCTTCACTTTTTAATCAGTGATATACAGCTGGTCTGCTCAAGTCTGCACCAGAAAAGAAAGGAAGAATTAACATGGCCAGTTATGGATGAGATGCAGTGTAAGAAGCTTTTCCTTTTGCCTCTTAGCTATTTACAGTCTCAGATAAACCAGATTGGAATCACTCTCACAGCCAGGTATCTCATGTGACAGACATTAAGAAACAACTATGACAGAAGAGAAATCCAGAAGAAAAATACATAAAAGATTTGAAGCTCAGCAGTAACAACCAGCAGCACTGACAGGGTATATTGGTTTTGAGGCCTGCCCATCATGGATGTTACACAACTACACTTGTCAGGTTAACCTGAGCTCGGGGTTGTATCATTATATAGTTCATAGGTAGGATTTAAGAACAGCATCCAACAGCTAAAACAGCAAGGGCATAAAAGCCCATAGTTCTTTGCTTAGGTTGTTTCTGATTTCGTTACCAATTCCTACTGTCATTACTGATGTGGATGTTTTGGATGAAAAGCATGTTTTTACATATGACAAAGCTGGAATGGGTTATGCTGTCATCTGATTTGTTTTGTATAAAAGAGCAAGAGGAATTTCAATTAGGAACAGCAGCATCAAGCATCACTTCAAGCTGATTCAGAGCCTAATCTCACACATCCACATTTAAATCAGGGCATAAGTACACTTGTACATGCCAAGAAAGACTCACTTGGTTAATGATATCCTGGGTTGCATTAGGAGCAGCATTGCCAGGAGGTGGAGGGAGTTGGTCACAGAATCATGGAATGCTGTGGGTTGGAAAGGACCTTAAAGATCATCTAGTTCCCACTCCCACTGAACAGGCAGGGACACTTCCCACCAGATCAGGGTGCTCTGAGCCCCATCCAACCTGGCCTTGAACACTTCCAGGGATGGGGCAGCCACAACCTCTCTGGGCAACTTGTGCCAGTGTCTCACCACCCTCACAAGAAAGAATTTCTTCCCAATATCTAATCTAAATCTAGCCTTTTTCAGTATGAAAACATTTCCCCTTGTCCTATCACTACATGCCCTTGTAAAAGGTCCCTCTCCAGCTTTCCTGTAGGCTACTTTTATCTGCAGAAAGATGCATTAAAGGACCCTCTGTTTTCAGACGTCCATTTTCCAGGTAGGCAACTATAAATTCTGACAGAGCCACTCTATAGGTTTTGGACTGTTAGGGTTTAATTTGTTTGCCTGTTGCTGTTTTTTTAAGGAGGAATGGGAGAAAGGGATTAAGAGAAGCAGCTGAGAAATAGCCTGGGCTTCTACAATTTCTCATCAGAAGCACATTATCCATATTTACAAAATTTCTTGGCCATTTTGAAAAACCTTCTGTGATGACAGGGCTGCAACAGACAAAGGAAGTTCTTATTCTACAAATGCAACATAAAAGCCAACAAGCACCCACATCCTGGGCAAACCTCAACATAGGTATCAACCCCTCTTAGCCAGTGTCACAAAAGACACTTATTATCAGCTGATTATCTACAATAGCATCTGCATCCTTCCCACGTCATGGTTTTCTAGGACTTAGCACTCTATCCTGTAAACCTAATCACCACTGAAGACTTGCTCTTGCCCAGACACTTTGTGAATGACCTTTCTCAAACCAGTCTCTCTCAAAAGAGCTCTAAGAGCTGGCTCAATTCTTCTTGAAATCTGATTTTGACAGGGTTTTTTAAATTAAGTGCTTAAAAAAAGACAGAAGATGTGTTGCTGTTTGTGAAATTTTAAGAAGTATATCCAACTAACTAGTGTCCTGGATGCGATATGTTAAAAAATATTGGAGAAAAAAAAAATATGTCATGCATCTTATCACATTTCATCAAGCCAGAAAACTTTGGTCAGTTGTTGATAACAGCTTCTAGATATACTTGCAACTGTTACTGGTTGTCCAGTTTGTTGTTGTTTTTTGGTTTTTTTAAAGGCAAAACAAACCCAAATATACAAAAAACCCAGACCAACCCACAACCTGGGTCCTACACACAGATTTATCTAAAGCAGTGATAGAAGAAGTGCACAGGATTTACAGGATCTTATCTTGTAGTGGTAGCTTCAGAATCACAGTGCTGGACAGCAGGTTTTCTGCCTCAGTTTCCCTCATTTCTAGAGTGCAGGATCCTTTGTATGAACACAACTCACTCTACATTTCATGTTAATACTCTTGTCTGATGCTTTACTGGGAAGACAATAAAACATGAATTGCATCCAGCCCTTCCACACCACTGCTGCAGACAGCACAGCCTCAGTCAGCTCTGAAGGAGAATGACAGCAAAGCTTACTTAAAATATGTATCAGCAGCAAGAATAGTATCTATGTGAAAAAGTAATTTGACAGACAACTGCCACACACACTCACTGTCTGTAATTGCATCCTGTTCGTCTCTTCAGAGGAAGAGGATTTTGGGGAAGAGGAAGGATGAAAGACAGATTTGTCCTGTTTCCTAAGAAAGTACAATGGTAAAAATCCACCCGTATTCTCCCCAGAGCAGGGAAAACCCTCTTTCATGCTCCTGAATGTTTGAAGTCCCTGCAAAAGGGCACAAGTTGGCATTCATCCAAACATAAGTATGCCAGTAACAATAAAAAAAATTCTCTGCCCAAAATGAACTGCAGCAGGTGGCAAGTACTACGTGGTCCAGTTTCCAGATGAACTGATTTTTTACTGGCAGAACTTTCTACCAGAAAGTTCTCCAATAGTCACCATTACACACAACTTCAAAACAAATGGTACACATGGCAAATGTTTTAGCTATGAAGTGTCTGCATGTAAAATCTATGAAAAGTGAAAAAAGAAACAGTAGCCAAAACAATCCACCTTATACATAGCTATATTGTTTCATAGTACTGTGAAAAAGCAACACAAAGCATAAGACTTAATTATTAAATGTTTTCAGCAGCAACAAAATTACTTCACAGGGATAAAAGAGATGCTCACACAGAAGAGCAGAAACTGAAGCCCTGTTTATGATTGTTTATCATAAAGTTACAAAATCTCAAAATCAAAATTATAATAATTATACAAATTGCATCCAGTGATGTTTAATTTCTATATGCTCAAGCGACTGGAATATTCAAAGTAACATCACCACTCTGAATAGTATTAAGTTTTAGCATTTTACAACAAGATGTGGAATCCTCCCCCACCATTTCCCAAAGGAAGGTGTCAGAGAGAGAAGACTGAATGTTAATCTATTTCAATGAGCCATCTTTCATAACTTATCCCTGAGAAAGCTTTCAATCTTACAAATACTGATGCATTTTAATCAGACACATTGATAACATGAAATGTTAAAAAACAAACAAACAGTTTCAGAACAATTACCATAATTTTTGAATTTTCATTGCAGGGCTGTTCATGAGACATTTTTCATTGAGAGTTTCTCCCCATATCCATGACCAGCTCCTTACAGCATGTCCTTGAGGAAGCAATTCTTCCTGAATGATCAGGATCAGCACAGGTGTGGCCACAGAAATAGCAGTGTTTACTGGAGCCTCAAAAGGGAAAAAAACCAACCAAAAACCCACACACAAATATTTGTATTTTTATTTTCTTAAAATCTCTTCTATGGAATACAGTTTTCTCAATAGGAAGCAGCAAACAATATGCTATCCCAAGGGAGGAAGGACCAAAATGGAACTAAAAGGCCACTGTGACATCCTGCTTCATAACAGCCTGTCAATATGCAATCACTACAATTTATTAAAACATACATAGGAAAACTACAGAGTAGTTTTTCAACCCTCATCTAAAATAGACACAGTTCAGCCCACACACAAACTCCATGTATGTTTTTAGAATGCTTTGCAATAAGAGAAGCAAACCGTCACTGCACACCACTCAGACTCAGAGAAGGACTGACACAGTTACAGACAGAAGAACCAAACCCACCACTTCATCTCCAATTTGCAATCCTAAAACTTCTTCACACAACAGTTTAGAGAGAGATTTTGTGACAACTTGCTCAGTTTTGCTGGTAAGGCCCCTGATCATGGACCATCTTGGTTTGAACTTCACGAGCACCCAAAAAGGAGTGCTGTGTTCCAGACTTTTGTAAGATGACCTCAGAACAAAACCTGACATCATTCCAGTTGGAAATGGAGATCCTTCAGGCTGAATACCATTTCTGAGAAAAAGCAAAGCTGCTCTTCATGCCACCCTCAGAAAATTAACAGGAAACAGAAGGGGGAAATAAAGAGTAGTGTGTTGTTTTTTTTTTAAGTTTGTTTAGTTTTGTCACACAATTATCATACAAGCATTGCTACAGAAGGGATGCCTGCAGTTCCCACCCACATGCCTTGAGGTCAGGCTGTTCCTGGAGATGTCTTCTCCCCTGAAGATAATTTTCAAGTCCATACTCAGAGCAGAATTGCCACTATTCATTGTTTGCAATTTCTATATGGAAAAGAAATGCTGCTTACTAACAGCAAAACTGTTATTAATATCATGCTGAGCTTTACTATACAGTAATGATTGTATATTTATGAAACAGAGGTCAAATCCCAGCAGCATAACTCTAAGATTGGCTTCCTTTCTTCTAAATCACCTCTCTCTTCTAGGCATCCTACCCATTAAAGCACACAGAGAACACTGCCATGATAACCACATTTTTCACAACCTCGCTGGCAAAACACATGACCACAAAGAACCTGCTTCTTGCATCTAACAGATTTTGGAGTTCCCACCTGTCAGTCCCCTGTTCAGAGCTGTACTTTCAAATGAAAAGAATACTTTTGCATTAAAGGATCTCATAAGTACACACTCTTCAGTATAGTTAGTTTCTTGGTGCAAGAGTCTTATGTATCAGTGTTTTGTCTGCACCCAGACTTTTCAAATCCCACACCAGTTACATTTCTAATCAAGGTCCTTAGTATTCTTGATTTACCTTGTGTTTCATATCACAGTGATATATAAAGATACTAAAAATGCAGAGTGCCAAAGAGTGTCCATAATTTGCTGTGGAACTGAGGGTAGGCTCAGGAAATAAAAATAAAATAAACCTTAGTGAATCAAAGAATGTTGATGTATCAAAAAATACCAAACAATTGTTACATACCAAAGGAGTACTGATGCAAAGCCAGACAGATCAGAAAGATGCAGTAGCATATCTAGAGGATCATTACAGAGACAAGAACAATAACCTTCTAAAAGAGGAACCAGTACATTTGTTATAGTCTTATTTCTTGTTGCCTTCCTCTTCTTTCACAAAAAAATATGAATGATCATTCATGAAGTTGAAAACGTTACTAAAGCCAGTGAGAAACATTCATAGCTCCTCTTGGCTACACTTCCAGCCTTCATTTGAATAACGAGCAACTGCTCTTTGTTAAACATTAATGCATTTTAACGACTGACTGGTGAATAATTTGGAACGAGCTTATTCTCTGTTGTCTCCTCCTCTTCTCCGAGATCTCCATTGTTCTATTTTAGGTAAGAGGGTACAACTAAACTTCAGTGTTAGGAAGAGAGGAAGAAGGCACTCTGCAACACTGACAGAATTGTCTCAGCACTCTAATAGTCATTTATTCAATGAAAAAGATAGCACAGCTAAAAAGAAGCTGTATCTGGTACAACAGCTAGGATTGCAATACAATCATTTCCTTTAGCTTCATTTTAGAACCAGCAAGAAGAATCCATTTTTGGAAGTTTCATACTATTTTTCTTACAATACACTTTTTCAACATGGAAACACAAGCTTTTAAGAATTCAGCAATCATTTACCAAGGCTAGTTGCCCACTCTCTTTAAAGCTAGTAAGGCTCTTTTCAGAGGCTGTTACACAGAGTAACAGTTCTCATTTGCCCAAAGTACCAGCAGGACACTAAAAGAGAAGAAATTGACTCTAGAATTTAATTTTTCTATATAGTTATAGCTAGCATCAAAAACTCTTCCAGGAAATACTAAGTTTAACAGTCAAATGAAAAGTTACCAGCATGCAAGAGATTTTAAAAATGTCACTTAAATTTGTATCTGTTAGGTAGTGCTTGCTTTATCGCATTTTAGGATGTACAGATTACTTAACGAAAGCAGAATGATTATGTCAAGCCACTGAAAGTGAACTGGAATAAGAAGATAGCATATTTGAGAGACTGTAAGAACTGTCTAATAGATGCTACAGGAACAAACAGCAGTGCTGATGACAGGATGCTACAAATAACACTATAAGTAACCTATCCCAAAATTGTCAGAAATGTACCTTTTAAAATTAACGTAGGAGCTCCTGCTTCCTGATGTAAACCAATACACATTTAGCAGTATCCAGTGGTGTCCGCAAATTTCAGTCAACACATCTACAATTCTCTGCTTCTCAGCCAGCCAGCACCTTTTATCCTTTCCCTTCGTACTTTTAGTTCAGTTACTGTCTCAGGAAAGAACAATGAATTACACCTGTATTTTAATTAAATGTTAATTTTACTGAATATTACTGATTAAACCTTCCCTCAGGCTCCGCTGAGATTCAAATGGTGATTTCCTTACAGCTACATCACTTGGCTAAAACAAACAAAAAAAAAGTCTGGTCCAATCTTGCAGTAGGTTAAGAATAAATATTGAAAAGCAAGTATTTTGTGATAAGCAAATACAGAAGCAAAAAGAACTCCAGGAAAATTAGCTTCAGATATTTTGTCCAAGTAACTAAAGAGAAGTGAAATCAGTTCTTAGTTTATCTTCAGAGTTCTCATGTGTGAACAAGATAAATACAGGGAGGGAAGTTCTTTTAGTATTAAAAGCAGTTACTCTATTTAATCTTTCAGATTTAAATCAGTGAAAACTATCTCTGCAAAAACAAAGACATGCAAGTAGACCAGCTGCAAAATGGTAGTCTTTCACTTGGTATTTTTTATGTTAAACACGTTCAAGATACTATGCTGCCAACACATATTAAAATTAGAAAAAAATCTATGCAGAAATATACTCCCTTTTAAACATTATCAACTTGGATCCATCGTAATACTTTGCTTCATAATTGGTTTCATGTAATTGATGGGGATCAAAAAATAAATAAAACTAAAGATTTTTCCAGACCTTCATGTTGCTAGGCTTGCTTACACATACACTCTTAGTAAATACATTAATAAAAGTGTGTGCATTTCCTTCTTTGTGTACTAAACTCACAGGCTTAATACAGTCAGATCATCATCTAGATCTTCTTCCTTAATCTCCCAAAAAATCTAGAGACTACTTAAGAGCGCAGAACATCTTGTGTTAAACAACCAGCCAGTCAAACAAATTTCAAAGAGAAAAAAATATAAGTAAATATGTAGCACTAGCAATTATCAGATTATAAAAACGCCCAATGTGCTACCTAGATTTTGAAGAGAGCACCTATTCTTTAGACTGAATTTGCACCTTACAATGCAATACTACTGTAAGAAAGATGTTCTGGGAAGAGAGGCTCTTTTAATGTTAAAAGCAAAAAAATGAAGAGTAAGGAAAGAGCTACTGTGCTGTATTCCCAGTAAATTAAAAATTATGGAAGAAGTAGGTGAAAGTGCTACTAAAATGTACTTCCATTGTAAAGGTGATCATATCTCACAGGAACACTTGCAATAACCCATGAATCTGAATTACATCTGCAAATGTAACCAGTAGCAGGACCACTATTCTTATTCTAGCCTTCAATAGTCTTAACATCATCTGACTTCTATCATTCAAGAAATTTCCTTGAATTATTTCCAGAAAACAACAAGGAGCTATGCCTGACCTGTAAAGTGACATAGAGCACAAATGCTTTGTGATTGATGTAACACAGTAATTCCTGAGGAATTCCATAGGACATACCAGCCAAGAACAGAATAAGAAAGCATAAGCAAATTATGCTTAACAATAAGAACAAGAGTAAGTAACTGGAAACAGTTTTAATATCATATAAAGCACTTCTGTTATCAAAAAATAAAGATTTCAAACATGGACTGAACTGTTATTCAGTAACCTGTTCAAGACTCAATAACGTAAAAGTGCATTTCCCCACTCCCTTCTGCTCTGATGTTCTATTGGTGTTTGAAATATAACATTTAGCAAATCCTTGAATTCTAATTCTAATTAGAAGGAATTCTAATCCTTCTAATGGAGAAGTGCAGTGCAGAACTAAACAAGATCTTTCCACCTGTTCGTAAGATTCATATGCATAATTTTCCTTCACAGCAATACAAGCATACTAAGGAGGACTCTTACAAAAGCAAACTATTAAGAACTGTTCTCTTTTGCTCAGGGAGCAGCTGAAAAGTGCACAATCACAGAATCACAGACTCAACCTTTCCCAGAATCACAATCGCACAATCTTTCCCTCAATATCAAGGTGAAGCCTGGAAGGAAAAAAACAGGTTTGCACTGAAATATCCCTCATTAGTTAAAACATCCAAGTTGCTCAAGCTGGTATATAACCCCTAAAATACTTTAGTTCCAGTATTAGTTATTTTTCATTTCTCCAAGAATAAACACAGGTGGGTGTTTACCATTACAGAGGACAGATCAAATGGAAAGGTAACAACAGGTACAGCACCTTGCACCTTTATGCAACTGCCTCAACTGACAGGGAAGGAAGCTGCCTGCCTTCCTTCAGACGTGCTGCTCACAGCAGAAGGTTTCCCAAAGCCATGACTCATCCTCAAACAGTGGACAAACTATTTCTATGGCTTTAATTTCACAGCCTTCAAACATCCGTTGAGAGCTTCCTTCTTAAAACTACAAGTGTCATAGTCAAGGACACAGTGTGAGACTACGTATCTATCTTTGGTTACATCCTCAGCCTGATGTCTGAAGTTGTCACTTAGCATCTTCTCCTAACTCTATCCATTTGTCAATTTTGCAGGTATATCAATCAAATAAAGGCTCTCAGGAAAGCTTCATGTGAATAAAATCTATGCCCTAGCCCACTGGATAAATGTTTCTAGAGCTTTTTCTCTTTCACTAGCATAACTTTCTGACTTTATTTCCACACACTCCTTACAATCCACTCTGCTGAACAGCCACAGCCTGACATCCTTTCATCACAAATACACAAACCAATTAAAATCAGGGATGAAATTCCAAAAGGGTTCAGAGAATAAACATAAACCTGGAAGTAATTTCTTAAGAATCACAAGAAAATACTTTTATTTGTGTAGTCTAGCTATTTTCAGTGACTTTTATCACATCGATGGAGTGTCATTATGGCAGAAAAGGAGTGACACCAGAAATCGTGTCACTATGACTACAAGAAGACATTTGCCACATATCTTACACCAAAGGCCAAGAGCTCATCCTGACTTTATTTATCCCTTCTATCACAATATGCACTCAAAGCATTCAAAAAACCAGATAACTTATCCAAAGTGTTCTCAAACTCATTGTGTGCAAGTGCAGCCCAGTGAGGTACAGGCATTTAATACTGTGCCAGAAGGAGAAACGTCAAAACAACCACATTATTTCTGCAAACATCTTTTCTCTGCCCAACATATACAACCAGTTTAGTTATTTAAACCAGCCTCAAATTATCATCACATAATACTTTACAAAGCTGCCACTGTTCAATTTCATCTTTATATTTTAAAACAGTCATGCAGATGTTTTTAAAACATGAATTTGATCTGTCCTTGCAACTCCAAGGTAAAGGATTGTCGGTTTTGTGGTTTTTTCTATCTTTAAGAGTCCTTTAAGCAGTCTGTAGAAGACAGGATCTGGTCTTCCACAACAAGGTACAAGTATTTTCCTATCTGTAAAATTCATAGAAGACAGAGATACCAGAACCTCTAACTTAACATTGCCTTGTTAAGAAAGCCTCCTGTGACAACACTTCCAACAGAAATCTTAAAAACACATAACCACAGTTGACTGCCCCCATGATGTCAAACAACACAAGAAAGACTCGTTTCCCTGCCCAGATAAGAGTCCCTCCCTTCACCCACTGGTCTTGGAAACTGTAAGTAAGGCAGGAATAGCAGGGTTTTGAGATAAGAAGCAAGACAACATTACTGACAGTGCCACTTGCCTCAACGGTTCTGACTAGCACAAGCGACACTAACCAGCCTTGTTCAGTTAATTTCCTAAGATAGAAAGTTAATGAGTAGAAACTTGAAGCAAAGAAACCACCTTTCTGTTTTGGACAGCCTCACCACATAAAGCTGTATTTGAACAGTTGTTTGCCACCATCAAGTTTTTAGATTTTTATCTGAAATATTTAACTTCAGGAGATCCTTTCAGCTCTCCTTCCCAACGTTCCCCAGGAAAGGTTTACATTTCCTTCCCTGGAGAAGATCTTTCAAAACCCAAAGCAAGAAACTGACCAAAAAATACAAGAGTTGTTTTCAATTACATTAAAAGCTCTGGTGGAGCAGAGGGGTTTTCATTTATGCTTTTGTTAGTTTGGTTGTTGGGTTTTTTTAAGGAAACCACCATATACTGAGATACTGCACCTTTTTTTTTTAATTATTATATCCAGCTATTTAAAAAAATAATACAATAAAATCGTATGAGAAACTATAAATACTTTTATATGTGGAGATGCTTGAAAATATTGCTGAACTGGGTCACAGGACAAACAAAATAACTTGTAATGATTGTCATTAATCTGTGCTCATACCTGTACATCCCCTTAATCCAGTCACTGCCATTGTCCACCTCTTTACCTCTTGCCCTCATTCCCAAAACCTTTCTCATTAGAAAAAATAACCATTCAAATCTAGATATTCATTGCAAACTGCTTTTTAATTCATCCTGACTGTACATTTTATTCACCTTCTCTTGCCTATCTTGTTTGCTGTTGAGGTTGCATATTTTCAAGAGCAGAAGCTGTGCTTTATTTTGTAAAGTTCTCAGCCTAAAAAGGCTACACAAAGAGCTGGCCTCTTGATGTTTGCTTAATAAAAACAATTATTCATTCCACAGTTTAATTTCTTGTTTCTTTAATAACCAGAGCACAGATGGAAGAGCACACTGCATCCAGAAGGTGACACACAGTAATTGGTCTAAAAGAGGATCCTCTATCAATAAAAGCCAGAAACCTTTATTCATGTTATAGGTCAAGGGCACAAGACCTTCAAATGAGGGCACTGAAATTTTAGAGAAACCACATCCTTTCTCACCTTTCCCTCTCCCCTTAAGTAATCTAATAGTGAGAGAGCACTCAGCAATTTCAGGTCCAAAGTTTTGGCTGTGCCAAAAAGGACCAGGAACAAACTTGGTAAATAACTTCTGGCACCAAAGCTCAACTACAGCCCAAATTGTAAACGCTGCACAATGCAGAGGAAACCTGCACAGAATAAAACCAGAAGCATCACAGGTGGTGCTGCACTGATCTGGTCAGGTGAGTATAAACAGGAGTAGACAGGTGGGTTTGCATTTTTGCTAGTTAGTGCCATATTAAGAAGTTATTTCTGTGCTTTATAAGGACGATTTTAAACACACCACAGCGGCAATGAACTTCCCTATCCTCAGGGAAAGGAAATAAAAACACCCACCAAAAACCAAACCCACCACACTTCTCCACAAGGATTTAAAGACAGAAATGTAAAGATAAGAAGAAGAGATTGCACCAGAGCACATGATCTTTCCCATCACATGCTTGGCAGGATGCTCGGTTCCCTCCGGTAACTCGGGTCAGACCCCGGGCGCAGCTCTGCCCGGTGCCGGCAGCTCCGTGCGTCTGCTCCCGGACACCGCCCGCGGGGAAACAGCCCCTTTCCCGGAGCCTCCCGGCGCCAGCAGGGCTTCCCCGGGCTCACAGCCCCCCGGGACCACCGGCAGCCCCGGCGCTGCGGGAAGCGGCGGCCGGAGCCTCCC
>NW_009953089.1:290722-296749 GCF_000747805.2 Chaetura pelagica | reverse complement strand
GCCCCCTCTTGTCCAGGCTGAACGCCCCAGTTCCTCCAGCTGCTCCGGGTAAGACTCCTGCTCCAGACCCTTCGCCAGCTCCGTTGCCCCTCTCTGAACACGCTCCAGCCCCTCCATGTCCTTCCAGAGCCGAGCGCGGCAGTTGAGGTGCAGCCTCAGCAGCGCCCAGCACAGGGGACGGGCCTGTCCTGCTGCCCACACTGCTCCTGAGAGGGGCTGGGGTGACTGCAGGATTGCAGACCTCTGGAGAAAAGCTGCCTGTGTTGGTGTTGGAAGGGGGAAAGGTTCGCTGTGGATGGTCACACAACCTCTCACCAGACAGCGGCCAGACTCTCTAGAGGTGGATGATGCAGGACACTGTCCCTGCTGCTCGACTGTTCTTTTATTTCACATCAGTGGCCCCGCGTGCTGATTTCACCACAGTGTCCGTGAGGGTGTTTCAAAGCTCCCCCAGTAGCTAGAGAAGGAGGTTTTATTTTATTTTCGTTGCATCCAGTCTAGATCTTGATGTACTTCTTGGTTGGAGTTAGATGTAGGACCTCACACCCCTCTGATTTCTTTGGAGAATTAAGTCCTTGAAGAAATATTCTTAAAAGTGGTGAGGACCAGAGCAGAAGTGTGCGGGTCTTCTCACCTTTTGGCAAAAGCTGAATAAGGCCATAATGTCACCACCCGTGAAATGGTGGCAATAGTGTTGATCTACTGAATGCCCAAGAGCATTAAAGATGAAGACTTTCAGAAAAGTGAAACACCTCAGGAATTGCTTGTATGTGGCAGCTTTAGCAACACCTCTCTACACGTTCTCAAGACATGCTGTGTTCAGGTGTTGTGCTTGTATCCTTTGTACCAAACCTGTGAGCTGTGTGTGCATCCCCGGGAGGTTTGGCAGAGGCCCAGGGGCAGGCGATGGGCTGCGTGGCCTGGAGCTGCCAGCCCCCGAGGTCTGACGTTGCTGGAAAGCTGGTCTTGGAAGAAAACAGGCCTGTGCAAACATGAATCAAGGGGAATAGGGATGTTGGCTCAGTGACGCCACTGCGTGTTGTCACTGTCAATATTTTTATTGAATTCTGCTTTTGTTTTGATAATAAAAGGGCAGAAATCAACTTGTACTCAAAATACATTTCACTTAGAAGGCCAGAATTGGCTGAGGCAATTCCCTGTGCCTTGCTTGCTCATGTGCCAAAGGGTCCCCTCGTGGCTCATCCAGATGGCTCTGCCTACATTCCCATACAAGACTCGTCTGTTGGTCACACAGAGGGCACAGCAGGGGATCCCAGGACACCCCAGTCATTGCTTTTACTGGTTTCATTCTCCATCAGTGAAAAATCTCGTGGCATTTCCTACAGCACCCAGCCTCCCTGGTAAAAGGTGTTCTCCAAAATACAGCTCCCACATTTTTTAGGCAGAGGAAGGTTACATCTTGTATCCATACAAAAGCAATGGATTAAAAACACACGCAGGAGGTAGATTTTCCACATCTCATCAGATTACATGGAGGTTTTGCATGAAGTTGTTTCTCTTCATTTTTATTCTTTTCTACAGCAGGCACAACAACTGCTGCATCCCTTTCCTCAAAAGATAATTGATACTGACTTTTCATTTACCACTCCTACCGTATTATCCTTCTGATGGTCTCAAACAACACAAGAGCAGGTGTCACTGCTCAGTGTATATGCTTGTAACTGCTGATAGAGCTGGTACAAGGAAATGGTTCTGATCAACAAGAAAACCATATTTGGTTAGTGCCCCACAATATTAAGATTTCTGATGAGACCTTTCCTTTGCCATTTGGGTGCTGAAGATAAATATTAAATATAAAAAATGCTGCAAAATTGAAAAAAACCCCACAAAATACTGATGAAAAGTGTTGGCAAGCAGGGTCAGAGGAAGAAAGACAAAGTAATTCCAAGGGAATACATTTATTTTTCCTTCCCACTCTTGCACAACAGCCAGCCACCTGACAGTTGCCTGCTTTTGGCATCAGTCAGCTCTTGAATTAGCTTTTAATGGTTGTTGACAATTTTCTCTTATTTGTGCCTGTGGATATAAATCTGGTTATTTACACAAAAAAATGTGCTACCGGTAAATATTGTTAAGTCTCTGAAGAGCTACATTGTGTTAGCCTTCTAATATTTATATGTCCACACATAACTAATCAACTTCAGAGGAAAGTAAACATTAGAGCTCTGTGTAGCCTCTTTCTGAAGGTCAACGGACAAAACAAAAAGCATCCAAGGTCACATGAAGCCCATTTTCAAGCTGGTTTACACCACAGTTTATCCCGCTTCTTCATATACCTTTTTCTTTTGTGAGCACCGGAAGTGATGGCACAAGAGACTTGCCTGTGATCAAGCTAATTGTAACACTGCCTGCTGTGCGTGCACAGAGCTCATCAGGAGTTTTCTTTCACCCTGAATTTGCATAGCTTTTGAAATTATTACTATAATAAGCACCCGCATTAAAAGAATGGTAGAAAATAAATTAGGGAATGCAATTGCAGCCTTAATTTGATCCCTTTTGTAATAAACCAGTTGAATTCATGCAGCATGACCAAGGCAATTTCTTTCTGCTGGATTCATGGCATAATCAGCACCCAGTGTGGAATTAGATAAACCCTGTGTAACTGATGAAGATGGTCCTCACAGTATTCCTCTCAACTGTTTTTTTTTCCACATGATATTTTCTTCTAATAATTTTTTTGTCTCTGAAAGCTATTCTCACATTTATAATGTGTCTCTGCTCCCAAATGCTGAGATCTCTTCCCTTCACTCTCCCTGTCCTACCCAGTGCTACAGGACTTTGATGCACCCTTAGTGAAACTATGATGGAGCTTCTGTGCTCATCCTACCAGCAGAAACAGCAAAGCTTCAAGTAGAAAAGCAAAATAGTCTGTGTAGTCTTGCACTGGGGAAAAATAATAAGAATAAACCTCCAGACTGTATCCTTAAAAGTAAAATAAATCCTTTTATAACAAGTAATAATTTACTGCTCATAAACCTGTCAGCACCAGCCAGAGCTCAGACACTGTATAAACACAGGTACATCTTGGATTAATTACACGTGCCTTCAAATTTGCTGCAAGCATTTCAGTACACGGATAATGAAAAAAACACACTAAATATTCTGATGGTTGCTATTAGAAAACACAAGGGAACTTAGATGCATGTTGTTGCAGGTGACACAGTAGCAAACCCTCTCAAGTGGGTCATGTCCCAAAGCAGTCCCCCCTGGAAGCACCATTCAGGGCCTTCTGCAGAGTGAAATCCTGCCCTTGCTCTGCTGGGTTGTGGAGTTCAGAGCTGTGGGATGATTTTGGCACAAAATGCTTGAAGAGTAGATTGAACAGTGGCTTTGAATGCCAGTGGATGGTTCAGTTTTGACTGTTCTAGCCATTTTCATGTGCTTCCTGCCTGGTAACTACTTTAGTTCCCTGCAGGTTTTTACAGCCTTCCATCAAGCCTTTAAGGCCGTCGAGCTTAGGACAAACAGAATTGTTTGATGATCACACCCAGAATGTTGTAAACCTCAGGATGTGAATTCTGGGCAGAGGGAGCTGGTGAGAATAGACTTTTGTGCATGTCCGCTGGTAGCCAGTCACCCACCCCTGCCTGCTGGACCCACCCCACAGCCCTGGACCTGCTGGAGTGGCTAGGTTGGCCTCACAGTGGATGGGCATTGCTACTAAAAAAAAGTGGAAGGTTTTTAGATTGTTTTATTTTAAGAGAAGACAGAAAACTAACCTGCCTCTTCATTGTTCAAAGACTAATCTGTATCTGAAGTATCAATTTCTAGCTGCCTTTTCCAGCAGAACCTGTTCAAACAGTAGTTTGTTGAAATTAAGGGGTGTGTCCTAAAAAGAGCTCTGAAATTCCTTTCTTCCTTCAGCCCTTGCTTGCAAATCTGGGGTTGTCTTTTGCTGTATGTACACACCTGTCCCTTCCCTCCCTGTCTTCTCACATTTCCAGTTGACACAGTTCAGGTTATCAGCGTTTCCGTGGCACATTCCTGACCTGCCACTGCCTGTCCAGCAGTATGAGCTCTGCCCCTGCCACCACAGCTCCTGTTTTCACAGCTTCCATTGTCACTTTTGTCCTTTGTTCACCATTTCTCACAGCTTGGCATCCTCCCACTAGCTTCTTGTCAAATACCCATGGCTGAAACTTCACCTTCAAGGTTTACCCCAAATCCATGACCCCAAATCCCTCTCCCCATCTTGCTTATCCCCACTTTGAGCCTCCTCCCAGGCACAGCCTGTCTCTCTCCCTCCTCTTCTAACACTTGGTCCCTTGCCAAGTCAGGAATTGTGACATCTTTGCTCTTTGGCCTCATTTTATGGTAACCACAAGAAGCCCTTAACAGACGTCACTGCTCCAGGGGTTTATGCCCCTGCCCTTGGGTGCCCACAGGTGCACCCCAGGCACAGAACTGCCACACAGCAGCACAAGTGCTACCAGGGATGTGAGGGGTTCTTTTTAGCAGCTCAGCACAATGTACAGGCTAATTCCAAGTACTAAAATTGCAGTATTAAATGTAAATTACAACAGTAATAAATGAGCTTTATCCACCAAATCCCCAGCGTTTTATATTTCACTCAGAAAACCCTTTATGAGCTCTATTACAGCTGTTAGCACATGTTTTAATTAAACTTACAGCCCAGCATGCAGCTCAGTTAACCAGTTTTCAGAGAACATTGGTAAGCAGTTCCAATTGCATTTTTCTGTCACTCTTCACATGCTGTGCTTCAGCACGTGATAAAAATGTTGATAGAGAACTGGATATCTCAGGAAAGGCGAATGGGGATGTGAAGCTTCTTCTAGGCTATTTTTTCCGACTCAGACTAGGTCCTTAAATTTTATACAAGTATTTGATACTTGATGTCTTCATTAAAGGAAGAGGTGGTCTCAGCATCCGAGGCAGAGGATTGTAAGATCACCTCACCATGCTAAGATCCCTCATTGTCAGTCTCAGCAAAAAACTGCTGGGTTTGTAGGGCTGAAAAATGTTTGCTGCCTTCAACAACGACTTAAATTATGCCTGTGTCAGAAAGTAGCTGGATGGGTGTTCTGTGTGCAGTGCCCCTCCTGAGGGTTTTGGGGTTTTTTGTGACTTTAATTCCCAAGGCTATCAGCCCAAAGGAGTTGTATTAAAAAGAAAGAGGAAATTAAGAATATGGTTGCAGAGAATGCAGCAGTGCAGCCTTTTGTTACAGCTGGTTTGAAGTGTCTCTCCATTGACATCTAGTGTCCATACAGAAGGATCTTTACGTTCCTCACAGCCACGCTGGCATTAGTGCTCTCTAAATCTTTAAAGATTTTTTTTTCCTTTCATGGTTATTAAGGCCTCTAATTGGTATTGCCAGGAGGTGAGACTGATGGGGAAAACACAGGAACCTCCCTACACTTAACACACTGTGGTGTCAGTGACATGCATAGATGTCTGTGTTCTGAATGGCTCTGGAAAACCTTTCAATCGGTTTAAAAATATCCTTTCTTAAGTTATCCTGTAAATACCTGCAAAATACTTTTGATCTCTCTCCTCAGAGAACACAAGCAATTGTGATCCATTAAATGTTCAATACAGATTTTACAAAGTATTGTTCTGTTTAATCAGGCATTATTCTAATTTTCCTTAATTAAACAAGAGCCTTTTTCAGTGATAGAAGATTATTATACTCCATTATATCACTAAAAGCCATTTAGGAAGGAACAGTCCTTATCTATTTTCACAATGATGACAAGAGTTCTTTTCATATTTATCTATTTATAGTGTTTATAGTCCAAGTTTTTTTACAAAAGGATTTGTTGTTCTGCTTTTGCAAAATCTCGAATGGTGGCAGTGAGCAATTAATCATGTTGCTGATGTACATTCTGCTCTGTAAACCACTCCACCTTTGCAATATTTCCCCCTGCTCTTTCTGTCAGCCTGAAGTGCTTATGTAGTAAGTGCTCACAGGGGTAGTGCTCACAGGGGCTGTTCTGGAATCACAGCCCCACTATGCTTGGTCCTTGACTGATGTGCAGTTCTTCC
>NW_009953089.1:287220-290707 GCF_000747805.2 Chaetura pelagica | reverse complement strand
TTGACTGATGTGCAGTTCTACCCTACACTGAAAAATCCCTGTAGGTTCGTATTTTCTTCATTTCCATTGTTATCTCTTTTCAAAGGCAGTTATTCCAAATAAATGAAGTTATGAAAGCTTAACAAGATTTGGTGCCCTAATATTTGTGTATGTGTTGTAGCTTCAGGAGAAGAGGAAAAGTCCAGGGATGCAAACCGGGCGTGGCTCCTACCCATGACTGACTTTGTGGCTCCAAGCGGCTCGTGGATTCCGTTGTTTCTTGGCAGTGTTTTATGATCCATCCCTTTACAGCCTTTTCTCAATAACACATGATCTCTAGAAGGGCTCTCTCTTGGTTTGGTGATACCTGACCTACTGGGGTCCTGTCCTTGCTGGCTAATGTGCCAATAATAAATCTTTGCCTTGGAGCAAGAGGAAACTTCTGCTGAAAAGAGCTAGAACAGCCTTGAACTTTTCCTGTGAAGGTCAGAGGAGGATGATACAATATTTCCCATAATTTCTGGAAAAGGATCTGTCATCAGTTTCTATGAACAGTCAAATATTTTCCCTCTTTCTCCTCTCAGTGTTCTGTTATTTAAAAATACTTGTTTCATTAGCCCAGCTGTCAGAGAGTCTGTATTGAAAGAACCTGCTGAATCAATACATCCAGAATAGGAGTCAAAGCATCATTAAAAAGTATCCCACGATTATTCATAATTTAACTATAAAGCAAAGTGTGATCATGAGCAATAATGTGATATAAATAATTTCATTCAGAGCAGTGCATTAGTGCAGGCACTGGCAGAGCTGCTGCAGCAGCCAAAGCTTTTAATTAGGGTTACAAATATACGTTTGTGTCTCTCCTTGCCATGATCCTTCAAGCACTCTGACTTTTCATCCCCAGTAGAACTTGGTGCTTCCAGCAACCTCAATTTCTCTTTCCATGGTGTCAATGGCAAGAGGCAGTGGCTGCAGCTGAGAGCATTGCATTGCTATGGCAACACATCCCGCTTCCCTGGGGACCACGTTGCCTCGGAGACATCGGGCGGGCAGACACTGGTAGATCAAACTGCCTCAAAGCAGCTGCCCCCCAAAAAGCAGGGCAGCTCTGGCCTTCAGGCAATGGAACAGGACACACAGAAGTAGATGAGTGTAGAACCATGCACTCGCAGCCTGGGTCTGGGTCAGGAGAGGTGACCCATGTGTGTGGTTCTTTGCAGGCAGGGTGAGAAGGTCACTGCCAAAAGGAGCTTTAACACAGTTAATGTGTTAAATAGGACTGCAGGAAAGACAATGTCAGCGGGAGGGGGTTAGCTGAAGGGAGCACGTGCTGAGGCCACAATTCTTCATTTGTATAATCATCCTGCTACGTCAGAAATAATTATCTGTTTTTATACCATACATCTCTGCACGGAAGAAAACTGGTGCGTTCATTTTAGGGTAGTTCAGTGCTTCATGAGTGCTGTGTCATGCAGAGAACACAGCATCATGCAGACAGAGGATTAAAGATCAATTTACATAGGCAAGTGCCTGTGTTAATCCAGTCAGGCATGGAGCCTCCCACTCTGGAAACCAGACCCGACCCGTGGGAAAACTCTGACCAGTTTTCAAGAGCCCATAGAGCCTTCATCACAGCTGTGTTCATGGAGATCAGCACCAAACACATTCTGTGTTCTGTGGGCTTTGCTAGAGCCATCTCTGTTAACTGCTTGTAAAGGGAAGGGGTTCAGAGTTTGACACATGGACATGAGTTGTCCACAGCACTTGAAGAGCCATGGGAGAAGCAGGAAGATGGTAAAGGACAGAAGTGTTTACGTAAGATGACAGGTAATCTCCTTTTAATTAGTCTGTTCTTGTTGTAGGAACCTTTTTTCCCTTTACAATGCTGGATTAAAAAGCTTCTTCCCTACTGTAACTAGCCCTTGAATAAATACCATCTCTTGAACAACAAGCCTGTGTGCCCTGTTTTAGTGTCCTAGCTGTGCTTTGCTTTCATTTTAGCCTTTCACTGATTCTTACAGAAGAGAAGAGCCTTCAGGGCTTCAGGGGGTCTAGTTTTACTTCTTGCCTCTGGAGACATCACCATCTGCTGCAGTGCTGTCTCTCAACCATGTTAACATATCTGGTTTTAAGCAAACATTACCTGTACTTACAGCTACAGCCCTACCACTTGATTTATCCATGTATTTCTTATGTTTGTCTTACTCTCTCTGAGCCATTCTTTGTGCATTTTCTGCAAGACACTAGCTGTCTTTCTTCTCACAATCAAAGCTATGATTAACTGTGTTGACAAAGGATTCCTGAACTGTGAGAAATGTTTCTCAGAGTGTATAGTTTTTAGCATCATTTAACCTTGAAAGGATGCTGCTTTCCCTGACCTCTTGCCAGTTTTTCTCAATGACTCTGGTGATTGCATCAGTAGCCTCGGGAGTCATATTTTCCTTTCACATCTAGGAAAGATCCAACGTTTTCTTACCCTCTCCCAGCTGGATCACATATCCAGTCCCTACTTTATGCTGTCTCTCAACCACACCAGCTCCTTTTCTGGCTTCTGTGGCTGCAATCTTGTTTCACTCCTGTCCAGAACAAACTCTTGTCACTTCCCTGGCTCATCATTTCCACCACGCTGCTTTTCTATGAACTCCTCAGCCTTCCCTCTCCTCCCCCTGCATCAAACACTTTTGTAAACTTCTCCATCAACATCCTTTACAGCCCGTCTTCAGTCGAGTCTGTCAGCAGTCATTCTGTCACCTTTTCAAACAGACATGTCAGTGGTTTTCCCTATCTCCCCCCACAGCTGGGCAGAAATACCTGCAAAGGGGGCTCGAGGCACAGAGACCACCAGCACAGCACCACATACTCCCTCCTGCTGGAGGGATTAATCTGCTTTATTTCACTTTATCCTTAAGTTCAGATTGCCCTGGGGAAGGGGCTTGTCTTGTCTTTGCTTCAGCACACTGAGCAACCAAAAGACAACAGCCAGAAATGCATCCCAAACCCATATATTTATGCCTCTGATGTCACCTCAGAGCCACTTGGCCCCCAGGCTGATACTCTGCATTATCAGCAATGTCAGTTCCTTGAGGTTTAATTCCCAGTCAGCAAGAAACAAGAAGCAACACGCAGAAAAAAAAGACCTCTTTCCTCTCTTTCTTCACACCCCTTTAAATGTGACTTTTTTTTCTGAGTCACAACTAACACAAAGCTCTTGAAAAAGATTCAGCCTAGATTCACACTGCAGCTCAGAGGAACCTAAAAGACCATTTACTGTTCGAAGGATTATTTTAAATTTTTTATCAAGCCCACTGTCAGTCAGTTCCTTCCTCTGATTTTGTGGAGTTTACCTCTCTTGTCATCCTCAGCAATCTTTAACATGCAGAAGGTAGGTTTGAAGCTGACAAGGGAGGATTGCTGGCAGAGCCAGGCTCTGTCTGTGCATTTGCAGGCAGATCTGCGTGCAGGGGATCTGCAGTTGTTCCTTTGTTCATATTTAATGATACAAGAAAGA
>NW_009953089.1:285295-287111 GCF_000747805.2 Chaetura pelagica | reverse complement strand
AAAGAGTGTAATTACGGCCTGTCTCAGTCACTCTCCTCCCTGCCTCTGAGCATTTGAACTCTTTGAGAAAAAGGCAAGTGGAAACAGCATTTTCTGACAGCCAAGCAAATCCCAATGCAGATCAGGAGCTGTTCTGCCCCAGTCACTCTGCAGTTTCCATCTGACAACAGCTTCTTGTGGAGCCGTCCCCTGTCTGAAGGAACACGGCCGTTACAACCTGCACTGCAAGTACCAAAACCTGATCAAAGCTGGAAGCACAGTGTTTCCTTTTGGCTTCTTTTGTACCTCTAACAGCCCAGTCAGACCGTGCTCCATTTGCTTTTCCCCTCAGCAGCTGAAAACACCCTCCTGCAGTTATTAGATTTAAGGATGCAACATCAAAATGGGCCTTGGCTCAGGAATGTTTGTTTTGTTTTGCTTTGTTTTGTTTACATTTGGCTATTTTGACTGTTTATTTTATTTTCTGTTTAGCTTTGTACCACAGGGTAAACTCACTTCATTTACACTCCAAACCTCTCAACCCCTTTGAAGCTCAGCACAAATACTGGAGATTTGGTGCCAAAGAATTCTGAAAACTGAAAATGTCTTATTGAAATGGCCTTGGGCTGAAATGAAACTATAACAGGGAAGAAGGATCAAAGAAGGATGAGTTGACCCACCTGACTCCCAGGACAAGGGGGAGGCAGTTCAGGGTGCTAACAGTGAGGGATGGGGTTTGACCAGACCCAGGAAAGCCTCCTGAACCTGAGCTGAGTGCCAGTGAGGGAGAGCTACAGAAAAACCAGCCAAGGAGAAGACAGGTGATTGATGGAATTGCCTGAAATGAGAGAGGAGGAAAAAGACTGTAATATGTGGACACTTTAATTGCAAAGTTGTCTAATCTGAGCTGTCCTAGGAGCTGACAGGGTAAGTCTTATTGCTGCTTCCTAGGCTATGTAACAGGCATGGAGACTGATGGGAAAATTTTCCACTTAGTAGCAGGAATATTAAATTATAAAAAAGAGAAGAGTTTATCTTTTCTCAAGACCTTGCAGCTAAACTTTAAAAGAAATACTGTGGAAATCCAAGCAGCGCTCAAAAGAGGAGAAATACATTACAGAAAGAATACTGATTTAAGTCTTCTTCCAGTTTGCAAAACTGTTTTTACCTACACAAAGGCTTTAAGCAAAGAGAAAATGTATTACAGTTGCTTGAGATAAAAATCCAAGTCTTAGACACACAGAACAGTCCAGACAGAGAAGCCAATAATTAGCTGCTGTAAAAAGCTATGGCAGATGTGAAACCTGAGAGGGGTGGAAACTGAAGGGGAAAAAAGGACAAAGAAATAGAAAATGTTCTTGCAGTAGCAAAAGTGCAGTTAAAGAGAGGATTTGAATATGTGACTAAGAACCAACAGGACGATTTTCTTGGGAGTTAGTATGAACCATGGCACAGTGACAGTGCTGGTGCTTCGAAAGAAAACTGCAGGAAAGCTGGTTTAATGGGATTTCCCATTTTCATCACCACAGTCACCCAGGTGGGCCTGAGACAGCTCTCACATTCCTGAGCACAAATATCCCAGGAAGCCAGAGACCTTGAGAAGCTCCTCCCCCCTTGAGGCTGAATTGTGGCAAAGATCTTCCTTCAGAAAACACTTGTGAGCAAACATGGAACAGATTTCAAGCTTCCTAGCAATCACATTTCAGAGACTCTAGAACAGCCATATGACTAATATGATAAACAGCTCCTTTAACGACTGTAACTAGTCATAAAAATCAAGATGAGCATCTTCCATGGACACCTCACTTCAAAAACTTACCATTAAGCAAAGGTTCAG
>NW_009953089.1:277731-284963 GCF_000747805.2 Chaetura pelagica | reverse complement strand
AGCAGGTGAGCTGAAGTGTTAAAAAAAGGGACATGAAGAAGAAGATGACACTAACAGCAGTGGGCTGGGCATGGCCATTACTGCCAGAGGAGTCAGGATAAAGAAAGGGAGAAGCAGCCTTTTGCTTAGGAAAACAGTTCTTGTTTATTGATGGTGTAAATGTTGCTAGGTTACATGGATTAAATTAAAAACCCCATCCTTTCCCACTGTGTACACCACCTTCAGCAGGGAATGCTCTGTGAATTTAGTAAAAGGTAGTGTGTTCGGTGTGGTTTTTTTTTTCAGATAATTTAAATTTACCAGAAATGATGGACCAGAGGGTTTAAATTATAGAAGAACCTATAGAACACAGAATATTAGCCAACCTCTCCATAAAGAAGCTTTTCAGCATATTTAGAAATCAATATCAATTGTAATTAACCAACTGTGCCAGTGCCCAGAGGAAAATGAGAGAGAATAAATTAGAAAATATCAATATGGCTGTATAGAAACCATCATCTTTTCATACAAGCAGTATGTAGAAATGGAAGAAAAATTTAAAAGAGGTGAAGGCAGATCATGGTTTTTTACAAGGAGAGGTTAAACCAGGAAAAGGACCCAAAGGAAAAGGGCCCAGAAAGTCATTAATTATTTCAGAAAAGGTGAAGGGGAAACAATTTGTTATTATTTATCACATGCCAAGATGTAAGGGACACCAGTGAATTCATCATTCAGCCAATCTTCAACAAAGTAGCACAGAATTAAAACAGTGCAACTTGCTGTAGTAGGATATTGTGTAGAGACCAAAACCACAAAGGTGTCCAGAAGGTGATTATACAGAAAGCCCAGTTTAGGGCTCCTTAATGCAAAGGTGCAGGTACCATCTCCAGTAAATCCCAGCGTGTGGCTGTGGGTGGCTGGTGAGGTACAGCTGGGTGCTTCATGCCTCCTCCTTACTGGGGCAGAGCTTCAGGCTGAGAGCCTTGGTCTGATTGAGGCAATTTGTGGTGACTCAGTGTCCTTTTGTATTTCCCAGAAAGAGTAACCTTAGCCTTCATAAATTCTAGTTGATTAGGAAACAAAAATAAGAAGACAAATTTTCCTTTTATTTGTAGTTTTCTTAAAGAAATATCTTCAGGCTGTACTGTTGAAAAAGTGAGTAGACAGATTAACCTGGAAGAACAGACTTTGATCTGCAAATGCCAAGAGTGATTGCACCTTCAGGACAAACTGTGTGAGGCAGGGGTGCTTCATCCCTTCAGCAGGGAGAAAGATGGGGAAAATCCCAACAATTTTCCATCAGCACAGGAGAGAACTTGTCCATGTCACATGGAATTGCTCATCTGAGGAGAGACAGACATTTCACATGGGCACTGTGTCACTGTGCCTCATCCATAGTGCATCTTGCAGAAGAAGAACCACCCCCAGGCACCTCCCCAGCCCAGGAAAAACTGAACTTTGGCATTCTGGTGGAGTTTTTGCTCAGCAGAGCTGGGAGACATGCGACATTCCAGATTTCCCCACCTGAAGCTGCTGGGGTGGACAGGACAGAAACCCTCAGGGCTGCCCCTGGCTCTCTATCCACCCACCTTTCCCAGCTCAGCAGCAGAAGATGCCACCCCATTTCCCGGGGGGCTAGTGGAGCAGGAGAAGACTCTGCTCTGAAATCCTGCCTGGAGCAGCTTCAGGGTCCTTCTCAGGAGAAGCCACTGCAGTTGGAGCCAGGGTTCAATTCCACTGCTGGGAAATGGGTGGCCAGGCTGGGAGAACAGCGAGTTCTCACCGCCGAGTGATCTCCTGCCATCAACTGCCCATTCCTGAACTTTGGCTTCAGCCAGGAGGGAGTAAACGAAGAAGATAATTGCTTGGCAGTGACTGATGGGGAGTCAAGGGTGAGCAGGGAGGTGGGGGATGAGCAGGAGGATTATGTTTCAGAGGGAAGTATTTTTTTAGGATTTGTCTCTGCAGGCAGTCGGGAGCTTTTCTGAATCACATGGACTTAACCTGAGCAGGAAGACTCAGCGTGATTTTACATCTTTTCAGCACTTCAGCTGCTTCTGCTGAAGTCTGCATAGAGATTAAAGTTCAGAAGGGACAGAGAACTTATTTCCTTTCCTTTGGTCTACCAGGACAAATATTCAAGGCTAAATCACAGTTTAGAGTTTTTTGATTATATGAGTGGAGAGAGGAATGAGCAAGCAGCCAGCAATAAATAACTATCAGGAAACAGTATTAGGAAATAGTACCAAGAATAAATGTCGCTGCTAGGATTTGTTTTCAGCCTTGAGGAATACATAACCAGGCAGCTCAAAGTTTACTTTGGTATCCAGAGCTCGTGTGCAACTTCCCTCAGAGCCAGAGTGGCAGCAGCAGTGCTGGAGCAGCCTGAGCTCGGGTCTCCCAGGAAGAAGGGAATTCAGCTTGTTGCACGGATAAACATGGCAGGCTTCCCCTTGGCCATGTCCAGGGTTAGCAACAGTGTCATGTACTTCAATAAATCTATATTCAGGCTGTCACCTGCAGAGGGAAGTGAAGCTTATCTATGGCCTCTTGCTGTAACTTTGATACTGATCTTTATAGCTGGATTCCCAGTAAGCCCAGGGAGAACCTATTGTAAACTGCTTAATCTGAGCCATCTGAGCTGAAACTAAGAGACATGTTAGGAAAAATCACATCCAGTTTCTACTTGAGGTTTACATTTTTACCAGGTTTGAGATATACTTGCAGAACTATTCCTACACATTGACGTAATGGAAAATGTCCTCAGTTTTATACACAAATCTCCCTGAATTAGAAACGGTTTTCCATTTCAAGCATCCAGCATCAGGCAGCCTGTTCCTCCTCCTTCACTGAGCAGCTTTCTCAGGGTCTGCTGGGCAGAAAGAAAAGGCAGGGTGTAATCCAGGGTCAGACAAAACCATGTCCATGCCCACTGAGCAGGCGTTCAGCCCGTTATGAATGAGCACAGCCCAAGTGGTCAGATCACGCGAAACCCATCCTGCAGAGCAGGGAAGGGCAGGAATCCCAGCAATCCCTACAGCCCTCCCCCACAGGAAGCCCCCGGCATCTCCCTGCCGTCAGTCAGGAGCAAAAGTCCCCAGCAAACAGGTGCCAGGGCAGCTGTGCTTGGTGTCAAAGGGGAGCAGGGAGCAGCGTCACGGAGGCCCAGGGGCGTGGAGCACGTCCCATGGCAGCAGCAGAGGGAACGTGGCTTGGTGCCACTGCCTCAGCAGGTGCTCCTGTCCATGCCCTGCACAAGCAAGCAGCACAGTCACCACACACATGGTGAGAACAACCATCCTGTGCTGCCCAGGGGCTGCAAACCACCAGGAGGGACTGGTCCAGCCGTGGTGACAGATCACTCGCTCCAGGGCAGCTCCAGAACACCAGTCACCAGTTTACTGAGGTGTTTCTGGGGAAGGACTTTTTACAAGGGCGTGTGGTGATAGGAAAAGGGGTGATGGCTTTGAACTGGAAGAGGGGAGATTTAGGTTAGGCATTAGGAAGAAATTCTTCACTGTGAGGGTGGTGAGACACTGGAACAGTTTGCCCAGGTTGAATGGGGCTTTGAGCATCCTGATATAGTGGGAGGTGTCCCTGCCCATGCAGGGGGGGTGGAACTAGATGATCTTAAAAGCCCTTTCCAACTCAAACCTTTCCATGATTCTATGATTCTTCTACAGCTGCCTTGGCAATCCCAGGCCCCTGAAACACGTATGCCTTGCTCTGTGAGAACTATGAGTAACTGCACCCTCTTCCCATTCAATGTCCTTTCCAAACTGGAAAGTCTGTACTGATCCTCCCACAGACAGCTTCCTTCAGTTAGTCAAATCTGATCAAGACAGACATGTCAAGGGCTTTCCAAGGACCTTTCTGTCAATGTAGAAACACTGAGTGTACACAACAGCCACTTGCACACAATGGGCAGAGAAATGCAAGGATAGAAGATTCCTGTATCACAGATTACTTCTGCAATACTTCCAGGCACTTTGAATCACCACTGGAAAAATCACTTGCATCAAAGCAGGACGGGCCAGGAAGATGTGCAGCACAACAGTTTTGAGGAACTCCATGCTTATTTTGATGTAGAAAAAACATAGGATCAGCACAAGGAGCATAAAGACAAACATCATCAGCATCTTCTGTGGGATAGCAAGAGAGTCCTTAGTATACAAGAAACTGCACCTGCAGTAAAATTCCTCTTTCATTCTGAACCTGCACACACCAGGGGGCAAGGATTTGGCAAATTTTGTATGGCAAAATCTTGAGAGAATTGATAAATAGCTTTTAAAACATTTCCAGTGTGTCTGGGTTTCATTTTTTTAACAAGCAGCTGTGCCTGAGCAGCCTTCCCAAAGGTCCTCCCCTCCCACCACTGCTGTTGGGAGGAGACCTTTCATTCCTGATTGCCTCCTTCCATTTTTACTTACCTAAGAGCAGCAAATGCAACCAAGCATGTTAAACTGCAGGATTTTGTAATGCAAATACAAAGCTTTACAAAAACTTCAGACTGGGGGGAATGCAATTAGGATAACTGAAGCTGGAAAAAGGGTCTGAAATGCTTTTTAAAAACAAGTTAGAAAGGATAGTTTGCAGAAGGGAGGTAGTTTACAGTTACTAGCAACAACTGAAGTGTTGGAGAGCACGGAGGATCTCTCTGTCCTTCAGAGCAGATGCAGTGGGGGAGCACAGACAGGCCAGCTGGGGCTGGTGGCAGCACAGCCAAGGCAAGGGCTGGAGCAGCAAGCAGACCAGCACTCAGGCTGACAAAAAGCTCTGAGTCCTAACAGAAAAGCAGAGCTGTGCTCTTAACCCCAGCAGCTGAATCCAGGGTGTTACTAGTTCCCAATTCGTTTTCCAGGAATTAAATGTCTTTCACAGACTACAGCACCCCAGACTAAGAGGGCTGGGGTGGGAGGAAGCAGTAACTACAGAACACAGCTCACCACCAAGCCTGGAGGATCCTGGTCTTTCTCAGAAGGGCAGATGGCAAGAAGAGGCTCCTGACCTCCAGCTGCCTGGCTGTCCTGACAGAGACCTAAAACCTTCACAGCCGAGCTCGGAAAGCTGCAGCTGACCAGAGCCGCGGGGACCTGCCAGCAGCAGCTGTTGTGCTGCCTTCCTCGCCTCTGACTTTGCCTTCGGTCCTGCAGGTTTGTCCATCTTGCTGACAGCCCCAGACAGCCACCTGCTGGGCAACTGCATCACAAACCAACCTAGAACAGCACTTCCAACAGGGATGGTTGTGCCTCAGTTCTTCCTAGCTTCCTGTGAGATTAGGAGCTCAACGGGATGCATTTGACAGGGCAGCTGGAATAGGTGGCATTAAGCATCAGGGTCTGGAATTCTAAGACAGCAGGTGCAGAGTCTGTGCACGTCTGTCCCTCCCAAGAACTGTCAGTCTTTCTGGAATGTGTAAGGAAAAGGGAAGGGAAAAAAACAGCTTTATAAAACTTCTTAAACCTTAAAGCTGCTTCTAAGCAGCACAGCCCAAGCACAGAAGTCAGAAGGTGGCCAGAGCAGCTGGGGAACCAAAGTAGTAAAGGACAAATAGCATTTGGTGGCCAGGAAGCACAGAGCCATAAGGGCAGACCTGGCTCAGTAAACCTAGAGTTGTGTTTAAAACCATTTAAAACCACACCTCTGAGCCAGTATTAACTCAGTGTTCATGTTTAAGTATTTCCTTCATCCACAGCTGCAGTGACTTTGAGAAGCAGGAGCAGCAGCAGCAGGTTACCAAGCAGCAAGGAATGGGGAAGGTCCATGGTGGGTAAGGCAGCAGCTTCAAGCAACCGGGATTTTTCCACAGCAGAGGCTACCTCATTGGTTTCATACCCTCACCCTGGAGAACACAAGAGGTGGACTCTGGAGAAGGCTGATTCCCTTCTGGTCCTTCCAAAAGGAAAGTGGGATTTAAGGCTTCTGCAGCAGTTTTGGACAGGTGTTCAGGGCTGACCCTGCTTCTGGAAAGCCAGGGTGAAGACTCTGTCCTTATGGTACAGACCAACAGACCATGCCAGACTTAGGACAAGATCTCAGCCTCTTTTCCCATGGACCATTAGGACAGACACTTTCCCTAAGCTTCCCTCCATCTGTGTCCAGGCCTCTTCCTTGAAAACATAAAATACTTTCCACAAGCAAGATGTGTTATTTAGTGTCTGGCTTTCTAGTTTAAAAGTTGCACCCACAACACAGCACCCAACAGGACTTGCATGACAAACATGTAAAGTGCAGAACATTCCTTTCCACAGCTCATGTCAAAAATCCAAAAGCTAAAAGGCAAGGGGGGTTCATTATTAAAGAAAGCACAGCACAACTTATTTCCCAATCAGTTTTTTTCAAAACTAACCAGCATGACCATGCAGAAAGTAAATGAACCCAAGCACACATTCTGGCAAAGCAGCAGCTTGTTTTATTGAGTTCAAATAGCTCTGCATCAAACAAAAAAATAATTACAGTTGCGTTTTGCTTTTTAATGTTAGTCATTTCTCAAATGAAAAAGTGATTATGTTTAATAATGCTAAGAGAAAACAAGGAACAGGAGGAAAAATGAAGTCAGACAAGACTGGAGAGCCTGTGTCCCCTTCATGTATCACCCTCATGTGAGAGAAATGGAATTCTTAAAAGTGCTGTTAAATTTTCTCAAGTCAAGGTCAGGGATTGAATCCCAGGACACAGCACCTGGCAAATCAAATCTGTCCTGGGTTGCCCTGAACCATGCTGCACTTCTGAAATCACACTGGGGCATTTTCTGTGGGACAGAAAGGGATTTCAGAGAAGAGCTCAGGCTAATAAAACACATTTCCCCACTGGCTGCCTCAACAAAGCTTAGTACAAATGTCCAACACAATTCATTTTTCCTCCCTAGTTTCACAGAAAAGATCAGTGTGCAAGGTCCCCTATGGTGTCTGTAAGAGCCCCCCAAGGGGCAGCTCTGGCCTCCCCTGCTGGGTTTGGTGTTTGCTGCACTACATGCATACGAGATCAAGACCCCTGTCAACACAGAAACTGCCACAACTGAAAAACTTGAGATGAGAATACTGCCTGACACTGCTTGCAGACACTAGTGTGTGCAGCTGCTAACTCATGCCCTGAGAGGTAAGTACATGCTGCCAAACAATTATTTTAAGGAAGCTTTTCAGCATTAAGAGCTACATGTTTCCTCAGTAAATAAAGAATTACATTTTAAGAAGTGTCCCTTTCTTCCATGGGGAAGTACTTAAGGTAATGTGTGAAACAGTGTCAGCATTCCT
>NW_009953089.1:267492-277660 GCF_000747805.2 Chaetura pelagica | reverse complement strand
AGTGTCAGCATGCCTGCTGTGGTACGTTGGCTCAGAAGGCAGGAGGAGCACCTCTAACTCCTCATCAACTCTGTCAGAGCTCCAGCTTATATTTCTGAATGGGACATGGCACCACGTGGAAGGCAAAAAGGTGTTTGCAAGTAATCATTCCTGAAACATCAAGTGATCATTCATTTATTCCTTTAAGGCAGACTTGCACTCTCCTTTCTCCTCTCTAATTTCCAAAGACTTCCTAGTCTTCATAGACCTGGTGCAACCCAGTTGAGAAACTTCATGGCAACTTCAAATCCAAGAAAACATGCCTGGAAAAGAGAGAACATACAGAACAAGTAAGAATTTGAAAAGCCTATTCCAAACAAGGCTTTTGAATGCAGCACTGCAAACACCTCACATGGTTGATGCAGAAGGAGGAAGAGAACAAAAAAACATCTTAGACCAGAGGCAAGAATTCTATTACATCCCTACACACAGAGGGAGAACTTCTACTCCATTAGGGTCATAATTTATTGAAGGGGAAGCCAGTCAAACTTGTCCACCCTTTTTTTTCTACTACTGGTGGATGTACAATCAGAGAGAGACACTATCCAAAGGAGTCAAAGGGCTTTCATGCAAAGCTTCACAGGAAGGTTAACTTGGAGTTCCCCCCAGATCTAAGTGCATTTTTAGAACCTGGACACCAAGAGCCAGAAGCACCTGCAGTGACAAGAATCTCAGTGAAGTGGTACAACAGTAAGCAGCCAGTCATCAAGCATTCCCTGTGAGTGCCCAGGTCCCCAGTACCCATCTGGAATCACCATTTACTTACTGCATTTGCGGGAAATGCCCTGATCATTACAGCTGTGAAGCCCTTATACAGAGATGCAACTCCCTCCTCTCTGATAAGTTCTCTCAGCACATCTCTAAAGCCATTTGGGTATTTTCCTGGAGGAGCTGAAAGGGATACAAGACACATTTGCTAAGTTGTGTGGTCATCACAAATGCTGAGGAGCATGGTGTATTAGCAGCCCAGGATTTTCAACAGGTTCTGTTGAAAACATCACTGTAGCATCTAGAAGGCACCAGGATCCAAGCACTGCTTAAGTTGTGTTGCAAAATCATCTGCTTCAGTCAAAAACAAGCAAACAAAAAGGACACCTTGCTAAAGACTCGGTAAACAGAAGGTAGGTGCTCACCATCTCCACAAAGCATTACTAACCAAGTAATTGAGGGGCAGGGAAGAAAGGAGAGTAACTTTTGTCAGGGTTTGATGTCTGAGCTGTTACTTGTGGCACTGGTCACAGCTCTCCCAAGAGCTGCTATTAGGAGACAGGAAGGTCAGATTCAAAAACTGATGAAGTTGGTTTATCAGACAGTGATCCTATCACAGGTGCAGCCAAGAATAGCAACAAACTTCAAGTGAAAAGTACAGGCTGTTTTAACGCTGGTGGTTACACAGATTTGCTGAGGCATTTTTAAAAAGTGCTTTTATTCAAAGAACAAGTTCTTCTTTCTGACACTACTCTGGAAAGTACTGCTTTTGCCAGTCTTATGGAACAAGGACTCCACAAACCAATCCAGTTACACAGAACCACCATGAACACCCATTATCTGTACAGCAGCACTGGAGATTGGCCCAGTGGAACAAGGATGGGAAGCTGGGATGTATTCCACACTCAGCCCTTGGAATGGTGGTACAACAACCACAGCTGCCATTGTTCAGAGAATAAGAAAAGAAGTTTCCTACACTAGATTATCATGATCTAGGACTCGAACCACAGCTGCCATTGTTCAGAGAATAAGAAGTTTCCTACACTAGATTATAATGATCTAGGACTCAAGAAAAATGGTTACTGCCCATCCCATGGACAGCTGAGTCCACAGATGGAGAATACAATTAGCCATAAAAATAGTAATTGACTCCCAGGGAATCAAAGGATAAACCTGTCAAACTTCACTGAAGCTCAAGGTATGGCACCATCCTGACTGTAACTAGGACAGATATTTCAGAGCAGACCTGCTAATCTAAAATAAATGCTCTTGGCCAGGCATGCCCAGTTGCTACAAATTTCAGATAGCACAGGTCTGAAGCAAAATAACAAAGCCCCTAAAGAACTTAATTTGTAATAAAACAGCCATGACAAGCCCTTCTGTTATTATGGCTTACATGATTAGGCTTCAAACCAGGAATCTCAAATCAGGAACATTACATTAGCAGGGAGGAAGAAACAGAAAATGTGTAAATAAGCCAACTAAAAATCTAGGAACAGGCTTGGGTTTTCCATGTACTTGTCTCAAGCAGTGCTCAAGACATGCTCAGATGGCAGCTCCCATCTCTGCCCATTCCCAGGAGCATTGCACTGTGTGGCTGTGACAGGCTGGCAGGCAACTCACCAGTCTGGAAACGGGATTTCAGCACGTCAGGTGGGATGGCAACTGCCCAGTTGAAGATCCCAGCCAGGCCCCCAGCAAAGAGGATCCTTGGTGCGCTGAGGTCACTCACACTGACAGGATTGGGGTGAGAGGAAAAAGAAAAGAAGAAGTATAAACTCATCTGTTTTGACTAACGTGACAATCAAAGAGGCAGCACAACCCTGCAGGCACAGAGTGCAGGATCTGAGCAAGATTTCCAACAATCAGAGCCCCATGGGCAAAATGTACTAACTCCACCCTAAAGGCTCAGATCTTTTCATTCAGCAGCACACACACCAATGGCTCTGGGGAAAAAACAACCAGCTAACCAAACAACAACAGAGAACCCCGACAACAAAGCCCCCCAGATCATCGTGCACACACAGGGGGGAAAGTGAAGAGACCTGCTTTAAGTATTCCTTACTTGGCTAATAAGATCCAAGGCTAGAACCTGACAGAAACTCAGAATTCTGCTTTGCCAGTTAACCCCAGGCCAAAGGAGCTCAACTTGCAAGATGAGTGACCTTTTTTTCCCCTAAAAAATTTGTTTTGATGAGACTGCTCTAAATCTCTTTGTAACTGGGGAGATTAATCAGCAATGTCTGGGAAGTCCAGAAAATGATGACTGTGAGATTTCACTAACCTCTTTCCGGTCAGAATGTTCTTCAGCCATTCGTACGTCATGAAGTACATTCCACTGGCTGGGACATCTAGTGGGTAAACAACAAAGACTGTGAGTAGTGGGAAACAAAATGAAGCCTAGAGGCAAAGCAGCCCCATGCCAGCACAGCAACACCACTAAGTACATCCAGATTCCTTTTCTGAACCTCCTTCACAAACAAAACAAAAATCTTCTCTTGTTCTAGACAGAGAAGCCTGAACTTTCCCAGAGACAGCAGGTGCTAAAGGCAAGAACTGGGAAAATATTTATTATGGAGCACATCTGTCAGCAGCCTTTCAAGCCAGACTGTAACCTGCCTGCTGGCCATTAAGCTAATGATGAGACAGCCCTAAGCTTTCTTAATTGCTGCAAAACAGACCAGAAATCAAACAGTTCAGGAATTTCAAAGAGTTTTGCATACTATTGGCTCTAACAATTCTGTTTGGGGTTTTTTTAGTAGTTGATGGGGTTTGGTTTGGTTTTTAAAGGTACCCCCACAGCCCACTCTTAGGTCATGCCTCAACTGGAGAACCAGCCTCTGGCTAGGGACACTGCCAGTCACATTGCCAGCTGCTGCACCACTGTGAGAAGCAGAGGATGGAGCAAATTCCTAAACTGAGATATCTAAACATAGATATTTCAGATTATCCTTGGAAACACTGTCCCAGTACAGGGAACAATCTAACTCTTTTCAAAGGAGAAAGTACCAAAACACATATAGGATTCAGTGTCTGGCACAGTTACCTCATTGTTGTTGTGAGAGGGGTCACCACAGTCCAAAATAACCCACCCTCAAGCAGGTAGAAAGCATAGCTGCTGCAATCACATCTTTTAAAGCAGTCAGCACTATAAAGCAACAGTCACAGAAAGTCACAATCCTTCCCTCAAGGAAGAAAAATAAAAATAAATTTAAAAAAGCCCACTCTTTTTCTTTTCTCTTTGTTTGCTCTCCTCCTCTCCTGAAGTCTCTCCTTCCTCTTGGCTTCTCAGACCTTAATTACTTCCTATGTCCCTCTGATCCTTGTCATCTAATCTCTTCCTCACTCACTGAGAATCTCATGTCTGTTTCTCAGCCCCTTTGAGGCACTGGAGTAGCTCTGCAGACTGCAAAAAAGAAAAAGGGGTCACACAGCATCTCCAATTGGCTAAAGGGTCAGATACCATGTCAGGATTCTTATCTCAAAGCACTCTAAGCAGAAGCATCAGAACATCTCCATCAGTTACCTCTCATGAGGGTGAGCACTGTCCCCTTGTACACGCCACGAATCCCAGCCTCGCGGTACAGCTGCTTGGCACAGTCCAAAGAGCCACTGTATTTAGTTTCACCTGTAGCTGCCTGGATCTGAAGGATTAAAGCAACAATTTCTGACTAGTGAAGGTTTCTGGCTGGTGAACAGTCATTCAGCTAACAGTTAGAAAGCCACGTGCACATTTCCAGAAAAGAAAGAGCACATGCTCGTTCCACGGGCACTCCTGCCTGTGACACCTCGTGTCCCTCCCTCAAACAGCTCTCCCTGTTTGCTGTTCCCTGCAGTCACTAGTTCTCCCTTATTTGTCCATACTGTAAGTTTGAAACAACCAAAGTCAGTCCAGTGACTCTACACTTGCACTGACAAGAAGCAGCTTTCAAATAGTTCAGTGAAATTCCAAAGCTTTCATGATAATGTCACGTCAGTCAGAACTAAGATGTGACCACACGTCATCACCCTAGGGCACTTCAGCACAGCTTGAGAAAAGCAAAGCCTCCAATCTCTGCTAAAGATGGTCTTGTCACTTGTTTGCATTTTCCAACAATACTTCATAAAACCTGGAGGAGGTGTAGAGCTGACAGTCACCTGAACATCAGAAAACTATTTCATGGGATTTGAAATGCATTCCACACTTATGGACACAGAAAATCTTTGCACTAGAAACAGTCTTACTATCTTATAGCTTCCCAATTTTTTAGAAAAAGCTTTGTTCTGAAAAACTGGACTTTTCCATAATTTGCAGTGGATTGAGGCACCCCCTGATGCCTCATATAATGCCATAAAGACTAAGGCTTGTGCTCTGAGGAGTGAACAGAGCAACAAATGCTGTGTGTGCTCGGGCTGTCGTGGTGAGTTTGTATAATGCTTCTTGGTGACACAGCTGCATTAAATGACAGTTGTTTCAGTCCTGTCAAAAAGCAGAACAGAGTAAATACACTAACCAAAAAAGTTACTGGAACGGAAAGACAAAAGCCCTAAAATTCAATTCCCATCACCAGCACCCAAGGCCTTACCTGTAAAAGGCACTTGATTCTCTCTCCTGGAGCCATGATAACTGTTGTGAACACTCCTGACAACATGCCAGCAGCAAACAGCTGAGGGTACCTGCCCCAAGGAAACAGAGGAGACCCTCACACAACTGGTAGGAAACAAAGGGCAGGAGACCCCTGCACCAGACTGTGCTGCTCCACACGAGATGGGCAGTGGAACTAAAAAGGCATCCACTGGCTTTGATCAGTGCAGAAGTGCCTCAACAATGCATAACTAGAGCTAAACATTCAAGGATTCTAGGATACAAAGCCCTGGTTCCCACAGCAACCACATCTCAGCTCTTCTCATCCACTGTATTTGCTAATATTCCTCATACTTGCATTTTTTGCTACAGCATTCCCCATTCATTTTTATGCTCAATAGTCTCCTCCTCCCCAGTCTCCCACTCTCCTCAGTGACCGCAGCTTCCAAGCATATTCCTGCTTGGACCACCAGGAGCCTCTTTTCTGTAACCTCTCAGTCCCTCATTCATTCATCCTCTGCAGTAATCGAGACTGTCCTACCAACCTGCCATCATCCCACACATTCTGCACCTGCTTTCATACAGCAAAGTCTCCATGACAGAAATCCCTCTGACTGACTTTCTCCATCATCACAAACTTATTTTTACATCCAACATCCTGCTACGTTCTCTGGTAAGACAACCTAATATATCAATTTAATTAAATTCCACACCTCCCACTGCTCTCCACTTGCCCAAGAGTTGGCAGTCTATTCAGGTTTTCCAACTCTTACATCTCTCTTTACTCTTAAATTACCACTGAATCTTCCAGACCATTCAGACCTCCCACACCACTCCACAAGCACCTCCTGTTCAAGCTAAGCTTTGAGTTTTCTAACTCACTTTGGGACTATTCAGTCCCAGAGAAGACAAAACAAGCTCCTCAGGTTTCTCTTCATTTCCTTCATTACGAAACTTCCCTTCAAATTCAACATGGGGATCCATTGCGACCCTGCTTGCCTCTAGATCCATAACCATGGAGCTAAGGTCCATGGGCTGACCTTTCTCCCTGGGCCTCACACCCCAGCACACTACCAAGTCTGCACCTAAGGCACAGCAGAGTTGGGCACAGTGATAGTTCCACCACCTATTATTTCTTGACCTTTGTTCTTTCTCTCCCACTGCTCTGCATAAAGTCTCAAAAGACTGTGCTGCCCTTCTCCCATTTGGTATTCCCTTTGGTATGATGTGTACAAAACACATAGCACTGAGGTGGAAAGGCTGCTGGAAGTAAGTCCACAGCCCATTTGTTTCCTTCTGTTCTCCTTACTGTTTCCCTGATCTTTCCCTTCAGCCTCGTCTGCAGGAGGACACTACTGTGGCACACAGAAGGGTAAGGCAGCAGTGCCCAGCCTCCCTGAGCCACCAGAGCAGAGGAACTTCTCCCTGTGTCACAGGGATTGTCACAGCAGGTGAATGCTGCACAGCCAGGTGTGCTTACACCACCCAGGAGGTCCCTGCACGGGCAGAGTGCCAACAGAAACCTCCTCTCCCCACCCCACCACACTTGGCTCAACACAATAGACTCCTGCTTTCTGACAGAGCTCCTACAGATCACACAAATAACGGAATAAAATGTTGCTAAGCTACAGTTCTGTTCCTGTAAATCACAATTCAGCACGGAAGTTAAGGGAGTAATTTATGGGTGCAGGCCTTTCTTCATGCATAAGTCAGCTTGGAGAAAGCCACACCAAGTTTTCTTAGCTTCCCATTTCTTTTCCAGAAGGCTGGCTGCTCATAAACACCTCTCAGAAATTAATAACAAAGCATTTCTATGGCTATTATTACATACTAATGTAAGGACAGGTCAAGAGTGGCAACTAACAAGGAAAAGAAACTCAGGAGGACTGCGCATGTCGTCAAGACTGCTTGACCATGAAGTCATTTCTCCCACAGTTTCTGTTAATAGCAGGGCTGTTGGCAGGCCAGCATTATACACCTCACACTCCACGAATCTAAACCAGACTCATTCCTTAATGACTCTCTATTGCACAGAGAGGGAACTGCACAGCACTTGCCCACGTGCTGCCTGTTTTTAGCCTGTGCTATCAGTCCCACGCTTCCAGGAGCATTAAAACACACAAGGACTTTATTTTTCAGCACTATATTTAGAATCCAGGAGAAGAGACGACTCCACATCACAGCTCAGTGTGCCACAACACAGCAAGGCTGCAAGAGCCTGACAGTGCCTTTCCCAACCGCCCCATCAGCTCAGAAACTCACGTCAAAACGTCGTCAGGTTTTCTCTGTTGGAGCCTTTTTCCCAAGCCAAATCCAAAGAAGCACACAGCAAACATGGGTGTCACTCCAACAATAGGAGCTGCCATTCCTCGGTACAAGCCTCGGACTCCCTGCAAGAAATGTTATCACAAAAATTACTTGGCTTGGCACAGACTTTGCATGCACTTCAACTTCCTGAGAAGTGAAAGGCTGCCACCCAGGATGGAATCAGCCAGATTAGCCACAACTATATCAGGGTTTATTGTTCATCTGCATTTACACATGTTTAGATGAGACCCAGGGCCAGTGGCAGGGCAATTCTATCCTCCTGGAAAACATGTGTACTACTTACACCCTGCTGTTTCAAAACTATTGATCCTGTACTTCTATCCTAAGAAAGTTAATTTAAAAGCCATCTGAATAAAAGTCCTAATAGATTGTTTCAAAAATCTTCTCTCTCACATACCTATAAAAAGGCACAGGTTCTTTATTAATAAGCCATCAAATGCAGTACTATAAAATCCTGACACTGAGCCTGAGAACACTGAATCAAATTTACTCTTTAGATAAAGGAAGAGGCAGAGAAACAAACCTGAACAAGTTCACTCCCCACACAAACTCAATCTGGAATGAGTTAAAAAACAAACTATTTTTTCTTTCCTTCCCTAAGTAAAAACCTTTTCACCATACAACCTTACATTCCTGATGTTTCTCTTCATCAGATCATACACATGGAAAAACTCTCATGCAAGTTCCAGCAGTAGCATTTATTTCATTGATCTTGTCTTTGACCTGAACTTTTTCTAATTAAAAGGAGAGTTATCTTTCTAGATAAAGGCTGGATGCTCCAATTAAATATTTGCTGCTCTGTCTACCTCTTCCTTCTCCCCCCCTGACAAATCAGTGTATCCCAGTGTCTGCCTGTACACTCAGGGGCACAACTGACTCTGTAACAAAACTGTATCTGGCTGACAAAGATCCTGCCCATCCTTCCCAGGAGCAGTGGGAAACAAAAGACCTTGGCAGAGAGGTTTAATAGCTTTCCTTATGGAAAGGGATGAGTGTTGAGTAGGAGTAGAGAGGCAGCATTACTTCTGAACCTCACTTCACAAGGCTGTTATTATGGCTCAGCTCTGACGTCCGTGCTCCAGCAGGGGTGTTAAAAACTACCAATGGATTCAGTGCTAGCAGGGGAGCAGGATCTGCTTACATTGTATAACAACCTCTTAATACCATCAAGAAAGTAGATTTCAGATAGGAGACTGATCTCTCTCATTTAACAGAGAGCTACCTAACAAGATCCAATGGTTACAAGTCAGACCTCAGACTAGGAAACAAAGGGTTGGGCTTTACAGGCATTGTTTCCAAATGGCAAACAGCTGCTGGGAAAACTTGTGAAGCAGAAAACTGGACTCTGTGTCACCTGAAGTCTTTAAAGGAAGGCTGAGTGGCTTTCTAAAAACAAAAGAGACTCTGCTTCAGCCACATGACATGGCTGATTCAGAAGCAAAAGCCACTGCCCACCTTCTGAAGAGGATTGAAAAAATGACTATAATTAACCCTCTGTTCTCAAAGGAAAAAAGAGAAAACCCTAATTACTCAAGCTGATGCTCCTCTGCCTTCTCACAGATTGCACAGCAGAAGTACTGCTTTTACTAACAAAACTCATTGCCTATTTTAGGATTTCCAGAGACAGCTCCAAACACCACGAACTACAACAAAGCCAGGAAAAAAATTGCCAACATTCACTCCAATTTATAACCTCAGACATTCACATCATGGTTATTTTGAACCAAGAGCATTTCCTAACAAAGCACAGCGCCGAGGACCTGGCACATTTGCACTCTCCAAGTTTTATAATCCACTTTAAAATGTTAATTACAATCAATTCAACTGATAAGCCAGGAATTGTAAAGTCTCTGAGTGACAACTTTCCCACAGGATTCCGTTCCTGTACAGGAACCACAGACATTTCTGGCAGATGATGTGCTAACACGGTACCTCTGCCGTGAGGGTCTTTCTGAAGCAGTCAAAGGTCCCAGAATAGAGGGGAGGCTGACCAGGCTGTGGCTTGGGCTGGGTTTGCAGTCTGACCTAGTAAAGCAGGATAGGAAAACATTAACTTATTAAATATTCCTAGCTAAGCTTTGAATCAGAGAACATCTCCACGCGACTATTGTGGAGTAAGATTTGCAACACGACTTCAGGATATCACTAAGACAAATCAACACCACTTTAGCCCTTTGCGTAAAACAAAGAGATTTTAAAATGTATTTAACGGTTCGTTTCAGTAATTAATTGCTGTGATGGCACCGGGATAATGACCCCACCGAGATCTAACGCTGTGCCACTGCTCAGCTTCCCCAGACACTCCTCCTGGGGCCTGATTTATTGTGTCTGTGCGTCCCTCCCGGCCTTGCCCAGGGGCGCTGGGGGTGCCCACCGCATCCCGGGGCTCAGGGAAGCGGTTCGGGCTCCCAGACCCTCCCAGCACCAACACGAATTGTTCTCATTTTCACCATCACTCGGGCCCTGCCTGACAACACGCCACGGCCTCCGGGCCGCGAGGGGGCGCCCTGCCGCACGGGCGGTCAGCCC
>NW_009953089.1:263803-266650 GCF_000747805.2 Chaetura pelagica | reverse complement strand
CGGTGGGGCCGGCGCTGGGCACGGGGGCTGTGCCGGGGCCCCTTCCTCGCCCCCGCCGCCGTTCGGGCCCGTTCTCCTCCGCCGCTGCCTCCCTTACCCCGGTTCTCCGGGGCTTTTCCTCCTGCGAGCGTGCGGGGCTCTGGCTGCCTGGGACAGAGGCAGGATTTAGTCTTCACCGAAGAAAGGGACTTGAGGTAATTTAAATTAGCCGTGTCCGTCGCTGCCACAAGCCCAGAGTTACCGTGGAAGGAAAGGTTGTGTAAATAAGTAAAAATAACTTGTTAAAAGTGCTGATAGATTAGAAAGGGACGGGGATTAAATGGAGGAGAAGAGTTGGGAAGGACAAGGCAGCCGTGATAGTCTGAACAAAGACTGGGAAGTGGGAGGAGAGCATGGAGATTCACGGGGGATGTGTGATATGGCTGCAAGGAGGTCTCTGCAGAGTCATCTGTGGGGAAGAGGATGGGGGGTGCTGTTCTAGTTTGTCACTCTTGGGATAAAGAAATCCCGTCTATCCCGTCTGAACACTCGGTGGGGAAGGGAGCGGCGAGGGATCTGTGTGTGCTGCCAGGGGGAAGAAGCAGTTGAGGATGATCCGTGGATTACAAGTCTGAGTGACATGGACACGATTAACACCGACGGCCAGTGGAGGCATCGGGGCTGTAGGTGGTTTCCCAGAAAAGAGAGTCAGCCCGTTTAAAGTGTACGTGGAAAAGTAGTTCAGGAGGCTGACTGGAGTTGCACTTTCTCTAATTCAGGATTTTCAATAAAGGGGTGAAAGAGGAAAAAGCCATCTCAAATGGCTATGGAGTATCAACAGAAAAAGAGGAGGAGAGTCCTCCAGAAAACTTACTGGAGACAGTCCACAGAGACAGACACAGAGGGCAAGAAATGAGGAAAGAATGATACAGCTGGACAAGATGTGAGGTGAAATCATGTAATTTGCTGTGTCTGAGTGTAGTGTGGTCAGAGAAAGACTGATGGTCACATATTTGCAGGCATTTTGTTTCAAAAGACCTTGTTAAGAAAAATTGTGTTGCCAAGCAGGAGTCAGTGAGAGGGCATCTCATCTCCCCGTGAGCTCTGATGTGCTCTGATATGCAGCACAGCACAGGAGTGGGTGTGTTTATGAGCTCCTGCAAGGAGGAAGGCTGGAGGAATTAGATTCTATCAGTGTTACTGAGGATGAGGGAGTATCTGGGATGAAGGTGGTAAAAAGGGACCTTATCCCCCCCTTGAGTATGAAAGTGATCTGAATATGGTTTAAAATGCTATAATCTGATTTTGGGGATTATGGTAATTATTTAATCTAAATATTTGGGGGTTTTTTACCCTCTTTTTTTTAGCTTAACATCTTTAATTTCTTAAAAACTAGTGCTATCAAGTATTAGCTGTGTCTTGTCTTAGTTTGTATTCAGAGAGCTTGTGATTTGTTCATCACTGAGGGCATTAGGCTGAGGTCTGGTCCTTGTTTTCCCAGTTCCCTGCTTTCCTTTGCCCACAGAGCTTGTTCCTTCCTCTCTCTGTTCACACTTGTCCATGTGATGTTCAGTTATGCTGGAAGGGAGCTCCTTCCTAGGTTGTTGGGACAGGAGTCACTAAAGTCACCCAGTCTGCAGACTGCTTTCTGCTTAATACACCCTGTTTGCCTGTGCAGACAGTTCCTTTGTTCAAGTAGGTGTGTTGGTGGCACAGAGGAAGGTCCCTGTGCAGTTCTGGGCCTCCTCCCCCACCACTGGTTCATAACTGCCGAGGTACCAGGGCAGCCCATTCTTCTGCTTGGATATCTAAAAACACCTCATTGCTTGAATGCTCACTATGTGTTGAAACGGCGAATGGGCCCAGTGTTTTGGGGTTTGTTTTTTTCTTTCTGGACTGTGGGATGATCTGAGTGAGTTTGAGAAGTTTCCTGACTGGTGGAACTTGCTCAGGCTGTGTGATGCTCTGAGCTTGGCTGAATGGACCACATGGGGTTATTGGTGTATCTGTAGGAGTGCTCACAGTGGGTTTAGATTCTCAAGTACCTTCTTCCTTTAACATCAGGTTAGATCTGTTCTTTTATGCAAGAGGTCTGTGTTGAGACAAGTTAAGTCCAGAACTGAATCATTAACCCTGAGCAGGGTAGAGGGAGGGAGAGACAATATAGGTTTGCCTTGTGTCTGTCGAATCAGGTTTCACATCCATCTCTTCCCAGTGTGGAGAAACAGTTCCTCTGCTCCCCTGAAGTTCTGTGGGAAGCAATGCTATCAAATGTTTGTGTGCTACCTATGTTGTGAATAGCTAAAGAATCAAGAGGCAAATTAAGAGAATGGAGACCAGAATTCAGGGGATAATACAGTTAGTTGCTGGCCTTCATCCTCCCTCACTGCAGGTTGAGAGAGTTCACTGCTGAAATCACTGCAGCCCTCACATTAGTTGTACATCACATCTTTTCCTGGCTGTTCTGTGCTGCCTAGTCAGGTTGCTAGAAACAGAAAACAAACAAGTTGAGGAAAAATAATGAAAATTTATGGTTGAGGTTTCCTGTGTTCTAAAGTCAGGATTCTCAAAGCTTGATTGTTATTTCCCCAGGAGCTACAAATTGTGATACTGTGGGAATATATTTGAGTAACAACACAGCAATGCAAAATGCAGACGTGTGTAAGAAACCAAATATATGCTGCTGGTGCAATACATAGCTTTGATTTTATGGATACATTTTTATATGTAAAATTTGTTTGCAGCATTGGTTTAAGTACTTTGTATTTGGTATATCCTCTCTTGAAACAAAATGATTTGGTTAAATGGAAATTTGTGACTGAATATGAGAAGATTCTAATTCAAGGCCAATACATGCTCTGCTGCTGA
>NW_009953089.1:259464-263426 GCF_000747805.2 Chaetura pelagica | reverse complement strand
GAACCTCTTAGAACCTGCATTTATGCAGTTCAGTTACACAAGCAGAACGTTTGAAGTTCAGATAAGTAAAGTCAAATGTATGAATTTTCCAATACCAGTGAGAATCTAAAACACACCCAAAAAAAAGTTGGCCATTCTGATTCCTCTTAAGTAGCAGCTGTCAACACTTGAGCATAAATTTCAGCATTCAGAAGGTAATAAAAGGTATTGAAAAGGTAATAAAATGAGAGAATTAGTTTTATTTCCCCCCTCAGATGTAAGGCCCAAGCCACATCCTGTCCAGCAGAACCTACTTTAAGGGATTAACTCATTTCACCGCTTATTTTGAGATGGTATGAAGACTGTTAAATATGGTGTATGTAAGAGAGCTATTTGTCTTATTTTCCAAAGCCCCACTTAATGGCTGTGGTGCTGAAGCATTATGGACTGGTGCAGGGTATCACAGGTTGCTTACATAGCTACTGTGGTCATAATCTGGGGCACTGTGTGTTTTCCTTTCGACGAAATGGCTGTGACACTTTTCTGCAGCACTTCAGGCTGTTCATAAGACCTTAGTGTCATAAATCTGGCTGTGTCTCTGAAAAGATCTGCATTGAGGGCTATGCAGCCACTTTCCAAGTGTCAAAAAGTGTCAGAGCCTGCACAGGGAGCTGGGACACAATAATCTGAGTTTTTAGACCTCACCTGTAAGAGCAGCCTTGGCTTTGCAGGTAGTTGCAGTGGATCCAAACTGAGGACCTGCACAGCAGAGTTGTCTTTAGCTGAGCTGTTGGCTTGGCCTGTTCCTGGCTGTTGGATCACCTGTATGATGTTGACGTGGCCTCTCTTACAATTTCTTAGGCAACAGAAAAAACTGTTTTTCCCCCCCCTTAGGAGACAGAGCTCAGATGAAATCAAAAGAACGATAAAGTCTGGAGGAGAAAAAGAAGCTGCTGCTTTCCTGGTCTGCAGTTTGACAGGGCACTAAGATGTCCGTGGACATGAACAGCCAGGGCTCTGACAGCAATGAAGAGGATTATGACCCTAATTGCGAGGAGGAAGAAGAGGATGAGGATCCTGGGGATATTGAGGATTATTATGATGGGGTAGCTAACGACGTGGAGCAGCAGGGAGCAGATGCCTTTGATCCAGAGGAGTATCAGTTCACCTGCCTGACTTACAAGGAGTCGGAGAGCACTCTGAATGAACACATGGCCAGCTTGGCTGCCACATTAAAGGTGAGGAAAGGTTTGTGCATTAACACAGGTGTAAAATAATATCTGGGACCAAAAAGGCAAACGCCAAGCAGATGGTTTAAAATAACAGCTGAGGCAATATTACTGCTATTGGGGGTTAGAGGAGTATTATTGAAGATGTGTGGTTCCAAACTGGCTCAGAGGTTTACAGTTGTTGCCTACTAGTTCTGGGGCCTGGAAAAAAATCTTCCTTACTGAATCTTGATTCTTACAATTATGGTTTTTTTTACAGAGCTGAGCTGCATGACCAAAATTCCTGAATTAAAACTCTTTACATGAACATGATACAAAGAGGATATATAGAAAAGAAACAAACCAGACCATAAATGGTACAGATTGGTACACCTGTGTTTGAGAAGATAACTGATAGATAGGAAGACATGCTAAAACTCTGTAATTCTAACAAAAACATCTTTCTTTGTTGGTTCTGATAGAATAATCATAGACTTTGAAAAAGGCAGATCAGCTGTCGTGCAAGGTACTAACCCTGCTGTTGCAGTGACAGCAATTAAAGTACAATGAACTTTCCATCTCTTGTAGTGACTAACTCATCACGGAATCGTGTCAGCTCCACAGTATTATGCTCAATAAGACTTTTATGAAGTTTTCTTTCTCTATGTGCAACTGATTTACTGTAGTGCAGACTAGTATGAAGAGGAGACTCCTTCTCTACCTTCTCAATGTGCTTCAGTCCCAGTGCACGTCACAGGAAAGCAGTTTTCTAAGCTCTAGACCCTGGGTTGAAATTACCTAAGTATCTACTTTGTAACAGGTCTCGTAGTGCTTGTTTTTCTATGGAGCATCCTCTGGAAGCAGGAGAAGTGTCTGCAGCACATAAAAAAAAAACATGTTGGTTAGGTTTGGATTCCTATTTGTTTGGTCTGAATCAAACCTCATTTTTTTAAAAATGAGAGGGTCCCTTGATCCTTACTTGCACACCAGAATGTCCTGTAGAAATAGTGTAACCATAAAGCCTGAAGGAATATAAAGAGTATAAACAATAGGCTCTGAAGTGTACCCATACCTTTTCCTGCATCTCTAGCTGATTTTTGACATCTATTGTGCTTGTTCCCAGCATTCACCCCCTCAGAAAATGAAAATTTACTCTTTCTTGACTGTCAAACTTGTTTCTGTGATTTCTTCAGAATGGGCAGTTCAAGCTCTGAGTGTCTGCTCTTCCCTGCAGGTTGTAGGAAAGGGAGGCAAAAGAATAGAGCAAATAGCAAGAGTCGGTCAGTACTTTTGATCCAGCTGCCAGTTGCTCTTGCTTCTTAGCAAAGAAGTAAAGATTTAGAATGGTTTTTCTGCTCCTTACTGTTTGCCTTCAAACGAAGCATTCTTCAGAAAGGTGACCCCTGCCATATTGTTCTCTTGAATTAGTTTTTAAAAGCAATTATTTATTTAGCCTTTAAAATCAGGCTTCCAAAGTTAAAATACGTTTTCCAAGAGTTCTGAAGGTCTCATTGAGCAAATATTATAGTTGACCAGATAATACCAACCTGCTAGCTGGAATCTGGCCCCAAGTATGACCCAAGGAGATAACATTTTAGATTCCTTTTATATTAAGAATATACCTGTTAGTTTGCTGAAAGATGAATGAGATACAAATAAGTCTGGATAGAAACCTGAAAATAACTATGGTCTTGTAAGCCACATGCTAAGTGTTCAGCTGTTTAAGTGTCATGCTGGCTCTCTGTTCACTAGTAGTGGTGGAGCCAGAATTGCCCTTTTCTTGCAAGTCCATTGTGTGTCTGCAGCATGTGCATTTCGATTCCTGGCATTCTTGCTTACGATACTTCAGTAACCTTGTTTCTTCATTCCCCTCCCTTCTCCCAGAGAAACTTGTCATTTTGTTAGTTTTCAGAGACAAACTTGAGTGGAAAGAATTTATCTTGAATTTACAAGCATAGAGAAGAAGGAATGTGAAAAGAACATGTTCAACTATTTGTTGTCATTATTTTCCATTGACTTAAATGGTGTGAATAAACAGGGAGAAAGACTTTTGTAAGAACTGTGTTCTTTCCTCTAATTTGCTTGAGCTCTAAAAACTTTTTTTGTTTTCTTTTGAAGAGTTACCTTTCAAAATGTCTTGGGGTTTTTGGATAATGGTGGTTGTTTTTTTGGAGCACACTGGTTCATTTTGTTGATTTCATCTCCTCTCCCTTTTGATAGCTGGTGGTTATGTAGAGCTTTTCAGCACTAGCTTGTATTTAAGACAATGGTTGTCCCTGACAGGGGAAGATAAAGGTAAATTAAAGTCTGTCTTCAGGAAGCACAATGAGGGCAAGGCCTGACATGGTGCCTGAGCAATTTGCTATCAGAAGACATGGATATACTAATACAATTCCCTAAAGCAAAGGGAAAAAAAATGCAATAAATGGGCTCAAAACTATATTTCCATGTTCTGTCTCTGTGTGCTGTCATTGGGTGATTCACTTTCTGAAGATTAAACTGGGGAGGGAGGGGGGATTCTGAGCATGTTTTTTCTCTAATTTATTGTCTAAACACTTTTAAAACCCAAAGCAAGTCTTTAGAGCTTTAAATCCTCATACTTGCAATCTGTACTCTTATTAGCTAATAACAATCTCAATAAATAGTATTTCATTTGCTGTGCTCATTAACCTTCAACATTTGTTTTTCAACTGTTTTGTTCAGCTTAATTCAACAATCTGCTGATAGTCAAATTCCTATTTTCTTCTAAGTGTCAAGGGTAAAGGGTGATGTTCC
>NW_009953089.1:237444-259422 GCF_000747805.2 Chaetura pelagica | reverse complement strand
ACCTTGCATTGGCTGCCTGTAACTTCAGGTCAGGTGTTGAGCACCCTGCATATGTTCAGAAGCTTGAACGCAACATTGAAAGATGCTTGTCTCCCATTGGAGACAAATATCAGTTAAAATCTGATAAAAGCTTGAAACCCAGCATGCAGGTAGATGTACACCCTTGGATCTCTTACTGCCATAGGAGATTTTACCTTGGGTTCTTCTGATTTCCTTTTTCTCAGGTGGGGAATTCTGAATAGAAAGACTAGTACAGACAAGGTAGACACAACCAGCTGTGCTGTGTGCTGGGCCTGCAACTACAGCAGTGGTTATTCCAGACCCATACGGAAGCTGGAGAGACTCTGTAATTGCTACTCTGAAATTTTGGTTTTAGTAATTACTTTGTGTAGATCCTTGCTTTCCAAGAAAAAGAAGAGGAAATATTTACTCCTTGCTTAGTGCTGTTAATCTGGAGGTCTGTGAAGGGTTCATTTAGCACCCTAAAATTGACAGCCTATCTCTGTTGAGACATGCAAAAAGAAAAAAAAATCTCAAAGCAATATTATCCAAAACTGTGGTTCTCTGACCAAAGGGCCTGTGAGATGAAGCAAATCCTCAAATTTTAATTCCTCAAAAGGTCACTTGACCAACAGTCAACACTTAAGGGCAGTATTCTGGAAAGCAGAATGGGATCTATTGCCTGCAGACCAGCAAAGGAATTTACCACAGTTCTTTCTGAAAGCAAATGTAATTAAGAAGTCAAGTATCTTTAAAAAATAAGGAGTTAAAATTGTATCGTAATAAGTTTGTTTTCAAGATAACTGTGTCAGTCGTCATTGAATGATTGTAGGTCCTGGAATGGCAGTATCAGGACATGCCTACAAACAGTAGGATACTCAACAGTTGTGCAAACAAAGTTGACCCTGTTACTGGCCAGCAATTATAGTGTGTGATGATGTCACATTGTTTTTGTTTGTTTGTTTTGTTTTCCTGGCTCTGCTGAAGGTCTCTGTACAAGTCTGGAATATCTGTGGTGTTCTAAATAACTGGCAGTGGTTTCTCTGTTTCAGTGAGGAGATGGATCTTTCTGGTTTTCACCATTTTTTTTTCAACTGGTGACATAAAACATCAGATAAAACAATCGCTATTGAAGCTTATTAAAAAAACGTTCCCTTGACTTTGTCTTTTTAGAAGCTGATTGTCAGTCTCACGAGGAACCTAAGATATTTCTGCTCATATGAGGTAACAAGGAAAGATAGTTGTGTTGTTTTACAGGCAGTTGATACTGATACAGTCTTTCCACTAAAACCAAAGGAGTTGTAGAACTGAAGAACGTAAAATTTTCAGTATGCCAGTGTGAGCAATCTGTTAATATTTACCAGACAGCAAAAGTCTATTTCCCTTGCTCCTTGAAATAACAGTTTGTGATGTGGTTTTTTTAGCCCTGTCCCTTGAAAAATAAAACTTTGTGAATTCACAAAGTATTTCATGTCGTGACATAGTTCTGAATATATTAATCCATCTTACCACTACTGATCTTTCAGAGATAAACCAGTTTTTCATAGATTCTTGCTCACCTTATTGATGTCACAGCTTTTTAATGCAACCAAATTAGTATTTGCTCATAAAAACACAGCCCTTGGAGGCTGTTCCGCACACTCAAATTGCGCTGACACCAAGCAGTCCGTTTGCTGAGCTGGGTGGTGAGTGCTGGCAGCAGTTCTTTTCAAATACCATCTTTAGCAGATCCAGAGTCATGTGTGTGGAGATTGGCAGCCTGTGTGAGCAGCTCTGCCTGAAGGAGCTGGCACCCTGAGTGCCTGTTCCATGGGATCAGAACGAGTCCCTAAAGAGCCAGGTGCCAGGACAGCAGCACGTGTGCCTCCCCCAAGGGCTGTGCAAACCCCCCACCCAGGATGGGCTGTGGGCTGCTTGTCTGAACAAAGCTGCAGTGTTGCAAGGTCAGCCTTTTTGATCCCACAATGACTTAAAAAAACATAAAATGGCAGTCATCAGAGACCAGCTGTACCTGAGTACCTCCAGTACAGAGCAGTATTAAAGCCCCTTGAAATATTAAAATGCACATACCTAAGAACAGAGTTTGAAAAATTAACATTCAAAGCTAGTGTCCCTGAGAACCAACATGGGTAAATATTAGTAGATATTAGTAAACTGTCAGTAAATATTTAAATATTATGTATTATAAATGGTAGGCCCTGATAGGCAAGTTTGACTTCTCCATAGAACCCCTGTGGTGCTGTTTGCTAATGATAACACACGATTGCAAAGTACCTGTAAACCCCAGATTAGTCAGGTCATGCAGGTTGCTATCTACCATGCTCTGTCTTTTAATATCAAACCAACGTTATATGGGGTATCCAGTCTGAGCTGTAACCCTTAGGAGCACACATATGTGAGCTTTGTCATTTACCTGCTTCTTGTTCCCCTAACAGAAAGATTCTGAAAGTTCTGCTATATGAAAGCTGTGTTGTTGCCTACCAAGTTCACAATGCCTGTATTTTAGTAGTCTGTTAAACATCATGAGGACATGAATAAGTCTGTAACTGTCTTCAGTGTGTGCTTTCTTTTGGCTTCTAAATGTTGATTTTTTTTTTTTTAAGTATAGTAAGTTTTCCTGTACTTCTGGTCAGCAAGATAAGAAAGCTGGCTGAAGAGCCCAGACCTTGCAACCTTGTGGCAACTTCATGAAGTCCTTTGAGTAAAGAAATCAGTTTTGCTCTTTATTGCCCAGGACTGTCAAAATTCTCAACTTGATTGGAAAAATGAGCCACAAATGTGGAGGGTGATTATAACCCACACATTTCTTTGTGATTCACGCCTGAAGTGTATCTTACAGCCAGGATGACTCTGCAGAGAGCAAAAAAAAATCTGTTCACAGCTGTTGATGAGTGTGATCTTGGTGGGAGGTAGAGGCAAGGCACAAGTCATTAAATATACTGAAACAATCTTTCAGTCACTGTTTCATGTTGCAAGCTTACAGCTGGACAGCATGAGCACGGGAGGCTTGAGGCAGCTGAAGTGCATTGCCAAGTGTGTGTGTGGTGCCTGGTAAGGATGGCACAGCACGAGTGGGCTACGTTGTGTTCTGTGAAACACTGCTTTACAAAGCAGATGTTCCTCCTCTTCATCTTTTTTATAACAAATGAGAAATGCCCTTAGAAGCTGGGATTGTCAAGTAAAGGACTCTGTTATTTGGGACAGAACAGGGATTACTCACTGCAAAGTTACCTAAGCCCTGTGTGTGCGTGCTGCTGTGGCTGTGTGCACAGCTCCACTGGCTGCCTGTGCCACCAGTCACAGTCGTGGGGATGTAGGTTATCTCCTGCCCTTGCCTTAACCCCTGTGCATCCTCCACATCCTCCTTTCTGCCAGCATGAAGGAATTGTCCACTTCTGTGTTTTGCAGGGAAAGCAGCTGGGCAGAGGCTGGGCTGAGGGTAGCACTGGGGTGTGTTGCTGGGGGTTTTGGCAGCATGCAGGGTGCGCTGTGCAGTGGGTGCTGATGCTCTCAGACATTAACTTATGTCAGAGAGAAGAGCTAGAGGGAGTCTCATGTCAGCCTTCTATCCCTGTGCTGTCTTACAGCTTTCTTGCTGCGTTTCTTTAGCTGTAAATCTTTCAAAGAAGGAATAGGAATCTCCTAGCTATTTTGTAATAATGCCTTCTGGCATACCATCTTGCTTAATTTTTTTTTCTTCTTTTTTTCTTTTTTAATTTATTTCTGAACCTCCTTGGGAAGAATAGCCTAACAGCTTGAGAAATACGTATGTTGAGATTTCCTAGCTGAGTCCTACTGATCCTGTTTGTTGGCAGCTGCAGCTGAAATTGTTGCTGTCCTGTGTAGGAGAGCGGGTGGATTAAAGCAGTGTGTAACTGCAGAGAAGGAGTTAGTATTTAACCCCATATCCCCTTTCTTCAGTGTGTGGCCAACTAGGTTGTGCACCAACAGCTTCACAATCCATGTGTTTAACACCAGCAGTGTTTGCCATTCCCAAACTGGGCTCTGCCTCTTAAATATGCTTCTAATCTTGCGGGCTGACACCAGGTCTCTGCATGCCAGAGGGTGAGTGATGGGGTGCAGATTAAAAGCCTGTGATGAAGCAGAGCTCATGTAGTGCTCTTTATCAGGCCTATTCCATGGTGTCAAGACTGCAGCTGCAGACTCTAAATTGCACTTCTTTCCCTGGTGCAGCCTGCACTCTGTAATCAGGAGAGGGGCTGAAATGTCAGACAAATTGTAAACAATAAGGCAAGTGAAATCTAAAGATGGAGGGTTTTTCCCCAGATTTTTTTAAGCTTGACTGAACCCAGAAAAAAAATAAAGTAGAGGATCTGATTTTGTTGTAAGTTTTCTTTCTTTCCTCTGATGGGTGAAATAACATTTGCGTTCAGTCTTGGAAACAGCATTCTAATGCTTAGAAACCTGTAACAGATACAAAGGATTTTGCTGCAAGACTTTGAACTCTTGGAGTGTTTATAGCAGATGATGTTAATCATAGCTCAAGCCCCTGCATCCTCATGAGTCTTCTACCAGGGTTGCATATTGGAAGTCTGCTTAAAAAAGGGGTAGATCAAAGCAAAGGAGAATATGTGGTCCAAAGAAAGGCATTCTCGTTGCCCTTTTATTTCTTCTTAATTCCTAATACTTGTGCAGTTTTCTGAGAAACCTTCCAGTAAAAACAGGACAATCTGATAGATTTTCCAGTGGGGCATGGAGGGAATCAGATCTACTTTCCTCAGATAAATGAATGCAAAATAGTACTTTTTTCTATGTGTGGGTCACTTTCTTCACCTCAGTGTCCCTAAGTAAAGCATGTCTGAAAGTATTTTATTCTTAAGCAAAATTATTCAATACAAAGTATGTTTTCTTTCTAAGGTGTTACTGTTCTCTAATGGGAACTCAATTCAGTCTCTATTTTGTCCATCATTGCCCACCAACAGCAGCAGTTTTGGAGTCTCTCGGTCTGTGTGTTTTTACTGTTGCAAAGAATTTAAGAGTGTGTTTTTAGAAGTTTTGGTGCAACACAAACTAACATCTTCCCAAGTTCATCCTTTCCTTGTAGAACTAACAAAAGCTGTTGGTGGATTAAATGAAATGCTTCTCAGGATTAATCCTATTTGCTTAAATCTATTTGTGTAAAAACCTTTGATTAAGGGAAACATAAGAAATGGGAACTGCATTTCTTTATGCCAGGTTTGTGTTCATCTCAGCCAAGCATTTCAGTGCAACCCTGATCTAACGTGAATTGTCAGCTTGGTGCAAAGCCACGGGATGTCAGCTCCAACCAGATCATAATACCTCCAACTCATTCTGAGTTGAATCTCTTTTAAAAACATGCCATGATTCTTGTTTTCAATTTCTGATGCCATATTTCTGCTAAAGTGAGGCTTGAAACACACCTCCAAAAAATAGGCCATCCCTTGGAGAAGTGTGTAATGTGCTCATGAGATATGCAAGCAACATAAATATGCATGAGCAATATCTGTAGAATATAAGCTCTACAAAAGATGGTGGTTTTTTAGCATTTAGGAAATATTTCTGTCTGAATTAGCAACTGTCAAAGTTGAAAAGATTTTCCACTGTAGAGAGATGAAACTTCAGCTTTTCAAACAACACAGCTTGCTAGGGAAGCAAGTTGACACATAGTTGTCTTACAGCTTTCCAAACCCAGCAAGGTATCTGCAGAGCTTCTTTGCAAATTCTTTTGGTATTGTCCTAGATAGTGCCAGACTCTCTCACACCCTTCAGAAGTGTGATAATTTTGCTTATCTTGGAGAGTAAAAACCCAGGAGATAACTTAAGATGGAAATAACATTTAAAAAAAAAAAAAAAAAGGAAAGAAAAAGAGAAGAAAAAGCTGTGCTCTCTTCCAGAAAATGAATATATATGTGTTTAATGTGGTGGTGTTACTTCTTTGTTCTACTTTAGTCTAATTTTGTCCAGCACTATGTAAATTTTCCAGACTTTTTAACAACTAAAATTTTTCCTTTATGTGGAGCAGCTTCCTCCTGGCTCCCTTCCTGCCTGATTAGACACTGTGCCCCTTTTCCAGTGCAGTGATAAGCATTAGAGTTTGGTTCCTTTTTCTGGCAATCAGCAGACTTCTGTCACTGGTAAGTCATGCTGATGGAGGTTTGGAAGAGGCTTTTGAGGTGACCACATTCCTGTTTTCAGGTGAAACTTGAAACTGTAGACTGGATGAGATCCCCTCTCTTCAGCTTTGCCAGTCCATTGTGAAGAAGCATGAGTCAGAAATAGTCAAGGTTCAGATCTGGACTGAGCTGATCTTTGATCTTAAGAAAATGGAGAAATGAGAATAAGGGAAACAGACATTTTTCAGCATGACTACTGCTTTCAGCTTTCATCTTCTAAATTTCAATAAATTTAATTACAGCCAGAAGAGTTTTGGCGAGGTCAAGTTATTTAGAAACATTGGCACAGTTTATCAGTTGCAAACAAAAACTGTAATAGAAGCACAGCATCCAGGAGATGCATTCCCTTCTGCCCTGTGGTGTGTACAAGTATTTTACTGAAATGACCTGCTGCTAGCAGGACACTGAGTGGGCTATATCACTGTCTTTTTTGGGTCTAATTATTCTGAAAAGAGAATACAAAAGTATAAACAAAGCTGGCAAATTATCAGTGGCCTCTTTTAAAATTTATTTTATATCTGAGACAAAGCATTATTGTTCTTGGATGACCTGAGATTCCTGTGGCACCTGGTGACTGATAAAGGGACTGAATCATTACTGAAATGCTTTACAAGTTTGAGGCCTGTCACTGTAGGGAGCTTCTGAGTGCCCGGCAGGCCTGAGCAGCAACCAAGGCTCACATCCAAAGCAGGCTGCAGTGGGTGCATATGGAGGGGACCTTGGGGTCTTCTAACTGAACAGTTCAACCAACAGTATCAGCTTCTGTACCTTGCTTCTCCAGTACTGTAAGGTAATGAATGATGTACATGTGGTCCAAACCTCTGATTACAGTGGTATTTTTTCTGTGCTCAGCGTGTTTTGGCTCCTGCTTACAAATAATTCAATTATTCTGGGGTGTTACTGTGGAAAAACTGGCTGACTTGGTGCAATCATTCACTCATTGTGAGTGTACAATCATTGAAGAAGCTGTGAGGCTGCTAATCAATAGAAGCAGGCTTTTGTTAAACACTTGTTTTTCTTCTCATGCTTGTTTTCTTGAATCTCTCCAGTAGTGTTATCCCTGAACTTATTGACAATTTGCCTCCTGAATTAACAGCCTTGCTGCTGGTGACCAGGGTGTGGATTGTCATGTGGTGAAACTCTACTCAACAGGCACAGCCCCAGCCTCATCTGCTTCTCTCCCACCCCTCTTTCTTACAGTTTGAATGTTACCTATAACGTGTAGGAACTAGTATTTCCGTGCCGAGCAGACTGTGGGTGCGTGGCTGCAACTGGGATTTGTTTGCAAAGGTTTTATGCACTCAAACCAGGTAGTATCAAAACATTCTGCATCAGGGCTTTTATGAAAGTGAACTTGTGTCATGAACCTGGCTTTATGAATTGAAAATGTTTTATTCTTGGATGCTCGTATGATTAAAGTAATAAAATTAGCAGTACGGCTGGTCTAATCAGTGCTTGCAGTTGGACCAAAATAGGAACATTCACAGAAGCTTTGTTATTCTTCTAGATCTGTTAATTTGACATCTTTCTGAAGCATAATTCCAGATTGTACTGTTAAACAGTTTTATTCAAGAGCATTTGATTCTATTAGGGTAGTTTGTTAGATTTCAGAAACGTGTATGCTGGGATTTGTATTTCTCTTCTGTACGTCTTCATTCTTGGATGTACTTGGTTGCTTCTCTGGGAACAAGTGACTTCCTGGAATCATGATCCTGCAGTGGGTGCTACACCTCAGGTTCTGAAAATCCAGCTAAACCCCACACATTTTCATGTTACAGATGAACTTCCCATTTAAGTCTGGTGGTTTGATTGGGGTTTTTTTTGTCAAGATGGTAGTTCTTCCTTGCTGCTACTGCAAAATAATTTCATTGCTGTTAGAGAATGATTCATTAGCATGTGGTTTGCATTTGCAGGAAGCCAGTCTTGTAGAGACCACATTCCTGATGCTTGTTTGTTTTACAAATGCGAAATGCAGATGTCTTCCGTGTTCAAGCAACTCCCAAGGTGTCTGTCTGGGTCTGCCAGCCTGGGGGCTTAAGATAACAACCCGTCACAGGCTGGAGTTGGCACTTAATCCATACAAACTGTAGCAGAATGTGTGTGTTGCCAGCAGCAGCCCCAGGTGCTCCTTCTGATCACCCTTCTGCACTGGGAGGCCTGAGCAGCCTTTGTTTGCTGGGAGTCACGTTTCTGGTAAAGTCGAGGAAGGTGACACAGCAGATCTTACACAGTATGAGCTAATGGGTCAAGTTCTTCTAGAAAGAGGGTTATTTGAACATTGAAAATTACTCTTTTATTACTGGTATTTCTCAGTGGCCAGCAAAGTGGGCGAATGGGAAAGGAGGGGTGGATAAGAGGTATTTAAAAACCCGAGCTGCCTCGTGCATTGGGCTGCACTGGTTTAGCTCACTGAACCAGCCATCCAGCTCTGACAAATGCCCGTGTCAGGGCCAGGGCAGTATCATGTGGCAGGAATAGGTTAGTTGTTGTGAAACTGCACCTCTTCAGTGGGGTAAGTTTAGAAGATTAATGAATACACGGCCCCTAGGTGTGCAGAACCTCTCTGGTTTGCAGGAGTGACCACTGCTTGTATTTTCTTTCAGGCTTGTGTTGGGTTTACTGTGTGTCTGTATTACCAGTCCATCTGATCCTGTCATTCACCTGTAGCAGGATTCAAGAAGTCTTAAGGCTTTTCAGCTGCTGATTGGGACTAACAGCTTCTTGAGGGGAAAAAAAGAGCTCTTCCTGCATCTGGGACAGAAGGAGTTGTTTTCTATATGTATAATGGAGAGAGGGGCTATGGTGATTGTTTGTCTTGGAGTGTGGGAAGTTAAGATGTCAGAGGGTGTTGGAATGCAGAATGTGCAGATCACTGGGCTTGTCCAGGTGCTTGGTAGCACAGAGAGGAGTGAGGAGGCAGGAGTCATGAGCCATCTGAATCCCCCTGGAAGAAAAGGTGTCCCGTTTGCAGAGTATCTGCTTTGTTTGAGCTCTGTGGGCCTGAAATCTGTATGAAGGGCTGGAGAGTCAGATTGAATGTCTAGCAGCTCAACAGATGCCTGTAGACTTCATGGGTAGGAGCCTCTTGGTGCTAGCAGACCAGGCTGTTTTCTTCTGAAGTAAACAAATACATAGAAGCAGAGGAGAACTTGTTTGCTTCTAGCCTCTTAACATGACTTTAAATGTCGTGTTGCAGTATTCTAGAGGATGCTCAGGCTAACATGGACTGTGCTAGTGCTTGCCAGGAGTCCTCATAATGCAGGCAACTCTGCGTGGAAATAGCCCTTGTCACAGTAGCTTTCCATCTTCCTATTCCAGTCCAGCATGCAACTTTCTGTTCTGTGGTGAAGGCTTGGGAAAAATATTTTGGCTTTCCCTTCTTCACTTTGCTGTCACAACATGCCTTCATTTGCTGCTTCTCCAGCTTAGTAGGTGATATCTGTCTGCCCTGTGTTGTCTGCTTTGCACACTTAGCAAGAACCCTGATCCCACTCTAGTACCTCTCGAGTGGCAACTGCAGTCAGGACTAGATGTGGAGCTTCCAAGAGCAGTTTAGCCAATTCTTGATTCCTTCCTCTCTGCTGTTCTAAGAATGTGAGTGAGTTTGGGTACATCCATGCTTCATTCCAACCTGTATATTGCAGATACACTGACTGTGAATATTATGTCTAGTGGTTTAATGGGAAATGAGTATCACTCAAATATTATATTAAGGTTGTACAACTTATTAGTCTAATAAGAAGATCACAGTCATAACCAGAGGTATAGCCTCAAAATGTGCCTAACTTAGCTTTTTTTTATTATTCTCCACCTAGGTATCACATGCTGTTGCAAAGCTAGTATTAGTTAGTTTCCACTGGCAAATCTCCGAGATTTTGGAAAGGTAAGTGTAAATAGTCTCATCTCTTCTGGGCTCAGTGCTTTTCCCCCTTGCTTTGCAAGATTGCTCAAGATGTCATTTTGACAAGTGTCTTTGAACCTGAAAGCAGACCACACAGTCCATTCCAGGCAGCAGAGGAAAAGCAGTGTTCTGCTGAGGCTGCATTGCCTGTAAGAAATTTCAAAACAGGGAGAGCTTAGTGGTGGCAAATGTCTTTCAGTCTGAGGAATTATCCTCATGCTGGGAACCCTGTAGATGCATTTAGCTTGAACTTTGAGATAACAGATTGAGAGTGTTCCATCTCTATTTATTTATTGTAACAAATATAAAGATAACATATGTTCTGTTTTGAACTTGAGCCATAAATCGTAAAGAACACTGAACTTATGCTGATGTATTCGTTAGTAATAGATTCACATTTAAGTTTTTGCTCCTTCTGAACATAAGTGATGTTTTCCAAGCTGACTAGCATTTGGAGAGCAGAAGATGGTGTGAGAGAAATGAGAAGTGCAGCCCCTTGGTTTCTTGGTCAGTGTCACTGTAGCAAAGCCCTCCAACTGATTTCAAAAGGAGAGTTCAGACACTGCCCAAACATGTACGGGAAATGTGTCAGGAGGCACTGCTGTCTGGCAGCCCCTCCAGAAAACACTGGCTCAGAGCTGAACATTGTCTGAAAATAGAGAGCACATCAGCCTGACTCATTCTGCCATACCATTTTTGGCCCTGTAGCCAGTAAGTTCATCCAGATAACATATGGGCAATGTATGGATGTTGCTGCAGCATCTTTGGTAGCTGTCTGGGTGGTTACCAGGCATCCTCTGAAAGTTTTTCTCTGGGGAATGGGAGGGTGAGATTCCTGCATAGCAGCTCAGGGCAATTTTGCAGGTCAACTGATGAGATTTAAACGAGACTAAATTTGGGGAAGGTTTTACTACTTAAGCTGTGACTTTGCAAGTTGTTCTCCAGCTGATCTAATCCCTAAATTTCTATCCTGATACAAAGTGACGTTATCAAATGTAAAATCTCTGATACCACCTCAGTGCTAGTGGGGAGGGAGAATTTACAGCTCCTGCTATTTCTGAAATTACTGGTGCTTTTTTTACTGGAGATATGAACATTCCTCCTCAATGGAAATCACAAACAGCAAAACATGTTTAATTCTAAGGCTACTGATAGACAGCTTCATCTGTAAAGGGTGATAATCTGTCACAGAGTAAATGCTTAACTAGATAACAGGTTAGAGTTACAGTGAGATCTAACCCAGGATAGCTTGATTTTACAAAGGAAAAGGAGACAGACAGGAGCCTCACTGGAGTGTGTTATTGTGGGCAGTGGCTTGGGGCTGCTCTAGGGGTGTGGACAGAAAATCTTAGCTTCAAAAATAACCTTTTGGGGGGAGGGAGAGAGCTGTGGAAAAGTATTCATCAAGGAGTGTGAGGGAAATGTTAATCCATTAGTGGCAGAAGTGTTCCCGTTTCTGATTTTGAAGCAACTCAGAAAGTTTTGTTGATGAGAGTTTAGCTCACTGTGTGAAGGAGCCTCACACAGGACACATTTCCACTTTCCTTTTTGAAAGCTACCCTGCCATTTGCACAGAGACTGTTATTTATTCAGGCAAGAAGGATTGTTTTAACAGAGCAAAATGTATTCAGAAATTGATTTGATCATTCTTCAATTGCCTTTTCAGGCACAAGTCTAATGCTGCCCAATTGCTAGTAGAAGCACGAGTTCAGCCCATCTCATCCAAACATGTAAGTATGCTAACTATTTTGGTCTGTTCCCTTGGCAGACACCTCTGACCCACCTCACTGGAGGATTGCATTACTAGCCATAGTCTGTCCCATATTAACCCTTTGCAAGCTCAGGTCCAACAGCCCAACTCAATGCTGGGTTTACTTTTTCAAGAAGAATGCATTCAAGAAGTGTCTGATGTTTAAATGCAGGTTTGCTGTTGTCTTGCAGGTAGTGTTCAAGAATTAGTCAATAAAATTAAGCTCATATTTTTGACAGGAGTGGTGGTACACATGGGAAGGAGCAGAGTGCATGGGCTTGGCTAGTTCTTCCAATTTTCCTCTCTCTGTAAAAGACACTCAAGGGGAGCTTGTCCTGCACAGAGTGAACAGAGCTTGTCTGTGGCTGGAGCAGATTTTTTTTAATTTTTTTTTCCCCTGCAATGACTGTTTGCTGCACTGCTCTGCCCAGGGATGCTCTCCCAGTGGTGTTGCTGCTGAGCTAGTCAGTAGTGATATTTGAACCAACAGTTTGTTTTGCATCCAGTACTGCACAGGTCTTTAGATACTCCTTCCCTCCCCTTTAAATAGAATTTTCCTGTTGCATGTTTACAGGTTTCATTCACAGTGGGTGTCTTGGTGCAATCCACAGTTGCCCCAGGAACATGTGTCAGATTTTGAGTGATGAAATATTACATCTGAGAAACACTCTTTGGGCTGGGGGGAGGGGAGACTTTAAAGGCCTGATTTGGCATCTGAACTGACTTGTAACTAGCAGAGAGTGAAAGTGCTAACACAGCTGACAGGACTGAGCTTCAGAAAAAGATATTTTCTATTTGACAGACCTACAAATAAGTTTGTGTACTTTGACATTTGTTTGGTTCTTGTATAAGCTGCCACTTAAGTACTTTCCACTGCAATAGTGATTTCATTTTGGGAAGAAAGATATTACAGTTAAAAGGTTAGCTGAAATCCTGACAGACTTGGTTTGGTAGGCAATTCATTACTGTTCTTTTGTATTTGTGGGGGCAAGTTGCTCTGTGCTTCAGCTCCTAAAGCAGAATGATGATATTTTGGGGGCAGATGCTCATATTGAAGAGCACTGGCCCTGCAGGGTGAAGCTACAGTGGTGAGCTCAGAGGAGAGCTGGCTGAGGCACTGGGCTTGCTGGGCCAGCTGAGCAGTTCATGGAGCCCATCAGCACAGTTGCAGACTGGATGAATCTTGTTCTGGTCCATAAGTGAGGCTGCTTAGAACAAAGTTGCTTGATTTCCTTTTCTGCCTGGTCATGCTATAAAAGAAGCTCTGTTGGTCATGTGGCTGGGTGTGATGGTGCAGCTCCTCTGCATCTCTGGCATGCAGGGCCAGGCATGGGAGCTGACAGCTGTCCTGCACAGGCTTCTCCAAGGGTAGCAAAGGTTTAAGGAGATGAAAACAGATCATAGGGTTTCTCAGTGAAGGGGGAAATAGGAACATAAAAGAAAGGCTCTACAGAAGCTGTTAGCAGTTTCAAGATGATGTGCTAGACCTAGTTCTTCAAGTCCCAAGGGTGAGCTGAGATGTGTTACAGCTAGATCTGTTGCCTAGGGATTGGTTCTGTGCTACCCGAGGGGGGATCCAGACTGCTTCCCAGTGGTTTGGTGAGGCAATAGCAGAATTATGCCTGACTTGAAACAAACCCTCTGATCCTTTTCAGCTGAAGGGATGATGCCCTTTGCCAGGTCTATCATAGGCAGAAGAGGATGGTCTGTGAACTCCTTCTTCTCTTGGTGTAAACACTCTACACACTGCACCTTCAGTTGCGTTCTCTCTTACCTAAAATCGTTGTCCAGTAAGAGGGCACTGCTGAGCCTGCTCCCAGATACAGCTGCTCTCCAGGGCCTGTGGAACAGTGAGAGTCTGACCCAGCTAACAAAGAATATTGGGAAGAAATCCCAAAGAATTCTGGGAAGGACTAACACAATTATATATTCCCTCATTTTTCAAACAAGGCAAGAGTAAGAACCAGAAAAGTAGGGGTCTGGGTGGCACTAGATTAGAGGTGGGAGCTGTTCAGTGACTGTTAATCTGTTGTGTTCCCTGAAATTAAAGAAGTTAATGAGAAGGCCTGACTGTCAGGCCAGTGCAGCTCTCCAGCACAGCAGCTGCCTATGCACTTGTTCTGTCCAGGAGCTCACTTGAGACCAGCATCTCAGTGAAGGTGATGGGGGTGCCTGTGGCTGAGGTGCGAATGCTCTGGGAGAGCTGGGATGCTGTCACCCTAATGCTGCTCTGTCTCTCTCCCAGGCAATGGTACATTCCTCCCATCACTGCGCGGTGTGCATGCAGTTTGTCCGGAAGGAGAACTTGCTCTCCCTGGCTTGTCAGCACCAGTTCTGTCGCAGCTGTTGGGAGCAGCATTGTACAGTGCTGGTCAAGGATGGTGTCGGAGTTGGTGAGTTCAAGGCAGAAGTGGTCCTGGGTCTGTTTGTCATGTTGGCTTTTCTGGTGAGGACTGGCTGATTTGCTCTAAAATGTCTGGTCATGACAAAATGGAGCACGGAATGAGTATTTCTGACAGACTTACCTTGAACTAGTGGTCTTACCTGAATGCCTGGTTAGTGTTAGCACCAGGAGAGCACTACTCCTGCCTAACAAAAGATGCAAGTCTGTAGATCCTTTTGCTGTTCTTCTGCCTTTGTGATCTCAAGAGCATGACAGTAACAAGGTAGAAGCTGAAAACCGGCTGTGTTTTGAGTTTGCATCTCCTGTGATGCGTTGTTGCACTGCCCCTGGACTGCTTATGGATGCAAACAGTTGCTCCCTTTGTGTTGGGTAGAAGCCAGTAGTTGTCAGAGTTGCTCTGGGTTTTTCCTAGCCTGTCCTTCATGCTAGCATGGCAGAAACATACAGTTTTCTACTTTAAATCTGACCTTGTGAATACTGGTTGAAGCACTGGATGCACATGTGCCCTGTCATCTTTCAGTGAAGACAGTTGGGCTTCAGCTTTTCAGCAGCCCCCTTAGATTTGTTTCACAGTTGTGTCCTTCTTGCCACAACAACAGATGGCAGCTAGGAAACCGTGTTGAATGCTCCCTGAGCATTCACTCCTCAGGGTAATCTGTGCTAAGATGTTGCTTTCCCTTCTCAGGGGTCTCCTGCATGGCTCAGGACTGCCTGCTTCGGACACCAGAAGACTTTGTGTTTCCATTGCTGCCTAGTGAAGAGCTGAAAGACAAATACAGGCGCTACCTCTTCAGGGACTACGTGGAGGTATAGAGGGTTTTTTTTCAGTTTTAAAATACCCTGGATCAATTTGCCAGTGACCTACAGAAATTCAGTTTGAAGTGTCTTGCACCTTTGATCAGAAATGCAGTAACTGCAGCAAAATTGTCTCTGATAAACATGATGTGGCTGTTCCTGGAGGACAGCCTCACTGACAAAATGCTCTAGCAGGTTGCCAAAGTAAATTCTGCTGTAAGGTCACCCAGTAACTCCTTGGCTCTTTTCCTGAAGCAGAATTCTCAGAGTGTTGCAGCTGAGAACTTCAATCTGAATTTTAAAGTCGTTTTAGCTCTTGCATAGATATTTTAGGTTCTGTAAAATAAGTCACTCATACTAGTGTAGCTGAACTGAGTTGGCTTGCTCAATAACATTTTATGTGAGGTTTTTGGAAATGAAAGTGGAAATTGTAAGGGTTAAATGTGCAGGGAGTATTCAGGTAACTGGAAACAGACTAGGAAAACTCAAGCAGCAGTGAAGCAGTACAAAAGAGTGGTGTCACCTCTCTTCTATAAAACACCCCTTGCAAGGGAACAGCCACCACAGGAGAGCACCTGAGTACATGCTGGGGCATAAGGGGAAAGAGCTCACATGGAGTAAAACTGTCTTGGTGGGGTCTTACGGTTGTGTTGCTGTGCTTACTTGGTCTGTAACCCTCCATTTGAATTCCATGTTCTAGAGAAGCTGTAAGCTCTCCCCTTCCTGATGTGGAAGAGGTTTGTCTGCTCTGTAACCTAAGATCTAGTGACAATTTTCACTTTTTTCAACAAGAGATACTGACTTGTGTGGTTTTGAGGATAGGGGTGGTTAAGTCTGAGCAGATCAAGATAATGCTCCTCTTTGCCCACTGCTGATCTTACCACCTTGGTATGTTCACAGAGCCATTATCAGCTGCAGCTGTGTCCTGGTGCTGATTGCCCTATGGTCATACAGGTACAGGAGCCAAAAGCCCGGCGAGTGCAGTGCAATCGTTGCAATGAGGTCTTCTGGTAAGCAGCAGAGAAGGTTAAAAGATCATGGGGAAAGTGTGTGCTGTCCTCTGAGCTACTACTCCCTTTGCTTGCCAACAGGTTCAGTGTGTAGAAGCATCCCAAATGCTTTGCTAGAGTTGTTTGTAACTTGAGTTAGCCTGAGTAATTGGACACTTGGGGTCTGACTTCTGCAGGTGGTCAGCCCTTCCCTCACTCCCTAAACTCCTTGGGAGTTGGATGTTCCAACAACCAGAGAATGCAGAGCTTAAGTAATTAAGAGTTTTCAAATCTTCCATTCTCATGTTTTGGCTATGTTACAAATTCTGGTCAGGCGTAGTGACTGCTAGAGGTTCTGGTTATGGATGTAGAGGCATCAGGCTGTCTGCTGGTGTTGAATTTTTAGTTTATTACAACTATTTGACTCCCAGAGTGTCTGTTGTGTTTTGAGGCTCATGTGAGAATAAATTTCTGCTGAACAGGAAAGCTAATGTTGCTGGTCTGATGTCAAGCATGTAACGGACAAGCAAAAAGAAAGCTTACAGGGCTGCTTAAGTGTCATCTGCTCCTGGGTTTCCATAATCACTGCTGTTGAGAATGTCTGTGGAACACAATGCAACTGGTTTAGAGACCCAGCTTACTGGTCTCTCCATGCAAATGGTCCTTCCTCACCTGGGGCTGGCAAGGTCATGCTGATGCAGGTACCTGATATCTACCACTGAAGTCACTTGTAAAGCTATAGATATGGCCCAGGTCTCTGCTTTCATGTTGGAGCAGATAGGTGGGCTCCAGGGAGGACTGTGCCAGCCCCCAGACACATGATCTGTCACCCAGGGCCTCAGTTCACCCTCATCCTGACCCTGGTGTCTGCACAAGAGGGTGGGGGTTCAGCCTTGGTCCTTGCACTCTAGTAATTTACATTGTGTCCCTTACCCTTGCTTGGCCTCCCAGATTTTAGTCTTCAGAGAAACCTCGATTCAAGTCACCTCCTTGGAAATCAACGTGTCTTTTTCTTTCTTTCTGTTCTCCTGCCCCCGTGAAGCTTCAAGTGCCGGCAGATGTACCACGCGCCCACAGACTGTGCCACCATCAGGAAGTGGCTCACTAAGTGTGCAGATGACTCTGAAACAGCCAACTACATCAGTGCTCACACTAAAGACGTAAGGACAAGCACCTGCAGGGGTTTTTTCTTATGCTCTAGTCCTGCCTGGGAAGCAAGATACAATTCTCTACATATGTAGCATCGTGTGTTGCTTTTTCATAGTCTGCAAATTCTCACAGCTCCCTCAGAACTGTGGTACAACACAACTGGATGCCTTGGGAACACTTTATGCAGGGAATCCAGCTACCCTTCTGCAGCAAGGGCCTCATGCTCCTTATTGCAGACCTTGTGTGTGTCTTTGGCAGCCAGGTGTACTGCCCTGCCACAGGCTAACAAATTGTGACTCCTATGAAATGATCCATGGAGATGTGTTTAAAATAGGAGGAGAAGAGTGTGGTAAGAATGGAATACCAAATAAAGCACTAGTGGTGTCTGAACCTGAGCAGCTGCCTGGGGTACTCTGAACTGGAAGGTGAGGGAAACAAAGTCTTGATTTGACGAGGACAGCAAAATGGAGTAGATGAAGTCTGTTAATTAGACACTGAAGTGCTTCCAGTAGATTTAGACCCAAGAAAAAGAAATAGTATTACAATTATGCAGTCCAGTCAACCTATAAAATTAACTTTAAAAGTTATATATATACTGCCTTTATTCTCTAGATGGTGCTGAATGTCTTGTAGTCTGAGTAGCTGGAGAGGCTTCTGTCCTACATGAGCTAATGATGTCCCTAGGCCTGAGCAACTGCTAAATGGCAACTGAGACCTGCAGTTTTGCAAAGAGTAACAACAGCAAGCTTGTTTTCCTGAGCAAGCAATCGAGGGCTGCAGTGTAACTGCCCTGGCTTTGTCTTTCTGCCTCCTTTTTAAATGGAGCTGTCAGGAATCAGTGGGAGGCAGGGGGTGTGTATGTTAATAATCTTATGTACACATATGGATATTTAAAAAACAGGCAGGAGGGGAATAACCATGCAAGTGTTGTCATTCTCCAGAAGGCTGCTAGAGACAGAGTGTGATCTAACAAATGCTTCTGTTCCTGCAGTGTCCCAAGTGCAATATCTGTATTGAAAAGAATGGAGGCTGCAATCACATGGTGAGCAATTCCCTGAACACCTCAGACCTTCCTTGTTCTAAGCAGAAAATTTTTGTTCCTCACTTTTCCCTAACCAGTGCCTCCTGTCTCTTCTTTTTCAGCAATGCTCCAAATGCAAGCATGGTAAGTAGGGCTTGGAAGCAGTTTTCTCTGCAATGTTAGTTAATTATTATGTTCACTTCCCTTTTTTTTTTTTTTGTCATATGAACACAAATTGTGAATATTGACTGAAATATATTTTTTCCCTTAGTAAAATGTGAAGAGGATATTAATTACAGACTTGTCTGTAATAGCTTTTTTCTTCTTTTTTTCCCCCCACTGGCTGTGATCTCAGCTGGGTTCTGATTCAGTGCTGGTTTGGCAACCTCTCCCTGACATATCCACTGTATAGAGAAATCTCCATCTCTGCCTTAGTATTAACAGTGGAATCCATCTCAGAGGAGAATATTTAGTGCTTTCTGTGTAACTGTATTTATCACCAGCTGAAAATACTGGCAGAACTGAGCCATTGACTCAGATCAGCTTAAATCCTTCTGTTCAGTGATGGAAATAATGAGCTTCAACCCAGATGAAACTGCAGGAGCTGGGAATTGTTCTGCATGATGTTATCTGTTGGACTTCTGAGTCCACCCCTGTGCAGTTGGCAGCCTGAGTGTCTTTGGCCCGTGGTGTGGTCCTACAAAATGACAGCCTGTTCTTGCACTTATCTTTTCATGGCAGAATTAATTTCTTATGTCTTGGAGCAAGGTAGTTTGTATTCAGCCTTTTAAATTAAGTGTGCCACCAGGAAATATAGTAATATCAGAACCTTATTTGGAAGATGGTGAAAGATTACTGTCCTCTCTCATTTCCTTTGCTTTGGGGTCCTCAGCAGCACTGGACGTGATTTGATGGAGCTCTGTGACAAGGGTGAGCAGGCAAGTGCCAAGGTACCACAGTGACTAGCACTCCAGAAGGCTGGTGAACTCTGGAAATAGAAATTTCAGTTTCTTATTCTGAGTAACACAGAAGTGGTTCCTATTGTAGCAACTTAAATCTGCATCTTTTTTCCTTCCCAGCAGAACGCTCACAGCCTCGCCCTGAAATCAGGAAACTGTCATGCGGGTTTTGCTATTGCTGTCTTTCCTCCACTTTTCTTCCCAGTTCAGTGGCTCCTAACTTGAAGTGTCGTAAATCACTGCTATCTGAAGTTATCTGGATAGTTCCCTTCTCAAGAGATCTGAGGGCAAACTTCCTTTTGCTTGAGTTATTTCACTTCTGGATCCAATTGTTCATATTTTATTCAGTTAGACGTCCTCATGGGGCAGGGTGCCAGTGGTGGGGAGGCTGCAACTCAAAAAAGACTGCAGCCTTCTTTAACCTAGAGTGACAACCTGTGCAGAGCACAAGCACAGTTCTGCCCATTGGTCTCGGTGCACAGGATGTAGCACTTCAGGATTTACCTTCCATAGCTGCACAGGAGGCTGTACAATGAAAATCTTCAAGACGGGCTGGTGTTTTTGGCTCACTATTGTGTTCCATTGTGCAAGATGACAGAAAAGGTAGATGTTTCTTGGCTTAACAGAAATATCTGAAAACAGATGGGCTGTGTCTCCTGAATCTTTTCTTTCTCAGAAGTGTTTTTTCCTGTGCATCACAGTGGGGTTTTTTTCTGTTTTCTGCAGACTTCTGCTGGATGTGTCTGGGAGACTGGAAGACTCACGGCAGCGAGTACTACGAATGCAGTCGGTACAAAGAGAATCCTGATATTGTAAACCAGAGTCAGCAAGCACAGGCCAGGGAGGCCCTTAAGAAGTACTTGTTCTATTTTGAGAGGGTAGGAGACATCTCCTTGGCCAGAGCTGCTGTAGCCTTTTAATGCTCCCTGCCTGGTGCAAAGGTCGTTGCCAGCAATCTCCGTGCAAGGAACTGCCCAAAGAGAATCTGTGCAGAATTTTCAGGCGCTGTTGTTGTCTACTCAAAAGCCTACCCTGCAGATCCCATCCAAACCAGTAATATTGTAACGAAACCAAATACTATTAACTCCTTGTGCTAGAGAAAATCAGTATTGCTTGCGTGCCACTGTACTGTTTTCCTGTAGGCTGAGTGCTGCTGGAGTAGATGGGTATTGCTCCAATAATTTCCTTTCAAGATCAGGGAACTTCAGTTCCTTGCAGTATGTCTATATAGAGACAAGGAATAAATAAACTATGCCATGTTCAGTACTCCACTGACTGTGCAAGAGGTTTTGTGAACTCACATGTAACCACGTGTTAAACTTGCAGTCAGAGCACCACTGTCCACACAGCAGGGTCAATGCAGCTGGCCATACAGTGCAATTCTAGAGCGGCATCTCTCAGAGAGAACATGGTAGAGGTTCAGTGCTGCTGCATTTCACTTGTTTCCCCATTAAAAATGAGTTTATTGTTCACACCATGAGCCAAGTCCTGTGTTTAAAATAAATGTCTTTATTCCTGGCTCTCCAGACCAACAGGCTTTGGGAAGTGGCCATGCTTACAATGTGCACACGGATGTTGGAATTCACTGAGCCAGTGTTAAATGTTAAACTCTTGACCTTTCTATAGAAATCCTTTAGGGTAATCACTATTACTTTTCATCTTGTTAGACACAAGGTCACTGTGCAACCAGGGGCCATTCCCACTCTGAGGAGCTGGGATTGCTCTCTGCTCTTTGCTGCTGTCAGTCTGTTGTATAAAGCCACAGCCACTTGCTACTGGAGGTGCTGCCTTGCTGCTCTTCCCCACAGCATGTCTTGCCTTGCTGGACTCCTCCCCCACTTCAATTTCTGCTTGCTAGAGCTTGTGCCTTCACCATAGCAGTATTCTGGTCTCATGTAATTTTCTTCTTTCCCTGTCTCCCCACTCCCATCTCTTGCAGTGGGAGAATCACAATAAGAGCTTACAGCTGGAGGCACAGACGTACCAACGAATCCAGGAGAAAATCCAAGAAAGAGTTATGAACAACTTGGGAACATGGATAGACTGGCAATACCTACAAAATGCTGCAAAACTACTTGCAAAGGTGGGTAGTCGTGGCTTGTTTGGCATAGAGAATGCACACCAGAATGCTAAATTCACAACACCAAGTGAGGAAGGGAGTTTAGGGGTTGTGGGTATGTGGGACAGTACCTCTAGTCTAGAACATAAGCTAGCCAAAATTCATCTGGAAGTGACCTCTGTGCAGTTATACTTTAACTGCACAAGTTCTGCCCAGGAAGCTCTAGGAAATTCCACCATGAAGTGTCCAGTCATGCTTGTCAGAAGGAAGCTGCTTAGCCCCTGTAGTGGTCACACAAATATGACTGTGCTGCCTTTCCAGTCTGAGACTCTTGTCCTTCTTTTCTCTCTTACTCCCACTCCCCAACAGTGTCGTTACACCCTGCAGTACACATATCCATATGCCTACTACATGGAGTCTGGTCCCAGAAAGAAACTGGTAAGATGTTTTGTGATTTATTTTTTTGCTGGTAGCTTTTTGGGGTGTAGCTGGCAGCATGCTGGGCTGAATTCCAGAGCTTGGCAGTGTCTGAAATATTAGCTGTGAGTCTGAGGTAAGGACAGGGCTAACAGTAGGTCAGTAGGTGGTTTTGCACCTTTCCCTTTCACCTCCAGTTGACCAGCAGCTCAGTCCTTTGACACATGACATTACATTATTTTCCCAGGGCACTTGGCTGCACTTTCACTAACAAGCAATTTATCCAGAATGTTTTGAGGCTGGAAGTGTGTATTTGTTCCTTGATAAGACTTAGCACAGTGCTATGGGCCATATTTCATGTGAACACCCGCTGGAGAGT
>NW_009953089.1:233074-237402 GCF_000747805.2 Chaetura pelagica | reverse complement strand
TGTGCTGGCTTGGAGCATCCTCTGGGCTGGACATGTCCAAAAATAGCCCTGAATTCACTGAAGAGGTTGTTTCTTTGACTCAGTTGCCCAGTAAAACCTGTTATCCAGTCTTTCCCTGTAGCATCATACATACTTTCTGAGGCTGTGGTCAGATATTACCTTCTAGATCCAACTGTGCCAGTGGAATAAGTTACTGCTGCAGTGGTTAACAGTCCCTCTGCTCTGCCTGCAGAGCTGTTCCCAGGAGCATTTCCTGACCCGTTTATGGCAAAAATGAGCTGGATTAGGAGATATTTGTCACTTGCAGTGTTTTTTGGGCTGCCTGAATTAGTTTGGAGTGCTGCAGGTTGGGAAATGCTTCCACAACAAACTCCTGGGAGGGGTAATGCTGTGTCACTAAAGGTGAAATAAGGAGGAGGCACAAACCTGCTCTGCCAGCACAGCTGTCAGCAGAACACATTTATTTGTCTGCTCCTCAAGTCTAGTGTGCAGCATGAAGTTGCTCCACTAAACTAGTTTCTTGTGGCTTGTCTCTAATTTTGTTCTTTGTAGTTTGAATACCAGCAGGCCCAGCTGGAAGCTGAAATTGAAAATCTCTCATGGAAGGTGGAGCGAGCAGACAGCTATGACAGAGGGGTGAGTGTTCTGCTTGCTTGAGTCTGCTGGCCTGGTCTTGTTGGTTGTGCCTAACACTTCTGCAGAAGCGCCAAGGCAGTCGAGTAGGGTTCTGAGAAACTAGACCCAGACACTCACCTTGAAGCAGCTGGTGTTCAGTGCCTCATGGGAGAGGAGGGAGGGCTGCAGAGAGCCCTGCAGACTGAAATGGGACCAACAAAGCTCTGGAGAAAGCTGCATGTAGCCCTCTGGTGAAGAGCAGATTCCTTAAAGTGTGCAGCTCTTTAGGCAGAGCAGGAGCCAAGTAACTGCAGAGGAAGCCCATGTCCAAAGGAAAAGTATCTGGGCTTTTTAGAGAAGGTTGGTTCTTCTCAGGCTGGAGCTGAGTGTCTCCCTAAAGAAAAGGAGCTCTGCTCTGGAGTTCATGCTAACAGTGTCTGTCTTCTTTACCAGGACTTAGAGAATCAGATGCATATAGCAGAGCAGAGACGGAGGACCCTGCTGAAAGACTTCCATGACACATAAAAGAGGAGGAAGTGACAAAGTGCAGCGGTGAGAGCAGCAAGTGAAGTGATGGCAGCTTCACCGGGATAAGCAGGCACTGCCTCTGGGAGACCACGGCCAAGGACAAAGCCACCCCTCCCCTTGCAAGTCAGACACATGCAAACACCACATCTTAGTCCAGTTTGTTCTCTTATCTTTCTGTTTCTGCCAGGCTAGAGGCCAGAGTTCAGATTGGCATATTTCCTGGGACATTTTCCCTCCTGCCTGTGATGGTTTCGGAAGGGGAGGGAGTTTTTCTCTGAATGGCTGTTAATAGTATTAGATCATTACAGTTATGTAATTTTCAACGGTTGTAAAATTATACAGACAAACCTTAGAATAACACACAACCCTTTTTAAAATAAATTGGCGGTGGAGTGTTTTTCCTTAATCTGCTTGTAAATGTAATGGGCTTTTCCCCCCCTCTCCCTTCCTCTGACCCAAAAATCCTCCTGGGCACTGAAGGAGGTTACAAATTATCTCAGCTAGATTTCCCAATGCTCCTTTAACCAGGGCATTGCAGCGCTGGCATTGCACGAGGAGAGTGGCTGCTGTTAAGGGTGGCTTCTGCTGTGTCTGACCCAACAGGACCAGCAGTGGCCGTGGCTTAGTGTGATTACACGTGGCATCTCTTCTAAATCAGCTGCCCAAAATCCTGCTACACAAACAATAGCAAAGAGAGGAACTGTAGGGGAGAGACCAGGTTAACACTGGAGAGATATGCCTGGAGTCAGGTCAGATTCTGCATTTTATGAATTTTAGGTCTTCCATGTAGATTTTTGCTTTACTTGTTTTTGTGGGGAGGGTGTTGTATTGCCAAAGTGAACAATGAGGGATTAGTAGTTACACAGTTGTTAAGCAAGGCTTGGGGCTTTTGCAGAGTGAAACAATCCATGTTATAGCAGTGCCATGCAGCCTGGTAAAGATGATTTGTGCCTGCTGGGTAACATGGCAGAGAAAATTTCATCCCATTCATCAAGGTGAGACTAAACACTGCTACATTATGAGAAAGAAAGAAAGATGATGTACAACACACTCCCTGGCACGTGTTGGCAATGTGGATGGGCACTTGAATACAGGTGTGCTGCTTGTGCAGAGCCTGCACCAAGCCAGGCATAAAATTAACTAGCAAAATTAATTTATTTGTATATTAGTATTGATACTGGTGGGGACTTACCAGAAAATTGATTGTTAGGAGCATGTGGAGCTTTTTTATTAACATTCTTTTTTCTAATGTAAAATATACACTAAAATAAAAATGTGAAAACCTAGTTCATCTTAGTAGGGGTTAACATGAAAAAGGTTACTGAACTGCTGATGCTTGCCTGTTTGGTACAGGAGGCAGGCCACTTGCTCAGATTTCAGAGGCATGAATGTCACCTGTACCAGGAATATGTTTGCAACCAGTGAGGTGGAGCTGGAGTCTGATCTGAGGAATTCTTCACCTCTGCAGGGAGCTCATGGGATTCTCTTCCATGCTGTATGTGGAAGTGTTGCCTTTGCTGCATCCCTCATGCTCTATTGCTCTTACATTATGTCGCTTGATAGAGATTGAACTGAAGGGGGGGGAAAAGTGCTAAATTCCTGCACGTCAGAATAAGCTGCCTTGGTTGTTGGAGCCTTTTTCATGTACCTGAGATGTGAGCCAAGTATTTGCAGCACATAAAACGGAGCAGATGGATCCTAGATGAGAGATGCATGAGTTTAAAAGAGGAGTAGCTGCTGTGGGAGCTAATGCTGTGGCCATGCTTGTTGTACATGGTGGAAATTTTCAAGCTGAGAGGCCTTTTCCTTCCTCCCTTTCCTGGAGTGGGATGCATCCTCAGGAACAGGGGAATGCACTGCCGAGGAGCTGCTGGCAGGGGAGTGAAGTTACAAGAGAAGCAGCTGAAGGCAAAGCAGAGTTGCAGAGATGTGGCTGGAGCCAGGAGTGAGGCTGGGAGAGAGTCCATGGTTTCTGGGAGCGGGGCTGCACAGGAGAGCTCCCTGTCACTCCTTGTGTTCTTGCTCTGTCCTGCTCTGGCTCTCCTCTAGGCTGGAGCCATAGTCCTTGCTCCAGCCACTGCTTCCTGACTTCTGGATCTCCTCTACTCCCAGCAGCAGCTCTTTGTGCCCTCCTCATGATAAATTCTGAAAGGTCAGTCCCTCTCCCAAATGATTGTCAAAGTCAGGACAGGGGAAGGGGCAGTGCAGGGGAGGCCTTGCTGAGACCCAGCAATTTGCAGTGCATAGAACCCGTGTTTTAACTGTTCTTCAAAAAGCAGTGCAGGGGAGGCCTTGCTGAGACCCAGCTGCAGTGCATAGAACCAGTGTTTCAACTGTTCTTCAAAACTGTAACATGCAAAGTACTAATGAGGCTAAAAGCTGGTGTTCTTGCCTAAATGTAACTAGCATAACACCTCATCTCTGGCAGAACAGGTATGTGGAGCCTCCTAATCCCAAACAACTCCCACTTCTGTTAGATAATTGTCCAGCTGAGAGCTAGATGAGAATGGGGTTTTGTCTCCCTGCCTCCCTCTCCCATGCCTCCACAAAATGCTTTGCTATGAATCCTTGTTTGCAGACAAGCTCTGCTCTATAGCTGTGGCCAAACCTCCTGAACAGACTGCTGAGATGCTTGGCTGAGGAACAGGAATTACATCTTGCACAGTGTGTCCCCTAATTCTTTCTGAGTTTCTGAAATCAGAGCTTTGTCAGCAGTTCTGTTTATTTTCAAAGAAAACAAAACACCCTTTCTGACAGTGGTGAAATTCCTGGTTTCCATGCACAAATCCTGTTTCTACACTCTCTGAGAACACAGCAGGACTTAACTTGCTTTTGCAGCCCAGGCAGGGTGACTTCTGCATTGCTGTTGTACAGAAAGTTGTAGATGCCAAGACAAAACCTGCAGAGCACAGGGAATGTTGGCTCTTTGTGGGAAGTGTCTGGCACTGCTGGAAAGGCAGGTGGCAAGAAGGAAACTGGGAGTTCTCAGTGCCAGAAGACAAGGCTGGGCTTCCCCCCCCCCAATTGGTACATGGCCCTATTGGGGTCTGCCAGGTTACTTGAATGTAGGTGACTAGAAAGTGCCTCAGGAGCCGTTAATCCCGAGGTACAAGTGCCCTTTGGTGCATTTCTGCTGCAGATATGTAGTGTGTGCTCTCTGTTGGTTTTTTCCCCTCTTTTGCACT
>NW_009953089.1:225171-232075 GCF_000747805.2 Chaetura pelagica | reverse complement strand
GGAGCCCGGGGATCCTGGCGGGGGGGTGTCCGGTGCGGGGGACACGGCCCGAGAGGGGCCAGAGGGTGAGTCTGAGCGCTGCTGTCACACAGCGCGCAGGGAAAAGGGCTTGGGGCCTGTTCCCTGCCCTGCACCACTCGTTGTGGGGCTGCCTTGGGAACAGTGGATTTGTTGGAGGTGTTTTGGTGCGGTGTTTGCAGAGGTCACTGGTTCTAGGTGGCCTGTTTGGAAGAATTTGGAGGATTAACCTTTCCAGGTTTTTCAGATTCTCTTTAAAATACTGTGAATAGACAGAAGATCACTGAAGAGGACCTTGAGGGAGCTGCTCAGTATTAGGAAAGGATCAGAGATCCCCCAAGTTTTGGTAATAAACAGTCATAAAGCAATTTAGTGTTGGTGCTTCAGTGCTGAGGACATGAATACCAGAATTGATAGACTTAATGTCTTCCACCATTCTGCATCCTGTTCTAGATTTATCTTTATTTCTGGCTGCTCTCATACACAATCACACAACATTGGTCTTTCAGGTATTTTAAAAACCTTCTTTACTTTTTTTCTGATTTCTGCTGTGACTGGTAAAGCCTCATTAATTGAACTCTCTGTTCTGGAAATCCAATGAGAATATAAAAATTAATCTTTTGGGACAGATGATGACAAAATTCCTACTACAAAGTCAGAGAAAACCTGTTGTCTCTGAGAAGATAGGGTTGAGAGTCTTCATGAGGTGCTTTCTCAGTAATTTAAGAGGGTTTTTTCTGATTCCAAATAGGTGATATATACTGAAGGCCTGCCCATAAATGAGATAGGTTTCTTTTTAAACTCCTTTAATGCAGTAAGTACCTGGAAGACATATATACACAGTTCTGTCATTTCTACATAGGTGATACTTGCAGTTTGCAGATTTCCAAGTAGATTTCTGTCTGACATTTAGCAAACAGACACTCTAACCTGCAACTGCCACCCCACAGCATTCACAAAGCTGACATCATTACCAGAGCCACAGTGTGGGGCAATTGCTCTGATTTTCCCTCAGGAGAACTGATTCCACCTTCTCTTCCCTCCTGGTGCTGCTTCAGTTAAAAAGTTAATCCTGGCAAGGAAGGTGCTGAAGTTGATAAAAGGCAGGTTGGTCCTGGCAATAGTAGTGCCACAACTTTTACCTTGTCACCCTGGCACCTCCACTGATTCTGGGGGAAGCTCTGCTCCCTGAGGATGGTCTCATGGACAGCAAGGGGCATCCAGCATTTGAGATGCCAAGCAAGTCTCTTCTCCCTTGTTCTCTGATAGAGAGTCCCTTATTTAGAAACTGCAAGATACAAGACAGCTCTTATCTCCCGGATGGACCTGCCAGGAGCCAGCTCAGACTTTCAGAGACTTCTCTATCTATGCAAACAGTGTCAATCTAAATCAGCTGGTTTAAAAAAAAACCCTGAAACTCTTAATTTCTTTCATCTCTGCGGTTTAAATTCTTGGAAGTGTGTATTTAACTTGGTTGTGTCAGACAAACCTAGAAGTCAATAGCAAAGAAAGACTCTTAAATTTCTGGGGATTTTACTTAACACCAAGTGTTGAGAGAGACAACTTAAGGAAAGCAGGGGCTGGTTGGTCTGTGATCTGGGCTGTCAGCAGAGCAGGCTCCGCTGGGGCTACAGCAGTGGATGGGTCACTAATGGTTTAATGTGAGCTCTGTGCTTTGGAGCATGGCACTGGGTGCCACATATGGTTTGAGTTTTAAATGTGAGTAAGTCATCTGAGTTGAACCCAAGTGTGTTTCATGCAGCTATGAAAAAAATCCCTGCCCTATTCCCCCCCTCCCCCAGGCTGTGAGACATCATTTCTAGAGCTTGTAAATCAGTCAGACCATCTGTGCACTTTTTAGTTAGGAAACACTGGTAATCAAATAATCCTGTTAAATGGAAAACAAATACCAGACAAAGCCTTTTCAACCTTCAGAGCTTTTATGTGTTCTGTTGTGTTTTCCAAAGGCAGTCTGTTCAGGAGATGCTGCCATTGCAGGGACCACCTGGCAGTGGATTCTGTGGATTGGGCAGCAGTTTGCAAGACAAGGCAGTAGGGAGGAATAAAAATAGGAAACCTCGCTGTGTTTTTCTTTGGAGCCTCGGGGAATAGAAGTAATCACTGCACAAATGTCAGGGTGAGTGTCTGAGCGCTTGTCAGCCCACACTCCATCTGAGGAGACGTTGTTGTTGTGTTTTACGAGCACAGGGAGGCAATGTGTCTCCATCAGAGCGGGTGGCTCTGCCACGAACCGGGACTGCAGGCAACATGCGCGAAAGGCAGAAGGCATTTCTCTGGTTTTCCCCTTGTTTCAGTCCCAAGTTTAATCCAGCGTAGAAAACTTTCCACGGGTGGTGCTTTGTTAAGGCAGCAGAAGTTCGACTTGTTTTCTGATTTGCTGTTTTCTGCTCTGTGGTCTGGAGCATGGAGCTGTAGCTGTGTGGACCCCGAGGGAATTACAGTCCCTTCTTGGGTGAGAGACTGAGCTGCAGAGAACTCGGGGAGACTGGGTTTTGCCACCTTTTCTGCCTTGCTGGCGTGCAGGGGGAAGGCCAGATGGGTGTGTAATGTTTCTTCTGCCCACATCTCAGAACTGCAAATACATCAAGCTGTGCTCAGGGCTCACCTCAAAGTCCCAAGCAAAGCTGCCGTTGCACACCAAAGCAGAGCTTTCAACAGCTAGTGTTCCTCTCCTGCTCTGCTTTCTTAAGGCTCTGTGGTATCTTCTGGAGTTCCCCAGTTACCACAATCGTCTGATCCAAAAGCAATTTCTGATGTTAAAACATTGCTTTCCCTGTTAAGCTGAGCCCCTCAGCTACCTGTGCTCTGTGCCTGTCCTGCTCAAGAACAGCTGCTTTTACCTGTGCAGGTGCTCATCAGCAAGCTGAAGGGACAGTTTGAGTGACTGCTCAGGAGCTGAGTTCAGCATTCTTTTTTTAAGGGGGTGGGCACTGCCAAGGTGGATTTCTCTATCCCTTTAATTCACCCTAGGCTCTTCAGAAGCAAAGTATTTGCTCCATTACACAAAAAGCATCATGTAGCAGTCAGAGAGACCTTCACGTGATCCCTCTGGATAGAAAGCAAGCAGGCACTTGGGCAGCATCAATGTCTCAGGGTCAAATAATGAAGCTGAAATGGCAATCACCCTAGATGATGAGAACTAGAAGGAACTGTTATTAAAGGTCTCTTCTCATTTAAGCTCACCTGCAGAGTTCAGTTCAGTTTTCTTGTGACGCTGATTCTGACACAAAGCCATCCATCCCAAGTCCTGGATGTTTAGAGCCTTGTGAGAGGAATATGTTAATGTGCATCCTTAAGCTCTCTCCATATAACAGGGATCTGTAGGGAGGCCCTGCCTGTCGACCGTGACCACTTTGAATCACCTGAAAATATTGACTGTACATCTCCAGAACACCAACTGCCTGGGAAAGGAGTTTTCTAGCCACAGGGAAGGGAGCAGTTTCTTATTGTTGGAACTGAGATTTCTCAGACCTTCCGGCCAGCCTGTTCAGGACAGCGGTGATGTTTCCACCTCCTCACTGCCTGGTGCAGGCTCCTGTTCTTCTTCTGCCAGGCGTAGGCCTTGTTCACCACCACTTGATCACTCTGTACTTCACCACTTACAACGAAGACCCCTGCATGAGTGCCTCTCATGATGTTGTGGACACAGGTAGCATCTATGTCCAGCCACTGCTGGAGCGTGGCGGGGATTTCGGTCCTGAGAAGCGGGCCGTGCTTCAGGACCTCCACCCGGGAGGGGTCCAGGTCGAAGTCTGAGATGGTGGTGGTCAGGTTCTTCCTCAGGATTCGGATTTTCACTGCTGCAGGTGTTGAAAAAAGAGCTGTTAGTTCTGTTTACTTTTCATAGCTTTTAGCTGCTTACAACACACAGCCAACACGGGGCTTTCTGCCACATGGTAGTGCCTCTATTCAGGCTCTTGTAATTCAGTGAACCTGTATGAGTTCCCATTTGAGGTTAGTTTCCCGTACTGAACACATTCTCACTCTACTTTTTTTCATGAGTGGTGAAGGCGTATCAGCACTGCTGCAGGGGCAGGAACCCTGTAGGGAGCAGGGGCATGAGCAAGTGGATGCATCAAAGTCCTGGTCTTGTGCAAATGACTTGACTTCTCTCTGAGCTGGGATTCCAGCAGGTTACATGACTGCCAGCTGCACGGAACTTTCAACTTCTTTTATTTTATTACTGTTGTGTGCCTGAACACTACCTTGAAAGCTTTCTGCCAGCTAATGGAGCACTGCCACCTGCTTGGGCTCGGAGAGGGAGAGTGGCATTACTAGAACAACAGTATTGAAGTTTGATACAGCTAATGTGGAGTTTGCTAACAGTTTTTATGGGCATTGATTGAAATAATACTGGTCTCCAAGGGAAAAGCAGAGTACTGCTTGTATTTAGCAGCCACAGACAAAAACCAAATCGGAGCCCACAGAAATAAAGCAGGTCTTCACCTTTGGTGCTGCCTGGAGCTGAGCCCTTCTGCTACCAAACAGGTAAGTTGTGGCCTGAAAACCCCTGTGATTTGCTGTAAAAGCTGCAGTTCTCCAAGTCAGTTTGTTATGGCAAAGCCACTTTCTGTCCTTGCCACTACTTGGCAAGGGGGATACTCACCAAAATCATTGGCACAGAAGTTTTCCAGGATCTCCCTGGCAGTGCTGGCCTCCTCCAGCTCGCAGTCCTTGCAGCTGGCTCGGGGCACTGCTGCAACAGAAATTTGGTTGTAACACCCTTCATGGGAAAAGGCATCATGCAGTTCTGAGATCTGCACGTGCTGGCTTGCTCTTTCTGAGTGGTGCTTCCTCCCGAGTTGCCCAGTCTCTGGAGGGACAGGTTAGGCTGCCAGCGTGGGAAATGTGAAGTTCTCCATTCTGTGGCTGGGGCAAATGCTGCCTGTTGGGCTTTGTTTAGGCTTGTGTGTGTTGCTGCATGTGAAAGCAGCAGTCAAAAAGCTTAATGAAGGTCTCCTAGTTTGGATGAAAGTGTAAAGCCATTTGTATGGCCAGACTCCATCCAATGATGCTGAAATGTGGCGTCTGTTCTCCCGTTAACTGCTCTTGAATCCCCCCCAGTGTTCATCAGCATCTGGGTGTTTCATTTAGTCTTTCAATCGTGAAGATTTTTTTCTTTTGTAACTCATGCCTGCAGAGGCTTATGCCCCTTTGTGGTGTTTCCTAATCTTTAAAGGAAGGCTTGCAAAACATTTCTTTTTGCATGTTTGTTTAAACCCTGGACACAGCTGGAAGATCAGGGCTGCAGCTCCTTAGCTCTGCTGGAAGCAGATCTCTCTGCCTGGAGCCTGCACACAAGCTGTGCCTGAGCTTCAGGCTTTGACAGCGACTCCTTCCCCCTGCCCCAAACCCCGTGTGGTCTGATGGCACCCGGGGAGCTCATGAATGCAGTAGAGAGGGGAACAAGCTGCAGTCAACTTCACGCTGATTTTCTAGACATGGTGGAGTGCCCAGAGAGAACAAAACTAAGATTTCTAAATTACTTTTTTGTTGTTTTTGGTTTTTTTTAAATATAGCTTACAAGCAGAAGCCCTAGGACCACAAAGAAGGCAAAGGCCTTTTCTCAACTTTCAGTGTTACATACAGGAAAACATATGTGGAAAAAAAAAACAAGCCCTTACTTCTCCTGCTTGAGGAATTTTCATCCGTGGAAACTGCTGCGATGCACAGTTCATGATCTTCAGGGAACTTGTTGCAGTTGAGGATCTCGGGCCAGGGGTACCCATAACAGGCCATGACGGGCGCGCAGCTTCTCTTGACGGCTTCACACAGGCTGCGGCAGGGGTAGATGAGCCTGGGGAGGGGATGGGGGCTGCAGCACCTCTGTGTCTGGGAGCAGGCTGAGGGTCAAGCCCTGGCACCCTGCTGCTGCCCCACGGGGCTGTGTTGCACACCACAGTGCTGGCAGAGCTGTTTTGGGGTCTCTGATGTCTTTTGAACATTTGTGCCCAGGAAGCAAACCAAAACTTTCTGAGGATGGGAGAGATGAGGCTGCTGCCAGGAGCCCTTCTCCCATCCAGAGATCTTCTCTAGTTGTGCAAAGACTGCTTACATTTGCAGGTGCCTAACTGGATACCTGATTTATTTAGCAGCTACTGAGGGTTCCTCTCTGATGCTGGCACTGTGGGGCTGAGGAAGCCCCTGAATGGCTGGGACAGGAGCTGGGATGCTGGGAAGGGGGATGCAGGGAGGTGGGAGGCAAAGCCAGTGAACACCAGCAGCTATGGGGAGATGGCAGCAGAGCTGGGGTGGGAGAGCAGGAAAACCTAGAGGAGGGAACTTAACATCTATGCTCCTGTAAGATGAAATGCTCATGTTTCACTTTCAGAGGGAAGGTCCCCACTGGGTAATCCAATTACCCCTGGCTGAGAGGAGCAGCACAGCTTCTGGGGGGCTGCACTGATCACGCTGCACGTGCCTTCTCTTGGGAGGCAAATGCAGTTGCACATCTGGGGAGTGTTACTTGCTACAGCTGAAATAACTTGTAAAAACCTCTTACCTGTCCAAGCAGATTGGTGCAAAGAGGGAGCAGAGGAAAATCCTAGCGTCTGGGTGGCACTCCCTGGCCAGCAAAGGCAGCCAGCTGGATGACTGCTGAATCACTTCTGGCATGGTCTCGTGCTCCAGCAGGTTGGGAATCCTCATCTCGGAGTAGCCAATGTCGTAGCACAAGGCCATGCGGTGTGGGATGGGTGTGCAGCTGGAGGATCTCCTCAGGTAGCTCGCCCAGGCTCCAGGAGAGCCCCAGAGCAGCAGGCGTGCCAGGAGCCCCAGCAGCCATGGCCCCCCCGAGCCGGAGGGGTGCCTGCGCTGGGCTCTCGCCATGCTGGGAGCCGCGGGACCAGCTGGGAGCGGCGGGGGG
>NW_009953089.1:214925-224590 GCF_000747805.2 Chaetura pelagica | reverse complement strand
GGCCTTTCGCCATGCTGGGAGCCGCGGGACCAGCTGGGAGCGGCGGGCGCTGCACCCGGACTGAGCTGCCGCCGACCGGGGGACGCCTTTTATAGCCCAGGAGCCACCTCTCTGTCAATCCATCCTCATTATGTGCAGCCCTTTCGGAGCCCTCATGGGGAAGACAATGCTCCAATTTTCATTTGCCAGCGGCCCCGATTGTTTGGATTTTAGCAGGGGTTTGGCTCAGATCAGCAGGTGTGGAAATGAGGACAGTTGGGGAGGGATGAATGACTTGGCCTATGTGTCTTGGGGCTCTTTCAGCTGAGATTGAATCTCTGTTTGACACCAGTGCTCCAACGCCATCCCCTTTCTCTTGCTCCAGGATTAGTCATTATTTCATAAACCCCAATGTTTTCCTCTTTTGTTTTTTCTAAAAGCAATCAAGTGTTGCTCAAAGTCAATTAGGAGGCATTTGTTTAGCTGGATCTATTGTTGAGCAGGCAGAGAGATAGGATGGTCTCACAGCCAGAAGTTAACTGTTTCAGAGAGCTGAGGGGTAGAGAGGAACTCATTTGCAGCTGTGAAGCCAGGTTGTTTGCAGAGGGGATTAGCAGCCCCCAGCTGGAAGCCCCCTCACCTCCCAGCCTGACAGAGCTTCCCGCCTTCGTTACAAAATCCCATTACTCTGAAGAGCAGGATTGTCCTTCCTCCAGCACGTAATTAAGATTCCAGAAGCCGTCATTACTGTAGCCCAGTTTGGGGCACTGGAAGTGCTGGGATGCTGCCTGCCAGCGCGCGGCTCGCTCGGAGCTGGTGCTGTGCCACGAGGCTCCAGCGGCACCTCCGGCTCTGAAGGATCCCCTGGCACCAGGAGCCGGTGCCGGAAATTGTTTCCTCGCAGGATGTTACGGATACAGCTGCTGCCTTGTGTTCTGGGGCTTCCCAGGAACATCTCAGGGCTAGTTCTGGTCTGTCCTTAGCAAGAAGCCAACTGCTTATGGACAGTTCGAGCTGATAGGGTTGATGTAACAAACTTCCAGAGCAGGGCCTTGGGCGTAGGAGCCTCTCCTCCTTTGGTGGGTTTTCTTCCTCTCTTCAAAAGTCTCAGCAGCTGGTAACCAGATCCCTGCAGCAGGGACAGACATCAGGCAGAAGGATCTTCTCAACCTCCTGGGCCGCAGTGTCGCTGTGCTGTGGAGCAGGACCTCACCAGCCCTTTGCAAGTGTATGCCCAGTGTATGCCCAGTGCACCATGCAGCTGGAAATCTCTTGGCCTCATAGTCACCAGGGAGTTTCCCTGTGTTTAAATTTGCTTGGGATCCTGGTATTGCCTGATTGCTGCTGGTGTCGTGCTGCGAAGGAAAGCTGGTGTCACCAGGCTGCTGCTGGGGTGTGGAGTGTGGCACCTGCCACGCGCAGTATCTTCCCCTTTAATGTTGCATTTGAAGATCATCCTTAGTGAGGGATCATGGGAATGAGTGGGACTAAGTTTGGAAGTTGTCCCGTTGCTGTCTGAGCTCCATGGCAGAGCACTCTGCCAGGTTCCCCTAAAAGGTGTTTGGGTTTGTGCAAAGTGCTGTCCTCTCCACAGGACAGGAAGGAAGCTGGAAACCCTTGGCCATCTCCACTGCCTACAGCAGAGGTTTGTCCTGCCTTCCTGAAGGGCAGCCATTCCCAGATTCTGATCCACATGTCACCTTTGAAGTGATAATACACGGTGATATGCGTGTTTGTTCACTCCTTTGTCCTTTGTGGTATCAGCAAGAGACTTTAAGGGCTTGACCCCTGGATCCAAACATTTAGGAATTGCTGCTGTAAAAATACCCACCTCAGGTGTGTGCTCTTTGAGAGCTCTCCTGGTGGAAGGCTGGATGTGTTTGAAAGTCCCAAACTTAGGCAGTTTCTAAATTGCCACACACACACCTTGTTTGGGGTTTTTTTGTCTTCTGAGTGGCCTGCCATTGGTAGGAGGTCCCATCTAACAGTTCCTCAGTCTCTGTTGCTGCTCATACTTTTGCTGCAGAAATTCCTGACTTCCTGTCAGAGGAGGAGTGCAAGCTCATTGTCCATTTGGCACAGCTGAAGGGGCTGCAGAAGAGCCAGATCCTGCCAACAGATGACTATGAGGAAGCCATGGAAATGATAGAAATCAGCCAGATGGACATTTTCAATCTGCTGGACCACAATCAGGATGGGCAGCTGCAGCTCAAAGAGGTAGAGAATGTGGGAGAGAGCAGGGGAAGTTTCCTGGGGGACCCTGTGGGTGGTCCCCGTCTCAGATGGTCTTTCAATCATCTGTGTGCTTGGGTAGGGCCAGACCCCAGTATACACCCATCAGTATTTGCTTATTTTTGTATCTCAAGACTTGTCCTGGCCCTCAGCATGACAGTTTCTGGGGAAACCTGCAACAGTTGTCATGCTACTGGGCAGTAGCAACAGACCTTGGCAGGAGATGTGAGTTTTGAATATGCTGGGTAAAATGTTCCTGTGCCATGGTTTCCTCTTGCTGGTGTAACAGGGAGGTGAATTTGTAGCGTTTGTGCAGCCTGTGGGGACAGACTGTGCTCAGTTGACTAGGCATCAGCAAAACCACCCCTACTGATGACCCTGGGGAGTAATGAGCACCTCGTGCACTGCTCTGCAGCTCCCTGGCCCTGGGCAGCAGGGCAGGTGTCACAGTTCAAGGATGACCCTCCCCAGGCTCCCGTTTCAGGTGGAGCTGGGGATGTGTGGGCAGCACATGTGGAATATGAGGAATTGCCAGGGCACGGCTCCTTTCTCTGGAGGTCAGAGCCTGTTGAGAGCTCTCCAGGATACTGCATCTCCCTGTCCACATGGAAAGGAAGTGTTTTGTTCCAAGCCCTTATCTTGGAGAAGTAAAAGTATTCACTGTTATCATCAGTAGCTTTACTTTCCTTTCACTAGAAAGAGCTGTGCCCCCTCCATCTCATGACTGGTTAACTGAATCCCAGCAGTCATTTGCCATGACCTAAACTGGAAATAACAGCACTCATCAGCCACACACTGTGTGTGGCTGCCAGATGATTGTCACTGCAATCTGCTTTCTGCAGAGACGTACTGACGCCTGGCTGGCTGATGCTCTGCAGAGGAGATCCCACCATGCCTCAAGCAGGGAATCTCTGACATTTCACTAGTACAAGAAACCAGTGCCTGGTGCTGATCCATTTCTGAATTTCAGGTGTTGACCCACACCCGGCTTGGGAACGGCAGGTGGATGACCCCGGAAAACATCCGGGAGATGTACAGCGCAGTCAAGGCTGATCCTGATGGGAATGGTAAGAGCAGCTCCACAGGAATCTCTTTGCCCTCAGCACGCTGGATGTCTCACAAAATCATGCAGGGCACAGAGCAAGAGCCGTGTCCCTGCCCAGGCCTGCCTCTCCAGCTGTGTTCTTCAAAGGAAAATAACTCCTGCCCCCTCGTTTCCAGTCTAGCAGCAGACTAATTCCACTGCCTGCTCTTGGCTCTGGCAGAAGCAGGACTAGGACACAGCCCTGCACTCCCTCTCCCTCATCAGATCTGCCTTGGTCCATGCCCTGCAGTAACAGGACCTTCAGGGTGTGCTTCTGCTTCCATGGCCCGCTGGATTTTAGGTGCACCTTCCAGAATCCCCTGTTTTCAGGGAGACTTCTGCAGCAGCCTGGGAGCGCTGTGTCACTGGCAAGAGAGGGCTGCATAAGTGGAGGTGAAGGTGGTCTTGTTGCTGAGCCCCCTCTCTGCCACTGCAAACTCTGCATTCCATGAGGCCACTTGTGTCCCTCCTGCCTCTGGTCTCCCAAGGGCTCCTGCTGCTCCGGACATACACTCTAACCTCTGCTGCTCTAATTAGAGTGGCCTCAATTAAGGAACTCTCCATTTCCTAATCAAATTAAGTGAACACACAGGCTCTGCATGCTCTCTTCTAGTGACTGGCATTGAGAGCTGCCCAGAAGGAGCTGCCTGACGTGGAAGCAGTACCCTTGTGAATGCTGAAATATCCGGGGGCACCCTGTGTCCCTGGCAGAGGCAGGAGCCTATGGCTGAGTCCTCAGTGGCTTTTCCACTCTTCCGGACATTAACAAATGAAAGGTCCTGTTGAAGTGCTCTTGGCAGGACCTTGCTTCCAGAGAGCTGCTTCTCTTCTTGTTAGATTGGTATGTGACACTGAGAGATCAGGTCACAACCTGGATGCGGCGCTGCCTCATCAAAGACCCCGTGGAGTAAGAGGAAGTGAAGACAGAGACTGGAAATAATAATGGTGTGGATGGGCTGGTCATGACCACTGAGGACCTGAGGAACTGTCCCAGGCTGGCCCTGGTGGCTGATCCCTCCTCCTGCAGGAGGCTGCATTGTGCCCAGGGAGCACTGCAGCTCCGCACACTCCGGTGCCTGGTCCCCGGTGCAGGGCTTCCTCCTTCCCCAGAAAGGGGAAACAAGCAATGTGAGGATTTTTCTGAAGCTGAGAAAGGCAGAAGTCCATCTCTTCCCAAGTCCAAACAAGAGTAGTTGCAAACAAGAAGTACCTGTTTCAGTAGAAACCACTTTTTACCTCTCACTTTTCTGTTACTTCTACTTCTGCCCTGTTATATTTCTTGCTCATGTTTTGCAATTACACAAATGCAGAGGAATGTACTACTTGTTTGGGGTTCAGCTTTTTAAAATTACCAGGCAGGGTCTTGTAGAAAATGTGGCCTGAGGTGTCCCACTCTGCTCTTAAGTGTGTCTGTTTAAGAATCTAAGTAACAAGCCCCGAGGCATCAGGTGGTGCAGGCTTTTTAGCTGTAGCACTGCCTGTGTCAGAACTGCAGTGGCTGTTCCTCTCTTTGGATGGATTGGTTTGTGTGTTTTAGGAGCTTTTTAAAGTTCAAAATTGCCTGTCCCAGTCCTAACCCTGCACAGTACCCCAGGGTTCACATTTGCAGGTTGCTGCCTGCCCACGGCTGGGGTCTGTGATTCTGCCACACAGGGTGCAGCCTGTGGTGGGTGCAGTGGTGGCCCCCACGGGGTTTGTTTGAGGAAGGCAGTTCCTGCAGTGCTCCCAGCAGGTGGTTTCTCCACGCAGAGGATGCCCAGACAGACCTGTTAACGCCTACACCAGAGTCAGCCAGCTTTTCCTCTCCCCTAGGTGTGCTGAGTTTGGAGGAGTTCAAACAACTGAACATCCGTGATTTCCACAAGTACATGGGAAGCCAGAAAGTGAAGATGAGCGACCTGGTGCGCAACAGCCAGCACACCTGGCTGTACCAGGGCGAGGGGGCTCACCAGGTGATGAGAGCAGTACGGCAAAGGTAGGGGCCGGGCGGGTGGGTGGGCGGGTTTGTGGAGGCACCAGCACCACCTGTGCTGGGAGAGGCAGTGGCAAACTCCCTGATATTGACACTTCCTAATTGCGTGAAAGTCCTTGGAGTATAAAGAGCCCTGAACACAGACGTGTAAAGGGGAGAGGAGGTTTTCAGTAGAACAAGAATTGGTATTGTCCCCTGGAAAAGGAAAAAGAAAAATCAAGCCTTTCAGCGTCTCCATTCACTTTTGGGAACAGCCCTATAAAACCAAGAAGACTTGGCATTATATGAAATAATTCATTCTAATTAGTAAATGAGCTTACTAGGAGAAACTGCCCATTTCCAATGCTGTCTGGGTGCCAGCAGTTACTGTCATTTGTTTTAGTTACTCATGCATTTCACTGAAATCTGTCAGAGCTGACTTTTTAACAAGCACGACTTCACCTCAAGTAAGCCAAGTGAGTTTAACCCTCCAAGCACACTCATTGCAGGATAGCTCATGGCAAATGGGAGAACCTCCTACCTTTCCCTTCATCTCAGATTTGGTACTGGGGAGCACTGAAACCCAGCAGGCAGGCCGAATTGTTTGGCTGTGCTGAGTTTCAGATAATTGGCTGAAGACTCTCTTGTTCTTGTAGTGCTGGTCCTCGCCCAGAACATGGGTGGCTAAAATCTGTCCCGAGGCTTGAAAGCAGCTGTTGGCCACTCCTTTTCTTCAGCACATTCCAGCAGGAGAATGGGGTCACATATTGCCTTGATTAGAGCAGACCATGGCTGCCACCTTCTCCGTGCCAGCACACACAGGCATGCTGCTTTTACACTCTTCAGTTGGCCACTGTGAGAAGGATGTGTAGGCACAGGGCCGAAGGAGGCTGTTGCTGTCCTCCCTGGGACCATGCGGTGCCTGGAGGGGCTTTATCATCCTGCCTGGGTGCCACTTTCCCTCCCTTCACTGGTCCGGATTCTCAGAGTTCTGAGTGTTCTTTGGCAGGTCTCAAGAGGTACCTGCTTGCCTTGGGGATGATCTCAGATGTAGCAGCGGAAAAATCCCAGAGCAGGAGGGCTCCAGTCTCCTTGATCACTTCCCTTCCCGTGCCCCTCTGCCCTGGGGAGAGGCTGCTGAAAAGGCGACAGGGAAAGGTGAGTTAGGTGATGAGAATATTCCTAGAGCTAGTCTCTCCTTCACTCTCAGCCGGGGCCCTGTGCTTTGCTGCCTGTCCCCAAGGTCTGTAAGTGGTGTGCAGGAGTGCAGAAAAGCGATGAGATGGCACGTGAAGCCTCCAGGGACACACACAGAAGGGATCTTGCTGAGCAAGCAAAGTCTTCCTAAGAGCAGTCCTGCTGGAGAGGCACCCTTTGGTTTGGGGTGTTTGTATTAAACTTGACGTGGACTTTCTGAGCCGATGCTGATGGTCCAACTGATCAGAAAGGACCTGGTTATCTCTTGCAATGCTTGCTGCAGGGCCATCCACCTCTCCGGTCTGCTGGGGAAGGAAGGGGGTTACCTTTCTCTGGATTTATTCAGTGCTCGGGAGTAGCGGCCGAGCAGGGTGATGGTGCTTTCCTGTTCTGCTCTCCTCTTCCCCAGGGTAATGCGCCTGACTCGGCTGCCCCCCGAGATCGTGGAGCACAGCGAGCCCCTGCAGGTGGTGCGCTATGACCAGGGAGGGCACTACCATGCCCACATGGACAGCGGGCCCGTCTTCCCCGAGACCGCCTGCAGCCACACCAAGCTGGTTGCCAACGACAGCGCCCCCTTCGAGACCTCCTGCCGGTAAGTCTGGAATGTGATGGAGAAGAGCTGTGGAGGAGCCCTTTTCCCGCACCTCGCGGGGGACTTCCTGCTCACAAACCGGCTCTGGAGGTCGCAGGCATGAAGGGGATTGGAGGTGGAGGTGGGTGAAACTGTGGGTCCACAGGAGGAGGGTAGAGTGGTTCTGCAGAGCATCCCTGGCAGAGGCTGGAAACACCCTCACCACTGCAGGAGGGGATTTGCTTGGTTGTCCTTGTCCTTGGAGAAAAGTGGATTATATGAAGCCTGTATCTTGTGACGTGTTGGAGGAACTGCTGTATGCACGGTGGAGGGGCAGGGTACAGACAGCCCCTGTGCACCCCCTCCTGTGCCAGTTGTGTCCCCCTGACAGCCACTCTGTCCTGCAGGTATGTGACAGTGCTGTTCTACCTGAACAACGTGACTGGGGGAGGAGAAACAGTCTTTCCTATAGCTGATAACAGGACGTACGAAGAGATGGTAAATGAATCTCACCTACGTGTTACCCCCTGGGAATTTTGAGTCCCTCTTGGAGTGTTTGTATTCACCAGCGATCTGGTGTGTGAGGTTGGTGGACATTAGCCTTTGTAGCTAGAGCATGGGGAAGCTGTGTCCTTCTGAGGCCAAGGGAGGAGGTGCAGGGCTGAGAGAGCTGCAGCTCTCCCTGCTCAGAGGTGTGAGGGATGGTCTGTTGGCCTCACTGCTGTGACACGTGTCCTGCTCACTTCTGTCTGGGCAGATTTCCCCTGACTAAGCCTTGGCAGGTATGTTGTGCTCCTGTTAGGCAACGTGTTAAGGAATGAGTGGCTGCTCAGAAACAGATTGTGGACTTCCAAGGGGGGCTGAAACTGGCTGCTCCGGGTGGGTTGTGAAAGCCCTGTCCTGCCCAGCACCAGCCTCGAGCCATCCCTGTGCTCAGGCAAAGGGCAGGATGATGGCTGGCAGCAGAGGCTCTCCAGTGTGGGCACTTCATTCCAGCCCCATTTGCAACACCTTCTCTCTGGTTTCTTGCCAGTCTTTGATCCAGAACGACGTTGACCTGCGAGACACTCGGAAGAACTGTGATAAGGGCAATTTGCGAGTGAAGCCTCAGCAAGGCACTGCTGTCTTCTGGTACAACTACCTTTCCGATGGAGAAGGTAGGTTCCTGTTTTGAGATTAGGCCCTTGGGAGGGGTGGGACTGCAAGAGGTGACAGTCATCTTCTTGCTGGGAGCTCAGATGAGAGCCAAAGGGTGGTAGCTGCCTGCTAGTGGGAACTGTGGAGTCTACTTGTCACCAGCTGGGTAGGAGCTTCCTGACTCTGAAAGGCCTTTGTTTACAGTCAGTAGGTCAGTGGCTCCTGATGTCTTTGTCTTTAGGGGACAGGACTAGCTAGCAAACAAAGACCTCGGCTGCACTCGCCATTGCCAGCTGCCTCCTATCCAGCTGTGCGAGCTGAAACTCCTGCTGGAACTTGGTCTGCAATTCAAAATGTTTCACTGATGTGGTGTTGCCCAAGGGGGCGGAGAAGTGAGGTAGACAAAGGCACGGCCATCAGCTCTGCCGCTCAGGGGGGCACAGCCCGCCCCTCGCAAGGCTCTGCCGTGCTTGGGGCTTGGGGCCACCTCCTGCTTTACAGCTCAGCCACAGCCTGATGATAAATGTCCTTGGGGCTGTTTTTCTCACGAAGTCCAGCAGAGTTTTCCCTGACAGCCAGGCTGGGGGATTGATATGAATCTTCCAGCCTGCTGGCCAGTGTGAGTCCAGAGTGTTTCGATGGCAGATTTTGAGCAGTGGTGGGAGGAAGGGGTATGGCATCCCAGCTCCCCTGGGAGTAGCCTGTTCCCATCTCTAGAAAATCCGCAAGAACGGCATTTGGGCTGTTGAATGATAATATTAAGACCATTACTCTCCTGTAAGAAGAACCCTGTTGTGTTTTTACAAAATTGTTCCTAAATGGAGGGCAGCTGCTGATGCAAGGCTGCCACCATGGGACCTCTTTACAGAGGAGATCACTTAGAACTGCTGACATGCGATGTCTAATATGGTCATGAGCCTCTGGCTGCCACGGGCAGGCCAGCAGCAGCACTCATCTCTTCCATGCCTCTCCTTTTGGGAAGAGCTGAGAATAAACGGCAGCTGTGATGCAGAATGAGAGAGTCCCTTGTGCTGAGTGGAGACAGGGAGGCAGCACGTGTTTTTGCACTCAGGGAACGTGCACTGGTGAGCTCCTCATAGGTGCTAGGGTAGGGGAGCCCCGTGGAGGGGTGCCAGGAGGAGCCAACTGCTGAAGGTGTTTCTGCGCCTCCCGGTGCGGTCCTGGCAGCACCCCTCGCCCCCTCCTGACAGGGCTTGTTTTGCTCGGCAGGCTGGGTGGGGGAGCTGGACGATTTCGCCCTGCACGGGGGCTGCCTGGTCACCCAAGGCACCAAGTGGATCGCCAACAACTGGATCAACGTGGATCCCAACCGCCTGCGGCAGCTGCAGTTCCAGCAGATGATGGAGCGCTACGCGGGGGCGGGGGCCGGGCCTGGAGCCCCGGGCGAGTGGACCGTGGATAAAGCCTATAGCGGGGTGCACCTGGAGCTGTAGGGGCGGTGCACACATCGCACGTGGCCTTTTCCCGCGCTGGGCGGGGGGCGGGGCCGC
>NW_009953089.1:206616-212226 GCF_000747805.2 Chaetura pelagica | reverse complement strand
TGGCTGGCCCCCAGGGCCCCAGCCAGGAGGGTCTGTCTGTCCTGCTCTTCTCTGCGGGCGGCCGGGCGCAGATTGAGTGCAACAGGCTGCTGTGTGCCGGGGACCTGGCCTCGGAGGGCTCTGTGGCCTGCCAGATCATCCACGTGGCTTCCCACCGGCTGGACCAGCACTGGGAGAGGAAGAAGAACAGGCACAAGCTCGTCAAGATGGACCCAGAGACGAGGTGACAGTCAGGAAGTGCCCGAGGCATGGTTAGCAGTGATGGTGGTCCAGGAGGGTGCTGGGAACTGCAGCAGCCTGTGCTGGGATACCCACTCTGCAGGCTCAGCTGAGGCAGAAGGAGGTGGCTTGGACTTAGGTGCATGTCCCTGGTGTCCTGTGCCTAGTGGCTGTGCCTCTGGGAGATTCTAGGGTCAGGGAAGGAGTCTGGCTTTCCTCCTGCCTCCTCCACAGCTCAGAGCTGTGTCCCATGCTGAGCTCAGGATGCTCTGCTGGGCCACCTGCCTCCCTGGGGACACAGGTGTCACTGTTGGTGTCCATCATGTGTTGCAGGTACATGTCCCTCTCATTCGTTCCTGGGACTAACTCTGAGCAGCTGCCAACACCTTGGAAGTTCCTGGCTGCTGCCTGCAGTGATGGATCGGTCCGGTGAGGAGCTGTTGTGGGGCTTGGAGGGAGAATGAAGCTGGGGCTGAGCAGGACAGTGCAATGTGAGAAGTGGGGGTAGAGGCACCAGGAGCCTCTTTCTCCTGTAACTGATTGCCCTCTGCTCCAACCTAGGGTCTTTGGTCTCCTGGAGGCCGCTCGGAAGCTGGTGCTGGTGGCTGAGTCGTTCCACCACCAGCGCTGTGTGCTGAAGGTGGAGGTGTTCCTGCACACGCAGGCAGGAGGGGAGAGGTGAGCCCTGAACGCTGTGTGGGGACTGCTGCGGCTCTGGGGAAAGGTGTTTGTCCTTGCAGGGAGGGCAGTGGCAGCTCAGTGAGCAGAGGGAAAGGAGAAACAGGTCTGCAGGAGCTGTTCTGATACTTCTCTGGGTCTCAGTGGGACCCTCAGTGCTGCCTGCTGCAGGGCTGCAGCTGGAGGCTCCCCCAACTCCTCCCTTCTAGGAAGCACCTGCTGTGCAGCGCAGCCACCGATGGCAGCCTCGCCTTCTGGGACATCACCGGCCCCGTGGCAGAGGCGACGGCCGCCCTGCACCGAGCAGGGGGGGAGATGCAGCCCCTGGGTGGGTGCAGCTGCTGGCAGCTCTGCTCTGCCTCCTCAGGGTGGCCACACTGGTGGCTGCTCTGGTCACTCTCCTAACTGAACTTGTTTTCCCAGCCCTGGGCTCCCCGCTGCTCACGGTCATGGCCCACAGCTGCGGCGTGAACAGTCTCCACATCCGCCCCGTGCCGGAGGGACGGTACCTGGTGGCCAGTGGCAGTGACGATGGCTCCATCCACGTCTGCCTGCTGGAGGTGGCCCTTGATGGCCAGGTGCCAAAGGGAACCTGCCTGCGTGTCCTGGAGCGGGCAGCCAGGCCCTGTGCCCACGCTGCCCACATCACAGGGATCCGGGTGCTGCGGCCGGACCTGCTGCTCTCTGCCTCAGTGGACCAGCGCCTGACACTGTGGGGCTGGGGCCCTGGGGGGCTGGACCCCCTCAGCACCACGTTCTTCCATGTGCCTGACCTGGCTGAGCTGGACTGCTGGGAGGTGGCAGAAGCTGGGGGGGGCCTGCGGTACTGCTGTGTGCTGTGTGGGCAGGGCCTGGAGATGCTGCAGGGCACAGCACCCCCCTGAGCCCACCTCCACTGGAGGGTCCCCAGTACATCCTGCTCCCTGCCTGATGTCCCCCCTCGAGGGGACAGGTGTGCTTGCTCCCTTTGGGGACAGCACAGTTATGTCTGTGGTGCTAAAGACTGGTGGTCTCAGGGGAGAAGGCAGATGTGACCCCTCCTGGACAAGTCTGTGGTTCATCAGGCAGCCAAGGAGGAAGGGAGTCATCAGCCCATCCTGCCCAGGAGAAGTTCCTTTTCCCTGAGGCATGAGGGACTTGATGTCCGAGCATTCCAGCCCTGGTCCAAGAGAGAAACTTGAGGGTGCACCTGGGAACACCTGGCCCTGGGAACTTGAGGTCAGGTACTGGTGCAGCACATGGCAGGCTGCAGCCTTCTGCTCCCCGGGTCACACAGGGCCCTGACCCGCAGCAGGACCCAGCACAGCTGGAGCACAGGGGAGGAGAAATGGCTGCATGTGGCCTCAGTCCTGCATAGGGCAAGGTGTTCTGTGAGGGGTCAGACACACAGCATTTGTCCAGCAACAAGTGTATTGGACTCTGGTATTGCAGCCGTGAGCCTCAGGAGCTCCCTGGCAGCATGGAGCAACCTTCAATAAAAAGGTTTGAGGGAAGCAATGTTGGCACCTGGTTTTGTGGTGATTGGTCCCTTGCACTCACTCCCCAGTCTGGCTTGCAGGGTGACACAGACATCCTCCCTTCTGCTGGTGTGGATGTGGCAGGGCACCCCCTCCCATGCTGGGCACAGCAGCAGGGTGCAGGTACCCATAGCCTCAAACAGTGGTAGAAGCTCCTAAGTGGGGGTGAGGTGGGTCCTGACTCCCTGTCTGACAGCAGGGCAGCCCCCTGGCCCTGCCAGGGAGGACATCCCTTGCAGCACACTGTCCTAGTGCCTGCCAGAGTGTGGCACAGCTCTTCAGTGGTGGTTCAGATCTGGCTGAGAGGAGGGAGGTGCAGAGTGTCCAGGGCACTGTGGAACACATCCCTCACTGCTCCCAGCAGCCGCAGGCGGGCAAACATCTGCTCAAAGAGGTGGGGGAACGGCTCCTGCAGGGAGAAAGGCAGTGACTTGGGGCTGGTGGCCTTACTGCCCCTCAACAGGCTGTCCCTAGAGGCACTGCTGCCTCTGCACCCTGTGAATGCATCCCTGAGCTATGGGGCTGCATCGTGCCACTGGTGCCCCTTGCCCACACAGCTGCAGTCCAGCTCTGGGAGGGACTGCAGGCCTGGGACATCTGACTCACCCCTAGGATGTGGACCCGGTTGTAGTAGGAGCTGAAATCCATGCTGAGCTGGATCAGGAACTTGCACACCTGCAAGACAGACAGCTACTGCTGGCACAGCAGACTCTGACCAGTCTTGGACCCTTCCCCATCCCAGGCACAGCAGGAGCAGCCCCCACGTGCTGTGGTCTCTTCCCCAACACCAGCCTTCCCCCATGGGGCAGGGAGCTTTGCTGTGGGCTGGGACTGCTGGAGCAGCACGTGGCACTTACTGCCTCTGTGTTGGCTGTGATCCGGATCCCTTTGGTGGCTGTGGGCAGCTGTGCTGCCTGCTGCAGGACATCAGGGAAGGGCAGGAGATAGTTGAAAAGCAGGAGCCATTCACCCTGTGAAAGGATTATGTGTGTTGGAGAGGGCTGGATCCTCCTGGACAGCAGCAGCCCCACAGGCCATGCAGGTCCCTGCAGTCCCCATCTTGGCACTCGCCTCTTCCCGGAGGCAGGAGAAGTTCAGTTCTGATGCTGGTGGCAGAGGTGGGTATGTGCCTGGGAAGGAGGTGGGAGACTGTTGCTGTGCCTGGAGAAGGCCCTGTGGCTACAGGGTGAGGAACAGCCCAGGACAGAGGACTGTGGGGCTGGTGCTCACCCTGCTCCACAGCCTGCTGGTAGGTGTTGAAGAGCGTGGCCAACCGGGCACAGTTGTACATCACAAAGGCACCACTCTTGGTTCCCTTTGTAGAGATGCTGCTGTCCTCCAGGTCCAGGGTGATCTGAGGGCAGGGAGAAGTCGCAGACCAGGCTGCTCAGCACAGAGCTGCTCCACTGTTCCCATGGCTTGCCTGCCCTGGGTCTGAGCAAACCTTGTCCTACCTGACTCCGGTGGGCAGTGCTCAGCATCTCAAACCGGATGGCAGCTGCTGTGAGGGTGTCAATCACCTCAGTCCAGGCCTCATCTGCAGAAAAAGCAGGTGGCATCACACACAGCTCCATCCCCCATATACTGTCAGCCCCAGGGCCCCAGCAGCACCTGTGTGCAGAGCCACAGAGCAAACCCTCACCTTGTGCCAGCTCCCCATACTTCATCACGGAGGCTTCGTACATCTGGTGCCTTCGGAGCCTGTCAGGAACACAGACACTCACAGCCACCACCCCTGGGCTGAGCTGGCCCCAGAGAGTGTTCCAGGGCCAGAAGCAGCACTGCTGGAGGAGGCCACTAGGACTGGGGAGGGTCCCGTGGCCTCCATTCTACACCTCCAGTCCTCCTGAAACATCCCTGAGGCCACGGAGAAGCAGAAAGGAGGAATGCTCAGAACTCTGCCAACAGCTTGCTACACACCAACTTACTGGAAGTACTGGTCTGCCCCGAGGGGTGATGAGGGGTTTGTCACCTTCACTGGCCCACAGACAAGGTGTTTCTGAAAGAGAGGCTGTGGTCAAAGACTCAGAAACTCCATCTAAATGCAGTGCAGAAGCACAGGGTTAAACCCAGCCCTGTTCTAACAGTGTCCCTGCAGTCTTCTCCTGCTCCTCCTTCTTTAGCACTGAAATCTCGGGCAGAGAGGCTGCTCTACCACCTGGGCAAGAGCGTGGAGGAACTTCCAGGGGAAAGGGAAGCCTCAAAATTGGGCAAGGCTGGGTCTCAGCATTTGCTGCAGGGATTGAAGGAGGCTGGTGGAGCTCTCAGATGCTGGCAGCCACAAGTGTGGAGGTTGGGAGGTTCCTCACCTGCAAAGCTGTGTGGGCTCCTGGATCCAAAATTCTCCAGAGCAGATCCAGTTGCTGCTGCTGGAATTCATCCTCACAGTTCACCACGTGCACGATGCTGCAGCAGCTCCCCTGGCCTCCAGCCTGCAGCAGAGCACAGCAGGGAGCTCAAATGCCATCCCTCGTGTGACAGAAGGGAACAACATCTAGAAAGCAAGAGGTGGGCAGCGCTGCAGGGTTACTCACCATGCCCTGCAGCAGGGCTTGCTGCAGCTCAGCCAGGGACTGCAGCTTCTCCTCCGTCACTGAAAGAAGGAAGGACACTCAGGAGGGGACACTGAGGGCTCACCACTACCCCCAGTGTGCTGCCCCATCAGGTCTGCCCAGGCTGTCTGCCTTTCTGGCTCAAACCAGAGTGAAAGGGAGTAAAAGGAGAAGGCAATATGGATTGAAAAAAAACAACCCTTATTTTCTGGAAAAACAATTGGGCAAAGAGGAAACAGGCTTGTTTGCAGCTGTTTGCCCCTCCTGCTGTCACAGTAGAGCTGCTGTAGAGGTGAGGCTCACCGAGAAGAACATCGAGGTTGGGGTCATAGCCCACCAAGCCCTGCTGCTCCACAAAGTTCTTCAAGTGCACTTTACAGATGACATCTTCAGGCAGCGTGGCTGTGCCCCCCCCTGTGGCACAGGGGGACTGGCCCAGTGCTTGCTTCAACGCTGAGATGGTGTCACGGAGCACTGAGCCACCAGAGCTGGAGGGCCAGTCGACGTGGAGCTGCTGCAGGACCTTTCGGGTCCCCTCTTTAGTGAGGGCAGGGACCAGGCAAACGCCGACCCTGTGACACAGGGAGGAGAGGCAAGGGCTGGCAGCGTGGGACGGGCGGGGAGGGGTGGCGGGGGGCGGGTGG
>NW_009953089.1:199248-201772 GCF_000747805.2 Chaetura pelagica | reverse complement strand
CACAGCCAAACGCGTGTGCAACCTTCAACTTCCTAACGAGTGAGAAGCGCAGGGCAGCTGCCGGGCTCATCCCCCCGCGGGGCACCTACACGGGGATGTAGGACTTGCCTGCTGCTGCAGCGACGGGCTCTGCCCTTCCTGCCTGGAGCCCCCAGCGTCACCCGGTGGAGAAACGCCTTGGACTGAACTGCCAGAACCCGGCTGTGGCTGAGGGGTGGCTCTGTGCACGGGGGTGTTGGCTGGGAGGTGCTTGGGCTCGGTTCTGTCCCAGGCTCCCAGCTTCTCAGCCTGCGGGGGGCACAGCAGGAGGCACGAGCACTGCTGGCAGAGCCCGGGGGTGCCCGGTGCTTTGGCAGCAAGAAGCTGTTGCCCCGAGGCAGGGTGGGGGCTGGCAGGCTGAGCTGCACACCCCCAGGCTTGTTTTGGGCTCCACAAGGAAAAATTACATGTAATTTGGCGGTACAAAGTGAGTGTGTGGTGGTTAATGCACAGGAGAGCGAGGCTGTGACACCCCCGCTGTGACACCCTCGCAGTGCCTGTGCTCGCTGCCCTGGGCTGAGTGGGGGGGCTGTGGGCTGGTTGTTGCAGCTCCCTGGGCAGCATCAGGGGTGCTCCTGACAGCAGCTCCCTGGGCACAACCAGCTCCAGAGCTGGCACTGGGCTTTTTACACACACACCTTCATGAAGCCTTGAGCTGCAGTCATCCCTGGGTGCTGCACCCCATCTCCCTGCAGGTTCAGCTCCAACAGGGGCATGGAGAGGGTCACTCTCCTGGTTTCAGCATCTGTAAATCTAAGTTGATCTATTTTTTTTTTGCACCAGTCAGCATTATTAGACAGGAAACACTGGTGCCAACACACACCCTGCAGCAGGAGTGACATTAGCATATGTTGGAGATGATAACACAGAAGTAAACCACCTTTGACACCTGGTGTTACTAGCACAGGTAACCTGGCTCTGCGGGGTGGGGATTGCAGCAGCCAGGTGTGTACAGATACAAACCCCAGCTCTTTTGGAACCCATGAGTTCTCAGTTGTGCTCTTCCCAGTTCCTTGTTCCCATACTTTCTGACAAAGGGTAGGAGAAGCCTGTGGAAGTGATTGGTGCCTCCCACACCATCTGGGATAACATGGGATTGTGGGGGGACAGTACAGGATGTTCAGGGACAGAAAGGCAGATTGGTGAGGACCAAGATGGGGAGATACAGGTACAAGGGCCTGGAGTGTAAGCAGCTGCAGTGCAGCACACTCCAGGGGTGCCTGTGGTGTGCACACACCCACAAGCATCCCCCTGCTTATTGCAAGAGCTGGACCATTTAGCTTTCTTGCCCAGGAGCCAGTTTTTTTTTTCTGGTCTCAGGAAGGCTTTTTTAAACACCCCACACTGCATTATCCACTCCATGTCCTATCAAGAGGCTGTCTCTTCCCTGCTCCTCCCCTCTGGGGCCATCAGCTGCTCCCAAGAGGCTGCAGGAAGGAGAACACAGGCAGCAGAGAAGGAAGAGGGCTCCAGGCTGACACCAACTGCACATCTTTGCCTCTTTTATTGTAAAACACGGGCAACACGTGCAAGGCCCCAGGCACCAGCCCAGGATGACTGCTCCTGGGTTGGGGCTGGGCCCTCTCGGGTGGTGAGGAAGCAGCCACGGGACACAGGGAGCTCCAGGCAGCCCACAGAGTAACAGCACTTCTGCAAGAGCAGCTCCCACGCGGAGTGGCACAGGGCTGAGTGGCACGATGACAGACACAGATGGACCTGCTTCAGAAGAGACGCTTCTCATACCTGGGAGGGGAGCAGCAAACCAGAGAGCTCTTTGACCCACCTGCTGGAGCAGGGCCAGGACCAAAGGCACAGCTAGGAATGGGCCTGCTGGCCCATGGTGGGGAAGAGCCCCTGCTGGGGGAGGAGTGCTGGCCCAGGCCAGCAGACAGGCTGTGGCTCAGCCCAGCTTGCAGCAGGTGAAGCCAGCAGTGTGCCAGGACAGTAGCATTTAACTCCCCCCCAATGCCCACCCCAGGGAGAGGGGAGTCCTGGCAGCAGCACTTACGAGTGGAGGCCATGCACTCCTCCTTCCACCTGGGCAGACGTTGTCCTCTTCTCAAACTTCAGCTCTCCCGAGTACATCATGGCCCTGAGGGGGAAGGATGTGTGTCATGTGCCAGCCAGAGCCCAGGGAAAACAATGCTCTGACACACGTTCAGCTGGGACAAAGGACCCTGGTTCCTCCAGTTATGGGCAGAATGGTCTTTGATGGCTCCCCCAAGAGCCAGGCAAAGTATGGTAAACCAAACATTTCAGGCTCAACCAGAATATGCCACAGGATACCACACCCCTGCATCTCTAGGGCTGGCAGCTCCATGACACCATACCCACTGGAGATGACGGAAGAGGGTCAGACTATGCAGAAAACACCACAGCATGGGTACAGCTTCCCCAGAGACCCCAGATGGCAACACTGTGGCCTAACCAGAGCACAAGTGAGGGGGAGCACTCACCGGACTTGGGTCAAGCTCTTGGCACCAAT
>NW_009953089.1:189710-198787 GCF_000747805.2 Chaetura pelagica | reverse complement strand
GGAATGCTGGATCCCAGCAATCAGGTATGGAACAAACATGTGGATGGAGCCCTTGTCCTGCACTGCACCAGAGACCCCTTGGGCCACTTTGATTTTGTCTGTCTCACTGCACGGGAACACAAGTCAAGGAAACGTGTCAAGGAAATCAGTGAAGCAGAGAAGCCTCAAAAGCTTCAGGGGCTGCCCAACAGCGCCATCTCTTACCTGAAATACCGGTTCTGGCTGCCCAAGTTCTTGTCCATGGCATCTAGTGAGCCCATGCCACGGTACTTCTTCAGCCTGATTCCATCTGAGAAGAAGTATTCACCTGGGGCCTCGGTGGTGGCAGCCAGGAGCGAGCCCATCATCACTGGCACAAGAGATCACCAAGAGCAGCACATCAGCAGCAGGAAGGTGGTGGCCACGGGGCCCCTGCGCACCACGGACCTCCCAGCAGCCACACGCCCGCGTCTCTGGAATCGTGCGCTAGGGAAACCTTTCCTAGGAGCCCGGCTGCCCAAGGTGCTGCTCACCTGTGGAGGCCCCGAGCGCCAGGGCCTTGGCGATGTGTCCGACCGTCTGGATCCCGCCGTCCGCGATGACGGGCACTCCGAACCTCCGGGCGTATTCCGACACCTTGTACACCGCCGTGGCCTGGGGGCGGCCGCACGCCAGCACTGCGGGGACACAGCAGGGAGAGGGTGGGCAGCTGGGCGGCGGGTCAGCCCTCCCCAGCAGGCCCTTCAGGCTTCCAGCACACGCATGCTCCAGCACTCGGGAACGCACAAATCCCTGGATGCTCCTTCCCTAGGCCGAGTTGCAAGAGAAGTGGGAGGCCCAGGAGATGCCTGCTGGGACGTAACAGCCCTCGACTTCCAAAAGCTGCGGGTGACCTTGGGACTGGGGTCTTTGACTGACTGCCTGGGATCAGCAGAGACTCCTGGCTTGTCCCAGTGCACAACAGATGTGTGGGGAGCTCGGGAAGGAAGTGGAGCAGATTTCAGAAGCCCCTCTCCAGAGCATCCCTGTCACATAACCATGTCCCACTGCTCACTTCCACCTAGCAGTGCTAGACTCCTTCTCCATAGACCCAGCAAGCTGCGTGATGTGCCTCTTGCATGGAAAGGCAGCTGCCTGGGAGAGCTGGTATGTATATATATGTATAGATGTATTTATATATATACATCTGCACACACACACAAACGCACATGCAGCGGTGGAATCGGGCAGGATGATTCGATGGCTTACAGGAAATAATTCATGTTCCTGCCCTGCAACACAGCAAGGATTCTATCAAGTTTAGCTGCCCCATGGGAAGGGAGTGAATAGCTTTGGATTTACCTGCTCTTTCCAGTTGCTAGCAGTTAGGGGCTTCCCATGGCACAAGGGGAAAACCAGCACCAGGCATGTCTGGTAACACACTGTCAGCCACAGGCATGCAAATACGCTGAGATCAGCTTCTCTCAGGGAGAATTCCCTTCCCCACAATTTAACTGGAAGCCTTTTCTCCAGTCGCTGTTAGTCCGAGACACCAGGTAAGATTATGGCCATGCAGGATTAGTGCTCAGGTGTGGCTGAGCCTGCCTGGCAGCAGCACTGGCAGCTCACATCCCTGGCAGAGGTTTGCCGAGGCCAGGAGTCTGCAGTTGCTCCACTCCCAGTGCTCGGCAGCAGCTGCTGAGAGAGGGAAGCCAGACTCCAGGCTGGGATGGTGGAAGAACTGATTTTAATGGAACACAAGTCGGTGTTAAGCTCGGGCTCAGCCAGCCAGGGAGCATCTGCAGCTGCAAGATGAAGGCTGTTAGTCTTAAAGAGATGGTCTCGCTCGGTACCACGCTGCTAAAGGCCACGCTGCAGCTGCAAAACGCTGCAAGGAAGATCTCTGTGGGGAGAAGCACCTGATTTTGGAGGGTCTGGAGCCCGCCGGGCTATGGGATTGTGCAGTAGGCAGTGCAGGGCCTGCAGACACCTCACAACAGCCACCACGGAGACCAGCCCTTTAGGGAGCAGCTCGGCTCAGGGCCCCTGGGCGCATCGCACCGTTCCGACTGCCCCAGCGCCCAGCGCCACAGCTTCAGAGCACAGGCTTCCAAAGCAGGGTTCAGAGCACACACACACCGAGGGGTCAGGGTGAGGGTTTGTCTGTTTTAGTGTATCTGCAAAGGGTGGCCCTACAAGATCATCTGCTAGAGAAAACCTTCCGGGAGCTTAAAGAGAAACCTCTTTCCTCTTTTGAGGTGCGTCAAATCTAGGAGAAAGGGAAAAACCCAAGGCTTGACTTGGGTGGCTGCTTGATCCAGCAGCATCAGAGGAGTACAGAGCAGACAAAACTGCACTCTGGGCTGGGCAGGGAAGGGCCCTTTCTCTCCACATGAGGATCAGGGGGATGTGGGGAAAGACATGGTTCTGGAATGCAGCTGCCAGGGCAGCCGCACGCTGTTCAGCTCCAGTTACCCCAGGAGAGCCAGCTCCAAGTGAAGCTTGGCCAGTGCACAACTTGCCCACAATAGGAGCCAGACCTAGAGCAGGATTGAGGACTGCTCAGGGACCACCTCCCAGCACTGGATCAGCAGGGACACGCCCCACTAGAGATCCAGGAGATGCAGCCAGGGGCTCCTAAGTTGGATTTTGGAGTGGAGGGTGCACAAGCCTGAGTGCCCCCAGCTTTGACTATTCAGACCCTGCTTTAGGAATTCAGAAAGGCTTCTCAGCTTCCATTTCAGATTCAAAACCAGTATCCAAAGCCACAAAACCCCAAGTGCATCTACAGCTAAATTATTCTCAAACAAGCAGTAGGGCCATGTGCAGCCAAATCAGGGTCCTGCTTCAAGACACATAATTAGGGTTGGGAACAGGGCAAGTGACTTACTATAGGTGCCCGTGACAGTAGAAGGGCATTTGGGGCTGTGGGACTTTAGGTCTGGAGGGATCTTTGGAGCAGCTAAACGAAAACAAACACACACATTTTAGAGACAGAAGAACAGCAGCAGAACAAAGGACCCCAGCAGTGACCTACTACTAGGCAGAGCATACGGTGTGGGACAGAGCTGACCTTGCAAACCCTTCCTAGCCCAAGCCAAGCCAGAGGCCAGATCCCAGATGGCAGCCAGCCGGGCCTGGCTGTGCACAGCACATGCTCACCCTACCCCAGCAGCCACCCAGAGAGGTGACCCCCTAACCCAAAAGAGAGAGTTCTTGCCAAAGAACTTGCCAAAGAGGGCCAGAAACCTGGGGAGTTGAGGTAAAGAGTTTTGCAACTACGCCTCCTGTGAAGCACAATGTTCTACTCTGTCCCTTCCCCAAAACCAGCACCCAACCCCACCTCCCCTGGCACCTGGGAGAGGCACCTTCTGGAGACCTTCACCATGCTGCAGAATGGAGCTCAGCAGGTCCACTGCCTTGGAGCCACATGTGTCCTGGCTCTGCTCTGGCTATGCAAATGTCACCTCAAGACACTGCAACCTCCCTAGAAAGGTGACCCAAGACAGACTGCCCTGGATGGGAAACCCCCCAGCCAGTGCTCCCATGGCAGGCAAAGCAGGAACACAGCCCAAGTTCAGAGCTGCTCGGAGCCTCCACACTGGAACTGGCAGAGCTACTGCACCTTCAGCCATCAGCTGTCCTCTTGCTGCCTCCTGTGACAAGGACCAAAGAGCAAAGCAGAGAGGGGCTGTCTGTGCTCGTGGCTGCAGCACCTTGCACTACCTCCGTGCACCTCACTGCCAGATTCAAAACACGACAGAGCCTGTCCTCAAGGGAGCCTTCCCTCAGGCCCTGGGGACATCCCTCTCCACCTTTTAGCTAAAGTGACACGGTCTCTTACCCACACAAGCTCTGGCTAACTGCAGAGCACAGCCAGAAGCCCCCTTTTGGGCTGGAAATTGCAGAAAGGCATTGAGCCCATCAGGACAACACTCAAGCATCACACACTGCTGCCAGAGGGCAGGGGAGTGGAGGCAGCCCAGTGGCCCTCGCCCCTCAGCACTGGGGATCCAGCCAGCCCCTCTCCCCACAGGGCAGCCCCCTCTCCCTGCCAGCCCATCCCACACTGAGCCAGCAGCTCCTGGGGCAAAGCCACGTGTGCCACACCAGCTCCACTCAGTCTCGGTCAATACTGGGAAATGCCTTTGCTGCTGCTGCCACCCCAAAGGTTTGACCCAGGTGACGAGAATGTCCTGGACAAAGGGGGTGAAACACGGACTGCTGCTGGACACTTGCCACGGGACAAGTTCATCCCCAGCTATGCTGCTTTTCAGCAGGGAATGGCTACTGAACAGGTGTCTTCAGCCTACACAGATGGCTGATCTCTCTCACCTTCCTGCGTGATGCAGATGGAGCCACTGCCCATCCCGACCCTCAGGGCATCGACCCCTGCGTCAATGAGGTTCTTGGCCTGAGCAGCAGTCACAACTGTGGGGAGCAGAAACCAGTTTGAAGAGAGACAAGCAGATTTGCAGGTGACACAGCTCTGCCATGGTGCTTTCCCCATGGCTGCAAAATGTCTCCTACCCCGGGCACCAGGCTGTGTCAGAGCCAGGCCTGTCTGCAACAGCAGCACTGAGCTTTTGTCCCCAGCAGGTGAGATGACACTGGCCTTGAGCCTACTCTGCAACACGCTCACAGCCAAAGGCTGAGGTAGCAGAGGCCACCACATGGTGCCAAGTGCTCTTTGGGCCACACCAGGTCAGGAGGGCAGAGCACAGGCTAACAGCAGCACCACTAACACACCAGTCAGGTAAAGACCAGGACTTCTGGACTCTGCTGTCAAGAGGCAGGGAAAAATTCCATTAGATTTCCACATTAAGCAACATTCATTATTACAAAAAATTTTAAACTGGTGTGTCAAAGCTAATGTGTAACAGGCTACAGAGGAGCATAGTGCTCTGTGCTGCAGAACAAAAGTTTCAAAATCTCTGCCCTGTGTCTGCAAAGTGGACTTGTTCTCTTCCACAAGCTAGAGGAAACCATTTTAAGTTCACATTTACTGAAACAATTGTTTCGTTCATGTCCTTGCAGCTCCCTCTATGTCTAAGAAACAAACATAATTTAAAGGCAAGAAGAGCCTTCAACACATGCCTACCATTTCCTCCAATAACTTGCAGGTTAGGGTACTTCTCCTTAATATATTTTATCATATTGATCTGGAAGATGGAGTTCCCCTGAGAGGAATCCTGGAACAGAAAGAAAATAAATTTCAACCAGAATTTTTTCAAAAGGTTACAAATACAATTCCAGAGAAGCCTCAGATCTTCACTCTGCTTACTGAGGCCTCTGCTAAGCTGGCTAACTGAGCAAAGTGACTCCCCAAATCAAGGACAGAAGCAGAGGAGAAGCTGCTGCAAATACAGGCAGTGTCAGCAGCACCTGAGAGCCTGCAGGCCAGGAGGGGCAAAGCAGAGCAGCTCTGGGTTGACCATGGCTGAACACGAGGCAGTCAAGAGAATAACACAGTAATAAACACCAAACGGTTGATGGGAAACTCTAAGAAGCCAAACACTCAAAACTAGCTAGGAATGTCAGAGACAATGGCAGCAGACTGCAAGAAGCATTTGCAGAAGACTCTGCACTGACTGTATTTCTCTCCTCAGCATTCAGATGCACCCTACACACGCCCTTGAGGCCAAAAAAGTTCCCAGGCAAGAGGAATCCCTCCTATTTGAGGTGTCCAATCTGAACAAGATTGAGAGGCCAACAAACTGCCATATTCTAACACAAAAGAGCCTGTCATGGAGACAAAAGTGCCACGCTGCTGCCCCCCTGTCAGAGAGATTAATTCAAACCAGATCCTCAGCCCACCCAAACCCCCCAGGCCAGAGTGATGGTTGCTCACCAGCACCACCACATCCACACCAGCCTGCACCAGGAGGTCCAGCCGGTACTTGTCATCTTCATGGGTCCCAATAGCAGCACCACAGAGCAGCTGCTTCTTGGAATCCTTAGAAGCCAGAGGGTAGTCCCGGTTTTTCTTGAGGTCAGTGCGGGCAATTATAGCCACCAGCTCATCATCTTCATTAACAATTGGCAGCTTGCCTTGGAACAAACAGAAAGAACATCACTGCAGATGTCTGCAGGACACCAACGTGAGCCCGGAGCAGTGCAGCAGAGCAAGAGTATCAGGCAGGCAGCAACTGGTACAAGGTGGAGACTCAAAGCAGTGTGTTATCTTGCTTGGCCACGGATACCAGCGGCCCAGGCTCAGGAAAGACAGCAAGGAGTTTGCAGGACTGGAGAAAGGACTCAGTATCCTCACACCAACCACAGAACAAGGGCATCTTTTTTAATAATTAGACCCACGGCACCAGGCTAAAAGTGAAACTACCAAACCTAACAGAGCTGAACTGAGGGCCAAAATGCAAAGGCCAGAGCAGAAAACTGATGCTGTGTGGCTGGGCAGCCAGGTGCTTGTCAGCTCCTGGGTTTCCAAGAATTCCTCAACTTCAAACAGATGTGAACTCTGTACCCTGGCAGAGGGCTTGGGCACTCTCTCCCCACTGTCCTCTCCTCGTGCTAGAATGCAGCCCTCCCACATCCCGCCCACGTTCACCCACTGCTGCTCCCAGCCCAGCAGCTCCAGGGCTGTCCCTCCCATCATGGGTGTTCTCAGGTACCTTTTTTACTCCTTTGCAGAATTTCATTTGCTTCTTTCAACATGACACCAGCTGGGGCCACAACAAGATCCTCCCGCTTTGTCATAATCTAGTGGGAGGGAGAAGATAAAAAGTCACAAGAACTCCTCTGCACTGATCCGAAAATACCCTGCCCCTCTGCCCACGTGAAACGCTCTGCAGCAGCCGTGTGGGTGCTCCACAGACAAAGGAGCCCACAGCACAGCAACACGCCTCCAGAAACACACAGGAACTGCCTCCAACGCTCTGTCCCCACGTAAGCACTGGCCCAGCAGTTTAATGGAAACAAGAGATGGCAGAGGCCTCCACAAGCTGGGGGGGAGCACCTAGAAACAAGGGACAACCCTTAGATGACCCTTGGTTGGGATGTCACCCAAACAGCCTTTCCTTTTAACAGAGCACAGGTAAATAAGGTCTGCAGACACCTCTGGAGTCCCAGGCTGTTCTGGCAGACACACCAGCCCAAAGCTCATTTTCAGGCAGCACACAGGCCCTGGAAGGGCTCTGCTCAGGACAACCCCCTGCTGCTGCTGGCAAGGGCGCTGCTTCAACCCAAACCAACACGCTCACCCACGCTCACTCTGGACAGACAAGCACCAAAACACAGTGGAAAGGAAGTGGTAATGGACACAAGAACAGCTGATGTGGTGGGTGTCCAGAAAATAGGTCAGCCAGTGGGAGAGGAGCCCAGAGGCAGGGAAATCTCCCCATCCTTGACACAGTGGAAAGGAAGTGGTAATGGACACAATAACAGCTGATGTGGTGTCCAGAAAATAGGTCAGCCATTGGGAGAGGAGCCCAGAGGCAGTGAAATCTCCCCATCCTTCGAGGTGCAGACACAGCCCCATGCAACCTGCTCCAGCTGAATGTGCCCTGAGCAGGAGGCTTGAGAAGAGACCTCAAGGCCCCTCCCCACCTGCAGTGTTCTGTGCTCACAGTCTTCATGTGGGATGTTCTCATCAAAGGTTACTCACAAAGATAAGGCAGAGCTAAAAGGGAACACACTGGCCCTCAGAGAAGGTAGATTAGTTGCACACAACAAAGAAAAGAAGGAATGCTTTAGTTATTTATATGGTAAAGCAGATGTTTTGCATCAGGAAAGAGGTTTACCCTGCCTGCATCTACCCAAAATCCTGTCTGTGACAGAATCCACATCTTAGGAGAAGCCTGAGGAATCACAGGCATATCCCAACACACTCCCTAAGCCTGCAGGATCCATGAGCTTCCCAAGCTACAGAAGACCTGTGTGTTTAACTGGATGGCAACAAATGGCTCAGCCCAGCTGGATGGGTAGTGGGGAGAGATCTAGGAGCCCATTCATCTCCTCAGCCTCACCTGGTGACAGAGGCAAGCACCAAAGCTGAGAGCAACCAGCTTCCAGCTCTGGAGCACATGGGAAGGACGAGAGGAGACTCTGATCTGGCTCCTCTGAATGGGACAGCATCACTTCCAAGGCCCATGTGCACTTCCATGACCTACTCCTGGTTTAAGATTCTTCCTACAGGTATTTATAGGCGATTTCAAACCAAACAGGGATTAGCATGTGATACCAGGTTTGGTCAGCAAGAGCTAAAAATAGTCCTGAGTCAAGAGCAGAGCCCGGCCGAGTGGCAGCAGCGGTGTAACCTGACAGTGCCCTGGAGCTACAGTTACACAGCTCCTGGAACAGGAGTGCCAGAACTAAAAGGGATTGGCATCATGGACAGGGTCCTCCTGTACGAGGGGAGTTCCACAGCACAGCACAAGTAGGGCCAGACTGGCAGTCTCCAGGTGCAGGGGGTTATTTTAAAGAGCAAGGAGCTTTGGTGCAGCACTCAGGGAAGGGAAGGGCAGTGCAGGAAAGGCAGAGTGGAGCTGAGAGGGCTTGCTGGGCATGATGCAGCTGCTGCTGCCCTCACCAGCACCAGCACGCCATGTGGGACCACAGCAGTGGCCAGGAGCACCAGGAATTCATGCCTGATTCAGGAGAGAGCACCAGCTGTGGAGAGGACAGCTTCCACCACACGGAAAGGTAAGCAAGCAGGAGCCACGTGGACACCAACTGCACAGCCACTCCCTGGTATCTGCACTGCAGGAGCCCCAGAGAGTGTCAATGAACGAGACACCCCGCCCAGAAATACAGCTAAAGACAGACCTGCAGAGCCAACGTGGAGCTGCTCCCTCCTGCTGGCACAGCATCCTCACAGCTCCCCCTCCTCCTCCTCCTCACACGACACGCATCCCCCAGCTGCTCACAAGCCCATCTCACCTCGCCGAGGGGCAAGTCGTGCTCTGACTCTTTCAGGAAATCAATATCCCGAGATGAAATGATCCCGACCAGCTTGCCCCCCATCTTCCCATTGTCCGTGATGGGAATCCCACAGAATCCGTGACGAGCTTTTGCTTCAAACACGTCTCTCACCCGGTCGTTGGGGCTCAGCACCACGGGGTCAGTGATGAATCCTTGCTCGTATTTCTGAAAAGCAGCAGGTT
>NW_009953089.1:173592-188320 GCF_000747805.2 Chaetura pelagica | reverse complement strand
GTGACCCCCGAGCAGCCCGGGGGGGTGACCCGCACGGGGACACGGGTCAGGCTGGACACGGAATATTCCAGCGGGTTCAGAAAAGGTGCTTGTTGGAGCTGCGGTGGGTGCGGGGCAGGAGCGGTGTCCGCGGGAGGCGGCGGCACCGGGACCGTCTGCGAACCGGAGGGGAACGAGGGGATCGCGCCGAGGCAGCAGCTCTGCTGGGAGGTGTGAGATCCCAGCTGCAGCGGGGAAGGCTGCAGAGCAGCGGGTGCTGTGCCTGCGGGAGAGGCACGGGCACAGCTCTGCCTCGGGAGGTGTTTCCAGGCTGAGATGTCCCCTCCCCACAGACCCATCTGGGTGTCAGGAACAAGACCGTGTACCACGGGATACAGAACAAGCTCTGATGGCTGGCTCATCATGATGTCCTGAATGCGGCCTCAGCACTGGAGAAATGAGACCGTCTCACTCCTCCCTCTGGTCCTGCATGATGGGCTCTCCCAGGAAAACCACCATCTAACTAACACTAAGTTCAGGGAACCAGAGCATGGTGCTGCTGTACCTTCAACTCTCTTGCTGCTGTAGACTAAATCCTTGTCCAAAGATCAGCAAGTAGCTGTAAGAAAATGAGTTACTTCTGTTACTCAGCTCCAGGACACAGGGAACATGAACAGCAGCATCTGTACAGGTCTCCCCAAACACTCGGAAGCCATCACATGTTGGGAGGTCAGTCAAGCTGAAGCTCTAGCTTGGATGAACATCTTTTTGTCTGAGTCAGGCTCTCTGAAAGACCAGTTAAGCTCAGCCTTGATCTGTGCCAATGTTGATTTTTACACAGGAGGGTGAAAAAGCCCTCAAACGAGTGAACCAGGCCACAAACAGAAGGAGGACCCTTGGGTGGCTGGTTTGGTCTCAGCAGCAGCAACCCACCCAGAACAGAAGTTGCATTGGCTAAGTTCTGATTGTTTCCCATCAGAGGGTTTCATTTGCAGTAGGAGAGGCAGGCACCTGCCTCAGCACAGGGATGTTCCCTTGCCCCAGGGAGGGGATGCCTGGCTTCCAGGGGCTCTCAAGTAATTTAACAGGCAGCCCCTGTGTAGCTAAGAACCAGCAACAAGGACCCACAGTGCCACTTGAAAACTCATGCCAAGAGACTGGTACTAATCCTGCTGCTATTACTGAGAATGCCAACATCAACACCATCTCCTCCTTCCAGCCACCTGTTGACAGCACTGCTTGTTGTGCTACACTCAGACCTTTTACAAGGTTCCCATTCCTGCAGTCTGCTGAAAAAGATCACATTTCACCCTGGTTTTATTTCCTTACATAATTCCTGGGTCAATTCTCAGCTAAGAGTTGATGTGACACTGGTTTCCCATTGTTTGCACTTGGGGTGGGCTAGGGAGCTACAGAAGCCCTGTCCTTTGCAGTTGATAAAGCCCCTACAGCAGTAACCAGCAAGGACACTCAGATACTCATCCCAGGGGCAGGGTTCTGACATTCGAGGGAAAACACCCACCAAGGACACGCCCTCTCGACTCGGCAGTACCTGTCACGGGAGCAGCAGAAGGGGAGGCACCGTGCCAGGCCAAGATCAGTTGAACAGGTCTCTCTACCCTTTACTTTAACCAAGAACAGGGCTCACCAAGGGTTGCTGAGCCCACCTGGGAGGCACACGCACTCCCGGGCACAGCAGTGAACAGGCATGGCAGCTTGTGTTCCAGGGGAAACAACAGGCAAAGTTTAATGGTTCTCAAACAGACTACAACAAAAGGCTGCAGGGAAAAACATTTTATTTCCAAGCAGATTACAAAGAGCAGAGAATATAAGAGTAAAATTAAATTAAAAAAATAGTTGAGTGCATCTCTTTAAAATGATTTGTAGTGTGAGTTACTCACGGGGCAAAGCTACTGGAGAGTTCTGAAGGTCACTTTGCAGGATGCCAATCACATGTGCTGTTTAGACCAGGGTCAACACGGGAGGGACAGACAAGACGTATTTTGCATATAGGCTGCACACTCATTACCAAGCGAGGCTCTGGGCTGCAAGGGCACCCTGCCTTTCCAAGACATCCCCTCCACCTTGTTCTCTCCTGCAGTTCCCTCTCGAGTTCTAGACACGGTTTATTGCTGCTGTGAGTTCCATCTGCCTCCCCATTCTGATGAGCTCAAGCAGTCACACAGAAGCAGGCAAATGTGGCTGCCATGCGCGAGGTTACACGGGGAAAGCGACTGCAGCAGCAGGAGCTGAGCTGCAGCCATGCAACAGAGGGAAGTGACAACTAGGGGACACAGCAATTGCTTCAGAGGCTTTGGGGCAGCATGGCAGTGAGAATTCTGGAAGAAGATTTGAGATGCTCCTTATGGCAGGAAGATGCTCGAGCTGAGATGGGCTCTTTTCTATGCATTGGCACCGGTGAAAGGGAACAGGCTGAAATGTCAGGATAAGGTACATTCCCTGTAGTATTTGAGAGGAGGAGCCCCAGCAAGAAGATGGGGAGAAAAGCCCTGTCTAGGGTGGAAGACATCTTCTATCCCACTTTAACAGTGATTTAAAGAGTCCAGACACCAACTGTAAGTAAGTCACTATTCAACTTGGATGAGAATGCAGTCTGGTTGGACCGTACAGAGCCACTCAGTTTCCAGCAGCACTCAGACCAACAAGAGGATGAGCAACTAGAGTATCAGCAAGTTCTTCACCTCGTGCATGCTCAGAGGGCTCTCTTCTACCACTTTAGGATCTGTTCTATTCACAGTACAGGAGGTGTGAAGATGGCCTGGTCCATTCTACACACACCAAGGCAGAAAGTGGCCCTGGTGCAGTCAAGAACAAAACTGTCTTAATTTCTGCCCAAGGAGCAACAGTACATAAGAGGATTCTAATTTAGGGATCAGATCAAGTCTTTCTTCATCAGTCCAAGGCAGAATAGTTCAGGAATTACTTCAGATCTTGTCTCCCATCTAAAATCCAGGAGCTCCCTAGGGTGAAGCAGCCAACAGAGGAGGGCCCTGTTAAGGTATTTAGGCTGTTCCTGTTACTCACCACTGCCATGAGGAGTGTAGAGCCACTCTCCAGTCTGCCCTCCCCTGCTCCAGCCAGCACCACTTAGAGGAAATGCTTCAACTCTAGAAAGTAAACAAAAATCTCATGGTGCCATGAATAAGTGTCTAAGATGCTACAAGTTTCCTTAGGAAAGCAACATCTTGGCATCAAGAGATAGGACAAGACATGAGTTTCAAGTCAGAATGGGAGGTCCCTTAGAGTAGTCAGTCAGGCTCTGCTTTCTATGGTTCCTTTCACACCACACAGACAAGATGGGCACAATTTGAAACCAACAATGCAGGGTCTCTAGCTTGACTTTTCCCAGCTTTTTTTATGTAGAGATGGATGCATTTCCAGCCTGCCTCACATGAGGCACAGGGCAGGGAGAGTTCTCATCGACAGACACAGGAGCACAAGAGCCACCAGCAGTTTGGCACTCTCAGAGCTGAGGGGAAATGCCCTTTAAGCAGCAGTCAAGCTGGTTATAGGAAAGTGTTAAAAAGCTATTTTACATCATGTTGGACTGGGAACGCTTCCCAGAACTTGGATAGCAACCCTAAGCCACAGCACTCTTCTGAGCTAATCCATGCACGTCTTCCTATGAGCCCCTAAAAGGGAGCAGATCGTGTTCTTCACTACCAAAGAACATAGTACTTACGCTCAAGAAATACTGTACCTTTTAAAACTAGCTCCAGAGAGCCAGACTAGAAGCCAGGTCCAGGAACAGAATCCTTAAATCACAGTATATCGATTGTCTCTAAAAATAGGGAATGGAGTGAACACTGTGGACACTGTGATGAGACAGTACAGAACAGGACAGCAGTCCACTGCTGTGTCAGCAAATCCCTCTCCTATGTACATCCAAACAATGAGAAAATCATGGAAACACTTCAGTCTGTCAGGACAAAACCAATCATCAGGAGATCTCTACAGCTCACTGTGTGCCAGGTTCCCCCAGTCTTAAGTGGTACAGTCCAAGATTAAGGAGAACTCTTCCTCTGCAAAGAGTTTAGATCATCCTTCAGTTGAGGGTAGTAAGGGAAGGGCACCATCTAGAGTTTTAAGGTAACATGGAATTCCGTTTCCCCAGAAAGATCAGGAGAAGCAGCTGTTCAGCCCTCACCTGGAACTGCCCTAATATTCTGTCAAGTTATTGCAGCTTCTGGCAATTTTTAGAGTAGGAATGAAGTGATGTGTGCACTGGTGATCTGGCAGATGAATTCAACACCCACTGCATTTCAGATGGAGGCAAACAAAGTAGCAGGCATATGCTAAGGTGCAGAAGCAGCCTGGAAGCCAGATTTCCATGCAGTGCTCCAGAGCACTGGGACTCTAACAGAGGTGTCTACAGTTTCTCTCACATTTTTGCAACTCAGTTCAGAAGACAGGACAAACTGCCCCAAAGAATGGGAAATCCACTCTGTGCAGGCCTCTTGGGCATCCCAAGTGACAAGCACACTCAGCTGCTTGGAGCAGTGGGAGCTGCCCCATACCGTATCCTTAAATACTTCAATTATGACCAGAAATAGGCATTTCACTCACTAAGATATGCCAGAGTGATCAGAGGCTGTGAACAGCTGCAGTGGTACTGGTGATCCTAACAACCTCCCCACCAGGGGGCAACAGCTGGGTCCCAAGGGCTGAACTGAGGGTGCATATTGCCAGCACTACATACCACCCAGGCACCATATTCCCAACTCACCTACTGGGATCTGGGCACCAATCCTCGCCTGTTTACCCCTAGTGTAACTCTGAGGGCAGACACTGAGCTAGGAGCCTACTTTAGAGTGCAGGTATTAGAGAACAACCTCACCTCTAAGCACCTTTTCAAGCACAGAGTCCTATACAGGGAACAAACTCCTACTGACAACCACCTGAAGCACATCTCCTTCCTCGTGAACACCAACATGAAGCAGAGACCTGAAGTCTCTCTAAGCCCACACACCTCAACACTGATCAGAGCACCAAGGCAGGGAACATGATGGCTGCTCTCACCATCTGCACTGTGCACAACCAACAGAGAGGGAACACCTTCCTTCTCAATACAGACTGCTGCTGGTCAACAGAAGCTTCAGCAGATTTGCTTGCCTGTACACAAGTTTAGGTTCTTTTACTGTAATGTATATTTCAATGTATCACTATGTATTTTGGAATAGGAAAGGGACTTGGGATGGTGAAGCAGGGAAGACAAGCTCAAGAAACAGAGTCATCTCTCTGCATCCAAGAAGCTGGTGACACAAACAAGCCTGGCTGTTGATCTCCCATTTCAAGCACGGTTGGCTACCCACTGACTTCAAAAGAGCTGACTACTGTTAATGATACAAAATACAGCAACCATTCAAGATGCAGCAAGGCAAGGCTACAGGGCTGGGGTTTATGATCATGAACGATGGCAGAAGCTACAGAGCTGTGTTAAAAAAAACTGTGAAAAGGCTGTTAAATGGCAGGAGTAAGCCATGTGCTGCTCCTGGAAGGCCTTTTCTCTCCAGCACCCCTCCATCATGCCGTTGGTGTGATGCATTGGTGAAGGTGGGGAGAGGAGGACTTGCCTAGGGGTGAAGCCTCACAGGCTGGCCACAGAACATTAGGACAGTCTGATCTGGTCTCACGGATCCCATGTTCCTAGCCTGACACTGAGCTTCCTTCAGCAAGCAGGCATTCAGGTCCTTCAACAGAAGTTAATCCCCTTCTACCTTCCTAATGTGTAGGGGTGAAAGAAGTCCAGTGGAGTCAAGCTGGAACGCACAAACAGGGATGAAAACAACTGGTTTGCATACTGATCTTTGTATCATGACCCCCCCCACCCTCACAGCTCACTCTTCCCCAAATAAAGACACATTGTTCAATGCCATGTTGAAAAGACGTGCTCGTCATTCTTAATAAACAACTAGAGTAAGAATACATAAGAGAAACAGGGTGGTATCTTTATATGATACACAAGTGTATGTTACAAGAATTCCATCAGGCACAGGAGCCTCAAGGTTTAAGGCCTCAACGTTAGGCCAAAAAAAAAAAAAAAAAAGAAGAGTGTGGTAAAGTTTGTACTTTTAACATCTAAAAATGTCACTTAAAGGTCTGAATAGAAATTGTTGGTTTGTGGTTTTGTTTTTTTATAAATCACAACTGCAGTTCACTCTCTCCGGTTCCTTCCAAGATAACAGCAAATTAACGTCCAAGCACAAGAAAAGAAGATGCCTGCCTCTCCTCCACTGGCTGAGCAGGTCCATCCATCATTCTGTGCCCTCTAGGCTGCACGTGCTCCAAGGAGACAGAGGCCCCAGCCATCCAGGCCAATCCTGTAGTTCATGTTTTCTACATCATAAAAAAAACAAACCAGAGTCAACCAGCAGCTTTCCACAGCTCCCAGCTCGCAGGGGATATGCAGCCTCCAATGGTTCCAATAGTTTGGCGTGTTGGGTAGGATACACAATGGGTAGGTTTTCCTTTAGATTCTTTTAAAGAGAAGAAGCCTAAAAGGGCTTCATAACTACACCAATTAAAAAAAAAAAAAAAACCAAACCAAAAACTTAGGCATCTCCTTTAGTGTAAAAGTCTGTACAATTTATCTTTGCTTGTCCCTCCCCCATCACCCCTCCCCACCCCTTCTGAGCCAAGAAGGATGCCTTAGTGCATGGTGCTGGCATTAGCCACGGCAAGAGCTTCCTGAATCTCTCGTATCACCAGGATCCGGGTGAGCATCTGCTCCATCTGCTCTCTGCTGATCGGCTGGATGGAATACCAGATAGGGCTGTTGGGGGCCACCACCGGCTCCGGTGTCAAGTAAAACGTGTCATTCCGGCCTTTCACACTCTGGGGGCTGCATGAGGAAGATCAGAAATAACTAGGCTAACAATGTCCTGGGAGGGAGAGACCACCACTGTCCTCACCCCAAGCTTCCCAAATCCTGACAGCAAACATCTGGCTGATGAGACACAAAGGGGAGGAGTTACATGTAAGGGCAACAGTGGCCCCAAAGATATCAGGCCATGCCGAGGTTAAAAAGCCATGGTGACAACTACAGGAAAGTAACTTTCATTTCACACTGGTAAGTCTAACACACACGTGGCTTTAGGGATATTTCAGAGTGAAGCAAGGATGGGGTATTTCCACATCCAGGCTAGCTGCAGACCCAACCATGCAGAGGGACATCTAAAGTAATTGCCAGAATCATCTTTAGAGGGGAGTCTGTCCCTCCAACCTCCACAGCAAGTCCTCATTTTTGTTTAGAAGCCCATTTGAACGGGACCCTAACCTCATCTCAAGTAGTGGATGCCTCCAGATGACTTGCTTGCAAGTCACAGGCAGAACAACACACTGATGCCACCACAGCAAACCTCCAGAGTGGGTATGAGATCAAGAAAAGCCAGTTCACAAATCAGGATTTGTCTCTTTACATGCCACAGAAGTTCAGCTTCTGTCCCATCAAAGTAACGCCCACCCTCTCACATCAACAGCCCTCACCATTTAAGTACATTTATGCAAAAGTAGAAACTGTGCCAGCAATAAAACACAGCCCCAAAAACTAGGCCAGCTATAAGATGCAGCTTGGCAGTCACAGAAGACAAGCAACCACATACACGAACAAGAGCTCTCACCATTTGAAGAGGTAGAAGTCATACAGCTTTATCGGACACCTCAGGGGGTTCTCTGGATTCTCAGTCTGCTCTGCATACATGTCATCTGTAACTACAAACCAGCACCCAAGAAGTCTGTCAGGCACTGTACAAGCACAGCAAACTGAGCAGTGCCATGCAGCCTGGGCACTCCCAAGCACCATGTCACCATGCCAGAGCTGGCGAGAGACAGAGGGCTGCTCCAGGGCACAGACACCTGGTTGTGAAGCTCAGAGCATTACATGGAGAGCTCACTTTATCCCAAGGCTACTCAATAACACAACCCACCCACATCCTTCTTTCCATTTCTCCTTTACCTGTGTGCAAAATGAGAAAAATCTCATGACTAAGACTGCAATGCCTCAGCTAAACCCTGGCTCTGTGCTTTTAAGAGGACAGATTGTACTTAGACATGGATTCTATATGGGTTCACATGCGCCAAGTTAAGAGAAGCCCTCCCAAACATGTTTCTCCCTCTGTTCATAAGCACTTACATCCAATAGCCCCCTTGCCCTTAAAAGAAAGGAATTAAAAAAGAGCTATCCTTGGCTTCTCCTGAGTCCTACATGCCTCAGGTAAGGTATGTCCCCAGGCTTTTTACTAGAAGGTACTAACCTCTCTCAGACAGAACACACAGAAAACTCAAGCTGCTAGGCTGAAAGTTTGGGTTCTCATGGCCCTACCTGCAGACATCTCCAGGTTCATCCACTTCCTTCAAGACCAGTAAGTAAATATTCCCAAAGAAAACTCCCAGACATTACCTTTCTGTCCGGTCTGGTGTGCACCAGGAGCCTTCAGATAGCGGATACTCGTGCTTTTATCCTTGGGATTAGAAGGGTTCTTCTTGGTCTGCCTCAACACCTTGGAGAAGGCCAGCTTCATGTGCTGGTCTACTGTTTTCAACTGGAAGTATCTGAGCAGCAAGAAGAGAAGAAAGGACATTGAGAGGCAAGTAAAGGATATGGTCACAGCAGTCAGGTAGTTATCTTTACTCATTTGTGAGGCAGCTGAAGCTCAGACCAACATGGGGTCAGAGACTGTTCAAGCAGTGAAGCAAGAGTCACAAGTTCAGCTTCCCCTCCTCTGCTCACTCATCTCCTTGTTGTCCTGCATCTTAGCCAGGTGGGGCTGCAAGAGGGCTGTGTGTGCAGCCACTCACAGAACCACAGAATTCAAAACCCATGATTTTGCCCTAGAGCAGCAGTTTCCTACCAACCCTGTCAGTGCTTTTGAAGTTTTTATTCCCCAAGACCCAAGTACCTACTTTGTATTAAAAAACATCAGTGTAGTGAGCAAGGTGGAAGGGGAGTGAGCTCCAAGCTGCTTACACTCCCACAGCATCTCTTCTGTTACATGACTGGAGAGGACATAACCTGCAACAACCAGAAATCAGCATCAAGCCAGGAGACAGTCACAGCAGGAACACAGGCAGCATTTTTAAGTCTGTAAGTACTGGAAAACATACACAACTTAAGGGGAGGAGATCCTCACTGATCTCAAGCTTCACTACTATGAAATTCACTTTTTAAATAGCAGAGTTAGGAAACACTTGTATACATACATCAACCTCGCATTGCAGAGAATGTGCTTCTGCAACACACCCATACAGCCCAGCCCAGGGAGAAATAAATACGTACTTAAACAGCTTTTAATTAATGGCTCAGCTCCAATGCAGATGCTCCTAATCCAATACCAGGCAAGGGAAGGCAGGCCAGTGAAACAAATCAGCTCATGGCCCTGCACACAGCTTTAGTCAGCACACAGTGCCAACTGATGTATTTGGACACATGAGTAATCCTTTGATTCTCAGGGTTTTTTTTTTTCCTTTGTGTGAAGAGAAATACTATACTCCAAATACACAGATAAACAGAAAAACAGACAGTAGAATGAACTCTGGGGCTTGTGGAATGACAAAGCACAGATCAAACAGCCAAAGTAAAAACAAAAAGATTCCAAAACTCATGAGGCTACTTAGCCATCTAGCCTGTAACATCAGCTACCTTTGTCAACATGAGCAATAGCTTCTTCACTGACATCTAATCAGATCAAAGGGAATGAATTAATGAGAAACCAGGTTTCTGTGCTCAGAAAATGCAATTTTTAATCTAGTTCTCATACACAACTTAGCCAAAATCTGTTTTTTCTGGAACTGCACCCCTCCACCCCAGCTCTTTTGTCTTCATCTTCTAAAGGCAGGGCTGAGATGAGTTGCATTTGGTTGCAGCACTTGAGGCTCTAATCACACACTGTTTTTTCCTTTGACACTCACTTGGTCCTGCAGAATGTGTCCATCTGGCCACCAGGTAACATGACACTGTTCTATTATCTCCCAGAATAACAATACATATTAGAAGCAAGATGTGTTCTTACATCATTCCTCATACTTCCGATGAGAAAGGTTCATTCAGATCAAGGATCAGCTGGCTCCCAAGTGAGCCAAGCTCATGACAGCACGAAGACCCAACAAGCTGCTTTCTGACAGGTGCCAAGCAGCAGACATTACTCTGAACAACAATCAGGGGTAGAGTCTGACATGTGCAATAACTCCAGCATTCACTGCAGATGCAACATTTCCCCCCTGACCACTATGAGCTGCCCTAGGGACAGTAAGGACTTTGAAAGGATTCCTATTTGGACAACACTCATGCTGTAGTTCAGTTTAAATATTCCAAACTCTAGAAAGTTTTAAAGTTCTTCTATGAAAATTCTTACCAAGAGGGGAAACACGGGGCTGTACGTCCTTGAGGACTTCATGCAGCCATTCAGTGAACCGAATGTAGTAGAGGTCTGAGAAGATGTCATCTACTCGGCCATTTTCAAAGAGATACTGTAAGAGATTCACACCACAGTCCAGGACAGTGCTAGCAAGTATATTCCTCAGACCAGACCTTATCCTAAGGCCCCATGTACCCAGTTAATCAAACATTTTACAGCACAGCGCTGAAGACCAACACATTCTACTTAGAGTGCAGACTCCTTGCACCAAGGTCAGCACAGGGTAGGTAAACTCAGTTAGTTTCATAGGTGTGCCAAGAAAGAAAGAAAAAGTCATCCTAGAAAGTAAAACTGGTTGGATTTCACCTTTTATTTCAGGTGCATTTACTGCAAATTATTTCACATGGCTGTCCTTCGGACACTGCTTTGTCAGGTTAAGGGAGAGAGAAGCTCAATTGTCCTAGCAGAGTTTAGCTCTGCTCCTGCAGCTCTTCCAGAAAGCATGTCAGTACTACCAGCTCAGACTTCCCACCATACAAAGCTAAATTCTTGCCTGTTAGAGCTTCAACTAGAGTAAGTTTTGACATTGGCAGCTTCCTCAGTCATCATCCAACCCTGCTCCCCCTGCCAGAAAATCTGAAAGGATTTATTATTCTCACCATGATTTTGAACTCAGTTATTAACAATTCTTCACAAACTTAACTCAGGAGGTGAAAGCATTGCTGTGCACTAATTGCATTTACTCTGGGTTGTCGGGGGTTTTTTTAAGCTAGGAGACCTTTTTCTTACAAAATTGTTGGGAAGCTTAATAGAAGCCACAGTTTCGATTTTCATAAGGGAATCCTTCCTATAGATGCTGACAACATGCATGGCTCTGCTGCACAGACAGCTGTCCTCCCCCTACCTTCTGAATGCACAGGAAGATATAGTAGAGCACGTCTGGATCATAGGGTTCACCATCACCATTTCGAGCTTCTCGTGTCATTAAGCATAGACCATAATTCAGCTCAGCCACAGCTGAAGAGATGAGATCTTCCTGGAACCTCAGCAGCTGACGCCCTGGAAAAAATAAAACAAAGCCATATTATTTAAGTCATAAAGCCATATTATTTCCCAATCTTTCAGAAATGATTTCCCACATCTCCAGCTTTGCCACTCTATCTGGCAGGCCCAGCACTACCTCATTCTCCCAGTATAATAAAGCAAGCTGACATAAATAAAGATCTTAGATTGGCAGATCTACTAAAAGATAAATGGGCAAGAATCTGACAGGAAGACTCTCAGCTCTGCTAACTGCATGACTATCGTCACCTTTTGCCATGTCCACAATGAAATGCTGCCCTGCAGCAACAGGAAAACAGTAATCCCATGAAAGCTCTACCAGCTTGGCTGGCATTTACAGCCAGTTTGTTTGTCCAGGCACCACAGCTGTATGGTGCCCTTTGCTGCTGCTGCTACCAGCCTAGGTGCTCAAGTCAGCTCAGCACTGAGCTAATACCTCCCTTGGAACATGTCTGTGGCAGCAGGGGCATGAAATCATAACTAGTACTGCACAGTAAATCAAAGTTTAAATTTAAAAACAATCACTGGTTAAACAAAGGTGCTTTCCAGAGCAGTAGACAGCTAACATTTTAGTCATTCCTAATCCCACTTGAAAGGAAAGAAAGGCTGTGTTGTCATGACACATACTTCCAATAGGTGCTAGCCTATTTTGGGCTTCTTTTTCTAGCTCTGCATTCTTGGTCTGTGCCCAGCTTTTCCACACTTCAAGGCCTTCTTCTGGCTTCAGAGAGTTTGGAAGTAGAAGTTCAGGTGAAGTCTGTGGCTGTGGCTGTGGTTCAACTTCAGCAACCTGAACAGTTTGAGCCTATGGAGGGAAAACGGTGCAATTTATGTATGCACTTTGATATGTAACAATAACACAACAATAATGACAACAAACCCAAGCAATGCAGCACTACCTCTAGCCCCAGGATATCAGCCTTTTGCAACACTCCTCCCTTAATAAGAACTTAATCCAAGGAAATCTTTTGCTGTTTAACCTGAATTGTTCCTTGCAAAAGAGTACTTGACTCTCCAAGAACATTTGTAGTGTGAATGGGCATAGCTTTAACCCTTCTAGCAAATCCATGCCACTTGTAATTGGAGGCATTTAGAAGTCCTGCAGAACATCACAGAACACCCAGCAGCCACAAGCTGTTCTTGCTGCAATGCCATTGAGAAGCCAGCCAGTACCTTCAAAGGCAAGGCTCTTCACGGGGCTAAAGTCCTCTCAACAACACACTTCTGGTCTCTCCTTGACTGAAACTGGTGACTACTGATTCTGAAGCCCTATTTGCACTTCTCTTGGCTTCAGGTAACTTGTCACCCTGAACAACCATGAAACCATCTCACTACAAAATAAGTGTCCCAAGCCCCTTGCAGATAGAGCTTTGAGACAGGCCAGCCAGAGACTGCCAGCCCCTGGCAGGGAAGAACAGCGAGGTGCCATCAGCTTTACTAACTCCAGTGGCTCTGAGCAAGGCCTGGGTACATTCTGAGTACACTGCTGCTGTCCCTCCCCACCCTTGCCCATCCAGGGCAGGCTCTCCTCATTATTCAGGAGATCCCAGGCAGACAGAATGAATATACTCTGTTCTTATTGTCAACAGCTGATAAGATTAATTCATTTGTAAGAGGTATAAAGTAATAACAGACTAGAGCATCAGCATCAAAATATTAACTCAGTTGCAATGAAATGCTCTCCAACTACCAAATACTGTTAATGCAGACTAGCTACTGTTCTGTGAAGAGCTACTCTCTGACCCACTAGAGACCTAAGAGGTCTCCACACCTTTTGGAAGTTTACTTTGCAGCAAGACCTTAAGTCACCAAGAATTACTACCTCAAACTGAAACTTATTTTACAGGCAATGGATGGCACCTCTCCAGAAAGAGCAGCGAGGCTTCCAGCCGCACTCACACTGTGTTCTTCACTACAACTTCTCAATCCCATGCCAGAGTCTCATGGCTACTTCAATTAAGGAAATGAACTTGAAGCTTTACAGCCCATAGTTGAATTTTCATTGGCTCCCTGAACGTGACAGAGATTCTTACAGCAAAACAGGTTTTGCTTTCTTCTTCTTAAGAGTTACTCCTAAAAGCACAGCTTTGATATAACGGAGTAACTCTTCCTTTTATACAGGTCAATCATCAGTGAAAGCTGCTCTCACAATACTAGAGACCACAATGAAAATGGCACAGAGACCTCAGTGACACCTGTACCTTACTTAGGATATTAAAAAAACCTGCTGAAGTCTGCAAGAGTCTCAGAATGGAGCTTTCTGACTGCCCCTGGTTGTTATTTCTTTTTTTTCCATCAGCTCCTAAATAGTTCTTTGCTTATCAGCCCCTGCATCCCCAGCAGCACCTACCACAGCTGCAGAGGGAGACAAGGACTGAAAGGGCCTAGCTTTTATCAAAGCAGATGGTGATAAAGTTTAAGCTGTGAATCAAGCCTCTGCCCTAAGTAGGACAGGAGTCCAAGGATGAAATGACACCTTGTCTTTGTAGGAGCTAAGACTGAGCCTCTGCTCATCTCTGGAGTGCTGCCCTATTCCTCCCCAGAAGAGCAGAAAGTTTTCCAGAGCCAACCGAATCCATCAGCCCAACCCAAGGACAATCTTCTGCCCTGACCTCAAAGACCCCTTGCCCAGTGTGAAGGCAGGCACACAGGCTGAGCTGGCATTTGCTTTCTATCTTAGATTTTTCACAAATAGAGCAAAATAGCTGCAACTTGCCCAGATCCCACAGCAGCATGATGCCAGAGGACAGCGTGGGGCAGACAGGGAAACTTCTCAGTCTCAGAGTTGTGACAGGGACAACCCCCAAAAGTTAGGTAGCCTTACTATCCCTTAGAGGAAGACTGCATCACTCCTGGACTTGTCTCTATATTTAGGGACTTATGCAACACCCAGAACTCCAGAGAACAGGGATAAGAAAAGTGTCTGATACCCAAGAATTGCAGACCACTGTGCACAGGAATATAGTATGTTAGTAGAAGCTTTACTAGTAGCCATTAAATAAATTCTGTAGTTAATAACTTCAAAAAGATCCCAAGGATGTGGCTCATGCTCTAAAAGACTAGAGTAAGTCTAAAAATCCTGATTAGCAGAAAGGCAAGAAGTTGTATCAACTCAGTTTGTTCAAGCAGCTGAAAGGGATGAAATAATCTCTGAAGTACCAACACAGGGAAAGGGTGAGATACAGAGGGCTCTTTGAACATGACAAAACAAAAAGCCCAACCAGTCAAAACCCCATCCATTCAAGACAAGACCCATAAGCCGTAAAGCACAGCTTTATAAGGAGGGTACCCAGCACCTGAAGGTTATCTAGAGA
>NW_009953089.1:164114-173414 GCF_000747805.2 Chaetura pelagica | reverse complement strand
TGTAGTGAAAGCCTTTTCAGCGAAGACCTTTGTGGGTTATATCCCACCATCAACTCAGAATAACCAGACATGATTTACAGAAAGTAATCCTTCTTGTCTTACTGCTTACTAAAGCAGCAGAGGGCATATATGCCTTTATAAAGCCAACAGTGTTATTTATAAACTGGAAAGAACTTATAACAACATTTATGCTAGCAGACTTGGATATTTTTGCCCTCATTCCATTGAGCAAAAACAGGCTCTGACAATTCAATCACTTTTTGCTTTCTGGCAATAAAAGATGAATTACATCCATTTGCACATATAAGACAGGCCATTAATAGCCTTAATTATTCAAGTTTAAAAAGGTAATTCAAAATAATCTATGGCTTAAAGATTGCAACAAATGGATTTGGCTGCTAGGTTTGCCAAGCATCATGAAGAGATGCTTGTCACTGCTTCTCACTGGGCCCTTGCACACCAGGCATGTACCAGCAGCAGGACATGGTGTCACAGACAGGTACATGCATCCTCCATCAAGTTTTCTCACAACTAGTCAGACTTACACACTTTACCTGGGTGCTGGATCTGCTGTGGGCTCCATGTGCTGCTTAACACCAAGTAACTGATGACTATGACTAGTATATTTGCTCACCCTACTTGGCTGTAACCATCCCTGCCTGTCCACTGCAAACCCCAGAACAGCTCAGGGGAAGACTGCAGACCTTGGAACAGCCGCTATGAAGAAGCCAGCAACGAGTATGTATCTACTGATTTACATTATGAGTATCTGTTAATTTACATGACACAGATCAGGACTGCACCTTCTTTTGGGAAGCTCTGCATGCTGTAATTATGTACAAACATTAACACAGTGCAGTCCTACACCTACCAGGAGTCAAACACTCTACATCATGCCCAGGCTATTGGGACAGACACACCTCTGCTTCCTAGATACCAGCTGTCTGCTGATACCCTCCTTCTTCATAACCATTCACAAGTTGTGAATCACAGACTGAGAAGCAGTTTTAACTTACTGAGCAAGTGACTTGTAGTTGTTGCTGTTGCTGCCCCTGCTCCTGGGGTGTGGGCTGCTGCTGTTGCTGCTGCGGGTCCCATATGTGCACCGTCTGTGCCGTGTTCTGGTATGTCCCTGCCACAGCCTGCACTGCCACTGGAATGTGGATGTTGCCATTCATAAACTGCGCTGGAAAGAGCGAATTAGCAAGAGTTTGCACCACTTCCTCGTGAGAGTTCTTCACTACTGAAGTACTTCCCACCATCTTATCCTTGTCGTCTTCCAGCTTCACGGTAGCCAGGGTTGTTGGTGAGCCACTGACGTGGACGGCATTGTAGGCCTCCTGAGGGATGGCAATGTGGGTGATGTTCTGCTGCTGAAGGTCACCACGTGGCTGAGCGGAGTAAACAGGGATGGTCCAAGTCTCTCCAGTGGGGCTGGTAATGGTCCCAGTGGCACTGTACAGATGGGCACTGTCCACTGTTAACAAGTCTGGCCTTAGAGAGACATAACTTTGCTGCTGGCCCTGAGGTATGGCCAGCACGGTGGCAACTGGCTGCCCTGAAATAGCATATGATACAGTAATTGGCATATCCACTTTACGTTTCTTCACTGGCTGAAGGACACTAGCAGTGCTGATTCGCCGCTCTCCCTCTCGTGGAGAGCCTTGCTGAGAAGGTGGAGGTGACAGTGCTCCAACTGTTTGGATCTGTATCTGCTGGCCGCCAGTAATGGCCTGTCCTGCCACAAGCTGGGCCTGGATCTGCTGGTGTTGTATGTGTTCCTCCTGTATCTCCGCAGCCTGGATCTGCTGGGCAGTCTGCACATGCTGCACTTGGATTTGAGCTGCCTGCAGCTGAGATGGGCTGGGGCTCTGAAGAGACTGACTCTGTATTGTCTGGGATGCCTGCTGCTGTGCCTGGCCTTGGATCTGCACTTGGACCTGTATTGGTTGCTCTGAAGACTGATGGACAGTCAGCTGTGGAGAGAGCTGTTGGGTAGAGACTTGCTGCGGTGACTGCTGGACCTGGACCTGAACCTGCAAGACACGAATTGGGCAGTTAGCAATGCAAATGTCAGTGACTCAATAGGGGGGCCACCAACAGAGATGGTACATCACTGGAGGTCTGTGCTCCAGGACTTTTATGCTCAGTTTGATGATTCCATATATTAATCCATTAGTAAATATCTCAGGAAGACACAACCATATTACTCTAGATGAGCCTGGTGATACCAGCAATAGGGTAGATGATGTGTTTGCTCGCATTGCACATGACCACGCTTCCCAGCACAGGCAGAACAGCATGTGAGCTGCATCTCCATCCCTAAAGCTTTGTGGGCTCAAGCCAACAGATTGCATCCTTGGAAGCCAAGAGTCTTCAGAGCTATTTGCATTGCTAAAATATCATTTCAGCTCAGGCTTCGCAATAGCAGGGCTTTAAGGTCACACACATTACAATTCTGATTTCAAGTTTATCTTGCTACAAAATGCAGGAACTTGCCTCGTTCTTGTTATGCTCTGAAGATCGTTTTACTGCTTTCAACCCTAGTCCTCCAAATGGCCGCTGGATCCCTTGCCAGTGACAGGCAGTAAGAAATATGGGTAAGCTGAAACCAGCACTTGGCTCTTTCCACATAAAGCACAGAAATATTCTTTTGAAACCAACCACTAACAGTAACACTAAACAAGCAGGTGTCAACACAGAAAGATGCATGTTCAGCCTGAATCTTTGTCATGTGCTAAGGGGCAACAATGCAGCATTTCTTTTTTAAAGCATTTCTTTGGCAGTAATAACTAAAACAAACCTTTTTCTCATTATTTCCTTATGCATTTAGTTCCATTTATTGTCCAAATTACTCAGTTGTAATTTCTAGCTCATGCACTTACACAATGCTGAATAACATGGACAAAATATGTTCAGACTTGGATCCAAACAGTTCCTTTTATTTTAGGGGGAAAAAAAAACCCAGCCACACCCTCTCACATCAATGCTCATTTGTCCAAGGTCTGTCACATAATCTAGCAGCAGTCCAGGAGCAGACTTAAACTGGGAGTAAGAGGCAGCCCCCAAAACAAAGTTCAGGTTTCAACAACTTCACATTCCAGGCCTCAAACCCAACCCAGCTGGTATGTTCACTTTCAGGGCACCAAGTGAGGTCTGCTCTCCCTTGTCCAGACACTTCTAGGTTGTGCCCCACATTTACACAGCCACACTGTTGTGTTTGCCTTGTCCTAGAAGTGATACCCCAGGTTCCCATCATCAGCTGCTTCTCCAGGGTTCTTTAGCACTGTATGTTAAGGGAGGGAATAAATTACTCAACCTGTCTTTTCAAATCCAGCTGAGAGATGTAGGCATCTACAAGGGCCACGTGAAGTCTGAAGCCAACACAATTTATTTAGTTGCAGCACTATGTCTTCCTACTCATGTTTTCTCACCATTTTCCAGCTTACTTTCTAGAGTCAGTCAAGATAATGCAACATTTGCACAGAGACACCACAGCAGCCAAAAAGAACTGCCACTGAGGTCTGCACTGGGTGGATATATGGGACCTCACTTCCCAGCATCACCTCAAAGTTGTCTTAAAAAATGTTAAGGATTCATTTGCAGCCAATTAAGAATTGCTAAGGAAAAAAGCTAACTATTTCCAGGAAGATTAGGGAATTTTACAGTTTCCTGCTGGGAGCTCTATGCAACATACTGTAATCCAGATGATTTGAACTTTCTGCAAGACAACAAGAAACATACGACCTGTGTCAGCACAAGAGTTTAAAAAGCTGCATCAATGAGCAATTTGATCAGGCAGTTAACTGAAAAAGCTTAAGTCACCTATGGGATGCTTCTCTAGTTCTGTTTGAAGCTCTTTTAATACTGCCCTACAGCCTGAGTACTGCTTTGGGCAAACAGGCCCAAGCACAGGTCCCAGTTAAGTGTTCAGTTTAAGGAAGTCAGTTTTCGTTACACCTCTGAGTCAAATATTCTCCAAAATACCTGATTTTTAAAATTACTAATACAGTCCCTGTTATTAATTTAAGTCCTTGTTCAAAGGATTATCTGCAAGGCCCAAAACCAAACAAACTAAAATGCATTACTGCACTCATGTATTTTCAGCTTTACACAAGAAACATTTGCTTTATCTACTAGGATTCAAAATCATGTCACAGAAAGCGGTAAATGTGTCACTCAGCCTGTACTTCTGCAGTGTGTTCTCAGTTCCTGCTGTAACATATACCAAGACTGTTTTTTTTTTGGCTAGCAGTAAGAATTCAAAGTCCACTCCTGCTCAGAAACAATTTTGTCACTTAAATGCAATTAGAAAGGTAACAAAATAGGTTTAAACAAGAGGCACTGTCAGCAAGAGCGGCATGGTCTAAGAACAAACCTGACAAGACAGCATTTTCTGCCTTCTGTTTTTATAAAACAGACTATTTCAGTTGCAAGGAATCTACAATTATCATTTCTGTCCAATTGCCTGATCACTTCAGGGCTGACCAAAAGTTACAGCATGTTACTAAGGGCATTGTCCAAACATCTCAAACAGTGAAAGGCTTGGGGCATCGACCACCTCTCTAGGAAGCCTGTTCCAATGTTTGACCCCTCTCTTCGTTAAGAAATGCTTCATATTGTCCAGTCAGCAGCTCTGGACCATTAGCCATTTTAGAGCCTGAGCCTACTGCCTCTAAAAGTCACAGGCAACTTCCACCACTTTCAGGAGATGAGAAAACATGACCTGTGGCCCTATGATACTCCCTGAGGATTAAATCCTAGGATGACTTGCTGCTGCTTCAGAGTTCACACGCTGTTACTGCTAACACCCAAAAGCCCAAACAAGATGAAGTCAGACTCCAGAATCACTGGAAGTTGCCCACACTGCAAACTGCAGACATCACGCTTCTGGCTAGAGACTGTTCCCATTTAAAAGGATATTGGAACTGTGCCTATTGCATGTTACGTATCCCTTGTGAATTACACACCCACTTTTAACAACTGTATTTTGCAGTAGATCCCTCCCTGTTTTCTAGCAGGTTGTACCCAATGCAACAAGCATTCATTTCAGATTTACAGATTTGAACTCAGACTGAGACAAGAGCTTCTTATATTGACCACATTGTCTAACTTGCTATCTGAGAAAAAAAGGACAAAGAATTACACTAAACATCATCAGCATTTGACTTTCTTAAAAAGACTCTACAAAGAGGAATGTTTTAGTTGTACAAGCCAAGACCAACAGGGAGGACATTAAATCTTCACCTTATGCCGAAGATTAAAGCGAGAACATGTTATGTGGGGAATTCCTGGGTTATACTGGTGCAAGAGAGGAACATGCCAAGTTACCAGGACTGAAAAACTGCTTATTGCCAGAAGTTGGGATCTAACAGCATGAAAAGAATCACTTCCCAGCAGGCTACCATCACACAGAGAAAGGCCTTTTTACCATAAAATAGCTAGAAGTTGGACCAAGTACTAGCTGACTAGAGAATGCAAGTGCTAGAAGCCGACCCTGCATCCTAACAGGAGGGCAGGAATAAATTTTTAAGATTGCTTTAAAGGAAATCTTCTGCCACATCAAGCTCAAAAGCATATTCTGTCTAGAACTGAACACATACAAAGAGAAAATAAATTAAGTCCACAAGCGTGAGAACAGCTGAAGCCTGATTTCCAAAAGTTTTTTTTAATTTATGTTTGACAGACTAACTCCAACAAACTTTTAAGTAGGATTCATAACATGTCTGCCCTGTGCAGATTCTCTGCCCAACAAGGAAACTCAGTGCAGAACTGCAGTTCTAAAACAAGCTGAAAGAATTCCCAAGCAAATAATATCTCACCTACAGACTAACTGGATTAGCTAATATTTCCAAAAACATAAATCCAAATGAGCACACACTCCAACTCTTGCCTGGATGGATTTTCTCATCTCTACCCTGCCCTAGAACACTTGAGAGGCTCTTTTTCACAAACATCTCTTGGTTTCTGAAGTTGCATTTACACTAGCAAGTAGCAGGAGACACCACAAGTAGACCTTCAGAGCAAGACTGCAGTCCTACTAATATGTCCACACTATACCTTGCAGAAGACTGCTTCAAAGCTCTTACCCACTATCCAAGCTAGACAAACAGCTAGACACAAGACAACCGTATCTCATGGTTCAGTCTCATCTAAAGGGAATCCCAAATGACAGGTTCCAAACCTAGAAGAAATAAGTGGGGGCAGATGACAAACTTGCTGAGGGAAGTATGCTCTCAATTCCCCCCCTGAAATAATAGCTGAAAATTCCACATCTGAGCAACCAAACACAAGTCAAACACTCAGACAAAAAATTACCTAAAGCAGAAGAGCAATCTCAATTATTTTTTAGCCCAATTTTAAGGAAAGAAGGCTTAAAATACACTTCTCTCAACAACAGTCCTAAGATAAAAACTAACACTGTAATAAAGACTTCCTTCTAAGGTTACATCAGAAAGCATACATACAGGTACAACACAGATCTGAAGTGCAGAGGTGAAAAGACTTATCACTGAAGTAGCAGGAAATGTTGGAACTTGTTATTCAACTGCTTTACAGGAAGTCCTTTGCTATCTGTCTAAGTAAACAAGGTCTACAGGGAGTGTACAAGTCAGCTTTTCAGAACCACTGCCAGACAGATTCTCACTACAGGTTTTTCCTCTGCTCATTTATCAACATCAGAGAGAGAATTCCACAGGCCAAATTAGGCCTTGTGTGTGTTTGAACAGCTACAATATCAAGATTATGTTGTCAAGCTGTACACTGCAGCAGGATTTAAGCCTGAAACAGTTGAAACACATGAACCAGGGAAAACAAAACAAAGGGGAACCTACTTCCATATACAAGAAGGTCCTACCTTGAAAACACCATGCTTGACTATAACTGTTCCTTCAAGTGGCACACTCAGCCCTAGCAAATGGTGATTAATGCTGCCTGCTACACTAGTTCCTTACTGGGATGCTTTTCAAAGACAAGCAAACAGGAGCCCTTTGTCCAGGCTAAACTTCAAAACCAAGACTGAGGCACAGGGAAGCTGCATCCATTAGAACTGAGGGAAAGGTGTATTCTAAGATGTTCTTTGGAGCTGCTTAAGGGCATCCCTCCCTCATGTCATTAATAATGCCCAGCTTCCTATAATGGTCTGAAGTCACAGAATAGACTGGGGGAAGACTGAAAAAGGGCTGAACAGCAAACACCGAGGGATTAGAAAGGCTTAAGTCTTCATTGAAAGACCTTTTATGCAGGCATTGAAGCACTCCCTACATAGTTCTTGCTCACCTGTAGCATTCTTCCCTCAAACCCTGCCCAAGAGGCTCTTGCCAATTAGCCATCGCGGTCTGTCTTTATAAAAAGCTGAAACCAAGGATCTTCCCCACATGCACTGTATGTGTCCTAAGCAAAGATGCTTTCTGTCCTCTGACATTCTTTCAGCTAAATTTTCTTGTGGAAGAGAAAGAGGTGCAAGAGACTCACTGAACTCTGCAGAAATATATTCAGTGAGCAAGTCACTGCTAACACATCCCCTCACTGGCATCATCAATTCAATGGCCCCAATGCACAAGACCAACCAGTAACAATCCCACCAAAGGCAGCTGATAAAACTTCTTCATCAGAGCAAAACCCAGCCCTTCACAACCACCCCTTGATGCAGCACAGGGTCAAACAGTAACACTGGACATACCAAAAGTGTTAAGATCACTAATGGCACTGCTGTGACACTGGGCACTGAAGGAGCTCTGAGGTACTTGTACTGTAGCACTGCCTAGTACATAACACAACAGTTGCATCCACTCAGCCTTTAAAATAAACATTTGGCAATGCTTTCTTGAACTTGTAGGCAAGAAAACCCTAAGGTGGAAACTTCTTCAAACAGGAAATTTATTTTGCCAGGATAAATAAAGGTAGCAAACAGTCACATGCTGTCTTTGGTTGTTCACAGCAAGGAAAATCTAGGATGAAACCTGAGCATCATCTATCTTTATGATTGTAGGGTTGTCATCAGCACTTGCAACTGTGAGGTCATCTGACTGGTCGTATTATTAGTCACCTTCAGCACCACTATCACTCTGCCAGACATAAATGTAGTCATTCAAAGGGTTTTCCACCAATTTGCAATTGGATTAGCAAGAACTAAACAGATTATCAAGTACTGGGATAACAAAAATTTTATCAAAAGCTAAGAGGCTTCAGTGGATGACCAAAATGTCCTAATACAACACAAGCAGTATTTCAGCAACATGATCCAGCTGGCTCAGGTGCACTGCTCTAGTGGAACCCTGTCACCACCACAGAGCCACAACAAAATTCAGCCTTGTTCAGACACCATGCCCTGCCACTGCTGCCACAGCAACATTCCTGAGCCAGGTGAACACTAAATCATGGGTCTAACATAAAATTGCGTCTCAGTAAGAAATCTTGAAAGACAGAAAACCACTCTTGCTAAGTGTTGCAAAGAATGTCTTGCAAAGACATTCCTCTCCACTCCATCCTTGCAAAGTCATGATAATTTATTAACCTGAAGATAATTCTGAGCTAGCTGCTCAAATGAACATGACCTCAGTTGCACTGTTGATGCAGAAAAGCTGCAGCCATGTCTTGTACCAGACACATGGCCTAAATGTTCTGGAGACCTGCAAAGTGGCAAAGGGAGCAGCAGGCAAGGCAACACAAACACAGGTATTTTACAACAGAGCTACAACAGAAACAAGGGGGAAGAGAGAAAACAACTATCCTAAAGAAAGTTGTTGAAATCCTGACTTTCATCAGATATTTTTCACACTCCTCAGGGTGCAGGTCATTCAGTTTAAAAAACAGGAACAGGTCCCTGGCAGCAACTCTATGGTTATTTTCAATAAGGTCAGGAGATTATTTTTCTCTGGAGCATGATACATGACCTCCCTCCCTATCTCTGTTATTAGAAGGGTTGCAGGGTCAAGCCTGACCTTTGACTAGTTCTGACAGAAGGCAGCTGCAGGAGGGGGAAAAAAAATCCTTCTGATTTTTACAAATGGTTTGGGGGTTTCACACATCTTCAAGGCCGAGATACTGAAAAGCACCAACCTTCCTAGTTCTTCTTCTGAATTCCTCTGAAAAAAATGTGCTAGCTGGCAGAACCAAAAGCATCCTTGATCAGTTTTGCTAGACTGATGCAGAGATCAAGTCATGTCTGTGACACTAGAGGTTTTTATTCTTCAAAAGCCTGTGACACAAGTTACTGTAGGGCAACAGGTTACAGCAGACCTGGTGAAGTATTCATTTCCTCAACAGGGAGTGTAACTGGAGATGAGTTACCCAGGGAAA
>NW_009953089.1:158684-163992 GCF_000747805.2 Chaetura pelagica | reverse complement strand
GGAAAGAAGAAAGTTTCCCTTTGCTGTAGGATAAAAAGCACCCAAGTGAGCTGTTAGCACAAGTCTACTGCACTGCAGCAAGTTCACACCACCTTATCTCCTGTAATTTGTGTCTCCGTATCTGTTGCAAAAGAGGAAAGCTCACAAGTTTGCACTAATGCTACAGAAGGCAGGAATACTCAAATCTGAAGAGTATTAGAACTATAGCTGTAGAGAGAGCTCAGCTGTTTGGAGACTTCAAGAGAACCTTAGTAATTGCCCTGCCACCTATAAAAGCTTCAATTTAAGAAATGTGTTTGAGGACCAAAGCTGTTATCCTAAGTTATATGTTTGTTTGTACCACTGCTATTGGATTTGCTCATTTAATTCTTAATACAAATTACTGTAATACCTATTAAAAAAACAGCAGAAAACTCCTTCCAGTGGGAAAAGGGATAATATACCTTGACACACACACATCTTCCAGACTTCCTTTCTGAAAGTTATCTTCCTCTGATTCATAACCTAAGTTGACATGCCTGCATTTTTCCCTGACTTAAAAATCAGTTCAAGAACTACACCTTTAAGAATGTTGATGCAAAATAATTTAAAAACTACTGATTTAATAAAAAAAAACAACCCAACAACACAAACCTGAAGACAAGTTTGATCCCACGACCACCCGGAACAACAAAGCTAAAGCAAGACCAGCAGAGGGAGGTTGGTATTTATAGCAGTTTCACACTGAGCACAAGGCTCCAGGGAGCTGTGTACAAGCCAGAACTGTCAACCATCTCTCCAGTAGGTTACAGCACCACATTGCTATGTGTGCTGCTCCTCCTGCAGCAGGGCTCAATGGAGGCACAGTCCAGAGAGAAATTTACTACCAAATTCCTTAAACAGAAGGGAAATAGTGCTGCTCTATATAAAGTTAATTGGCTCTGCTTCTTAAGTGCTTGTCTGTGGTTTCAGGTCAGATAGTAGCTGGCTCTGAACACTACTCCATGGGTTAGTAGATCATACATACATTTAGACAACATTTAGGACCCTTACCTGGACTTGCTGGGGTTGCTGAACCTGTATTTGCTGCTCTGGCTGAGTTTGCTGCTGGACACTGGTTGTCACAGGACAAGCAAGTTCAAGCAAAGAGCCAGCCACCTCTGTGCTGTCCGTGTAAATGCAGTTGCCACCCTGCTGATACACCATGGTGGTGGTGGCTGTCTGCTGAAACTCCTGCAGAGCTTCCGGCCCCTTGGAAGCAAGGGAGTCCAGAAATTCCTTCATCCTGTGCTGGGGGATCGTTCGCGCCTTCACACGGATGTATTCTTCAAAGGAAATGGTGTTCTCCAGAGAATTATTCATATTGCAAGGTCCTTAGGGTTCCTTAAGAAAAGAGAAAGGTAAAGTCTTAACTACAGTACTCCTTTGATGCAAGGATATTCCCAACTCCAGTTAACTAGTATCTCATACCGAGTACAGTATGAAAACTAGCAGACATGCACAGCCAGATGCCTGACACAGATGCTTTAGTTTATGAGGCATCTTGTGCTACTTATTATCCCCTTCTCAGATTAACCCTCAGTAGCTCAGGGAAGTCTGAACGATAACCAGGTGTAACTGTGGTACTATTCAAAGAGCTCACTGCCATGTAAGATCTTCTAGTGTTGTATTTCACCCAGACCAGGCGAATCCCATAACAGACAAAGTCAAGTCACACATTTTGTTGGTTTGCAGCATGCAGCTTTAGTGAGAAAAGCTTAGAAATCAGTATCTGTGACCCTGCTTTGCAGCCAGAGAGGTGGGAGAACCGAGCAGTATGTTCTACCAGGCCATGCAGTTCTATTCTAGGCAGCTAATGGGAAGCACAACGGAAGAGCATCAGATGCAGCATTCAGCCCACTGCTATTAGGATGAGGACAGCCTTATTGATCTGCACAGAGCAAGCAAAAGGAGAGTGCTGAAATAAAGAGATTCCTCAAACGGGGAGCTGCACGCATTGAGAAGCAGAGCTTTGGAGATTAGAAAGGCAACAGCAGCATCAGTTCTTGATGTCCTTTTACTATAGGAAGAGGTTAACATGAAACATGCCGTGCATGAAGACAAAAGATAGACAGAAAAAAAATAAAAAATCAGATGATCAGGGAGGAAGTGAGAACAAGGGGAAAAAAAAAAACACAACAAAAAAGATGACTCTACCTGAGAACATTAGACTGCTCTAGGGTATACTCTGACAGCATTCTTTTTATTGACTTATCTTGTTTAAACCCACAAATTGTTTCTGCAGTGAGCATACTGGTTGTTTCTAAGGCACTAATTAGTCTTGATAAAGAGATCTGAGCTATAACACTACCAGATACTGAGACACTTGTGAAAAGATATGAAACAGCACAAGATTAGGACTAGAAGAGGTGATTCAATACTACCAGATCAAGCTGTGGAAAAGAGGAAAAAGGGACAATCATCATTATATGTACATTTTGGCTGTACTTCTGAGGAGAACAGGTAAAAAGCAGAACCTTTTATATAATTTTACCATGATTTCACAAAGTGGAACCAAGACAGAAATATGTGGTTGAACATAAAACTGCAACAGTCCATGTGAAAATGGGAGTTAGTTCTAGGCTCTCAGTGGCGTCCCAGCGTATTCCACAAGTCCAGCTCCAATTCCCACCAAAACCAATGGGAGATTGAGCAAATTCTACCCACTCTTTACTGTTGCGTGACAGCAGCCTGAACACACAGAAGTGTCTGTTTACATGGAGGAGGTTCAGGGCTAGTGCATTGGACCAGGCTCACAGGAGAAAGAACGAATGTCAAAGGTAAGAGGAACACCCCTGAGGCAACTCATGCTGTGTCTATAGTTTCTGGAGTTATTAAGCAACATTTGCTGCTGTATGAGATTACTACAGAAAATATTCTTCAAATGGGCAACACTGTTTAGTAAAAAGTACCACCTAACAGTATTCTTGTAGTCAACCCAACACCTCTGTAAAAATCAGCTAACAGAGCTCACAAACAGCCCACAGGTGGACAGAAAAAACATTTTTCTGCCTTTCAGAAATTCTGATGGGACACATTTTCAAGCCAGCTCTGTGTCATAAAGCCAGTAAGACTACTCACTTAGTTGCTGAGTGATGTTACCTCCAGAAGCCACCAAGGAATACTCTACTGTAACCAATAGAGAACAACCTGGTTAACGCATCCTCAATGGCTCAGACAGGACCTGCACCAGGCACACCTGAATGCATTTGCATCTTAATTGCAAGAGGCTCCGTTACATACCTGGAAGCTGGAAAACAGATTTTGAGCTGGTAACTTGTCCTGATATTTTACTTGGAATTTGCAAATATATTACATTGATACTACAGTGAGGCTTCTAAGAGAGCCAAATCATTTAGCATGTCCATTCTGAGGTGTGCTAGCAGACACAGCTTTCAGAGAGAAGACTCTTCTGAGGAATATGTCTCCAGGATGCCTTGCTGGGAACCCAGACATCAACACCACAGATGCTCTTTGAGAGTGAGCTGCTGCTGAATAGGAGGGGCTCACCTCTCAGCAAAGGTCCTGCCTTTTTCCTTGCTCCTGCATTGATGCTTATTATGCTGGAATGGCTCAGGGAATAGCTATTCACCTCTGTTAATATTGTCAGGGGAGAGAGCAGGGAGGTCAGTAGGGTCACTGTTTTCAACAGCAGCTATCCATCAGCCCTCACTTTTCCTTTTGGAACTCCAGCCCTTGTCAAGAGCAGCTCACAGATCCATTGTGCTCTGTGCAGCAGACACCAGAAGCCACCAGAAACCCAGACGCACAAGCAACAGGCCCAAAGATCAAGAAGAGGTCCACCACCAAATTGTCACCTACCTCTTCCAACCACCAGGAAGCAGAACAAACAGAGCATGAATTCCTTAGATACAAATCTTTGACCCTGTGCCTTTTAGCAAGCATCAAAACCAAGAGCCTACTAAGCCAGTCTTCCCCTGTCACAAGGAAAACAGCTCTCTTTTCCTCTCTTCTAGCATGAAAAAATATTCCTTTACGTTTGTTTGAAGTTACTACTCTGAAAACCACACTCAATCTGAACAACTGCAGCACCTAGAGTCCCAACCACAGCTCAGAACCCCACTGAGGCACACAGTTTGTTCCTGCTCTGGAACAGCAGCAGGATCTTCCCTTAGTTTCCTCTACAGCTCTTCCACTCTGGCAATCTGACAGGAGCTAAAGACACCAGGCAGGTAACACTGCAGTCTGGACTAAGCTTCTCCCAGAGTCATTCCTGCCAGTTTGAAGGCTGCTAGGGGGTTATTTAACTAAAAGCATTGAAGTCCCCAAAACTGCAATTCATGAAACCCTACACAGCAGCAGCAGCAGAGGGACCAGGTCTTGATAAAGGTACAAGAAAGTAAATCTGTACTCCCAGAAATGTTATTTGTTAAAACTAAACCCACCTGAATTTATGACAGAAAACCTCTTTAAGGCCCAAGTGTGTATTTGACAGGCCATTGCAGAGCAACACACACAGCTTGCTGCAGCAGTCACCACTTTCTCTGTTAGCTTTTAAAACATACTAAATGTAGGCATTCCATTTCTCCTGTAGACACACATTAGGGAACAGCAAACACCCATCCTCACTAGATCTCAGCAGCATGTTTTTAATACTGCATTTTAAAATGACAAGAGCATCCAGGCAACAAGCCTTCTTTGACAAAGGGAAATAATTCCTCCCTATTCAGCATAACTGCATTTATTTCCCAAGAAATAAGTTCAAGAAACTCTTTGAGAATCATGAGCACATACGGTTAGTTCATAAAACTTAAGACTGAGGTTACTGAAAACACACACACAACTTGCAGCATGTGGACAATCTGGACTCACCAGTCACCATGTTGCATGTATTTCTGCTGCTCTTGTCCTGAGCTCTTAGACTTGTAACGTTCTGGAGAAGACAGAACAAAGAAGCCCTTTCCATCCCCAGTTCCTCTTTCTTTATTAAAGCCATTTTATTTTTAATATGTATACCATTAAGGAAAAAAAACCAACAACACAACAAAACCAAACAAAATCAGGGAAGAAAGGCACGATGGTCCACACAGCTAGCAGCTCCTACTGAAGAACTGCAAGGTGTCCAATTCCTAACCATTGTATCCCTCAGCCTGACAAGTGTGCCTAGGAAGGGCTGTGAGCACATCTGTCACAGGGCACTCGCACCGCGCGGTGACAGGCGCGGCGCAGCCGGTGACACCGGAGTTACCGGAAGGCAGAACTTAGAACAAGGCAGCAGCAGTGACCGTACCCAGAGGTGCCCCCTGCTCCCCCCGCAGGTGCGAGCGGC
>NW_009953089.1:156107-157247 GCF_000747805.2 Chaetura pelagica | reverse complement strand
CGTGTCTGTGCCCTGCCAGTACCGTGTCTGTGCCCTGCCGGTACCATGCCTGTACCCTGCCGGTACCGTGCTTGTACCGTGCCCTGCCCGTACCCTGCCTGCACCCGATGGCAGTCCCTCTTCCATCCCACCCGACGCCCTCAACACCAGCCCAGCCCCACAGTCCTGGACAGGGGGGACTGGGCCACCAGCCCTGCAGGGGCAGACCCCAAGTGCCCAGGAACAGGGGAGATCATCCCTCAACCCCAGTACTCCAAGGCTGAGCTGGGGGATAGGAGGCAGGGACAGCGTTGGGACAGGGCTGGGATGCTCTGTTTATTGAGGGAATGCTGTGGGGGGCCCTTGGGGGGCTGCACCAAGGCACGGTGGCACTGGGGGTGTGCAGGGACCCCGAGGGAAGCAGCACCACAACAGGGTGGTGGGAGGTCCCTCACACCTTTCCCGGGTCCTCCTTCAGCGTCACCGTCCGGTTGAACACCATCTGGGGAGAGGCAGAGGGTCCCTCGCAGCCCCAGGGCAGGCAGGGGGAACCCCACGCGGGTCTGGGGGTGTCCCACTGCCCCCACCCCAGGGCTCACCTTCCCCTCCCTGCTGTCGGGATCCACAGAGAAGTAGCCCAGCCGCTCAAACTGGAACTTGTCGAAGGGCTGGGCGGAGAGGACGGAGGTGTCGACCAGGGCATTGTGGACCACGCGCAGGGAGTCCTGGCAGGGGGAAGCAGCTCAGCTGGCAACCTCTGCCCCTCTGCCCCCACCACAGCCCAGCTCCCCAGGGCCCCTCTCCCCACCGGGACACGGCAAGGCCATACCCAGGGAGGGGTAGGGATCACAAGGAAGTAGATACCACTGGCATTGTGCAGGAGGTCCCCACCTGCCCCCAGAGCCCATAACCCCAGCTCCTGCCATTACTCACAGGGTTGAGGTCGCTCAGAAAGCCACCAGGCACCTCTGATGGGTCCTCAGGATTTTTGTGCAAAAACCTGCCATGAGACAGGGGCTGATCTCAAAGCTGCTGGGTGAGGGTATGTGGTGCCCCAGGGTAGCTGTGGGGCGGCAGCTCCCCCACCAAGGAGCAGGGTGGGCTGAAGCAGAGCCTGCTGGTACTTGGCCATGCTGCCACTCCAGCACTGCTGAGCTTGGG
>NW_009953089.1:154700-156064 GCF_000747805.2 Chaetura pelagica | reverse complement strand
CACAGGCCAGGTGCTCCGACACCCAGTGGATGAAGGCTTTGGGCTTCTCCGCCACATCCGACTTGGTGCAGGTCACCTCCAGCTCCATCACGCGCCCGCTGGCATCCTGGGAGAGGGGAGATGAGCTGAGCCATCAGGCAGCAGCTCCATCCTGCAGAGTAGCCCTGGGGCTGAACTGCCAGCCTCCCAGCTCAGAGCCACCCCGCTGTGTGAGACACGGGGCTGGCGGGGGCTGCCACACAGGCAGCCTGTGCCCACGCTGTGCCCACAGTGCCTGGCCCAAGATGAACATCACTGCCCTTCCCTGCTGGGGTACAGCCACGTCCTGACATCCCACAGTGCAAACTCATGTTACCAGTGCCCAGAGCCACCCACCTTGATGACATTCTGGGTGGTGATGACATAGCCAGTGTGGCGCAGCCCCACCGGCTGCCCCGGGGCCAGGCGCTTGTAGCCCTTGTCCACCTCCTGCAAGAGAGTTCTTGGCTGCATGAAGGGTTCCTGCATGGGCAGCAGTTCACCCCTCGAGCATGTCTCTCTCTCTGTCCTCATGACTGCTTCCCCAGTCCCAGGGACTGGGGCACTCAGGGCTGTCTGAACTCCCACATTGCTGCAGGACATCCACCAGTGCAGAGGCCAGGTGTGGGCACCGTTGGTTGGATGCCTCCTGGCCAGGCTGAGGGCAGTGGGCTCATCAGAGCTGCTGGGATGTTTTGGATTCATGGTCCAGTGTCTGCCACGTGTCTGTGACCTGTGCAGCACCAACACCAGTCTCTTGGTAACAAAGGGCAGCATGGCCTGGTGGGCCCAGCTCACCTCCCTGAAGTCAGTCTCCTCAATGTAGATGGTGGACTGGAAGGGCACTTTGTGAAAACCTCGGCTCTCATCAGCTGGAAAGTTGGGCACAAGGACCTCGAGTGCCTGGGAAGAAGGAGGGGGTGAACGCTGACCTTGGGAAACCCCACTGCCACCCCAAGCCACTGCAGTCTCACCTTCAGGGCAGGAAAGTTGGTGATGGTGACCTTGAGGGGCTCCAAGACAGCCATGGCACGGGGGGCTTGCTCGTTCAGCACCTCCCGTGCACACGCCTCCAACAAATGTGGCTCCATCGTTGCCTGGGCCACCGTCACACCAACCTGCAGGACAGCCTGCTGTCACCACACTGGCTGGGTGACACGTCCACCTGCCCCATCCCACCCTGCCCCTGGTGCCTACCCGGGCACAGAAGTTGTTGATGGCCTCGGGGGGGAAGCCTCTCCGGCGCAGGGCTGTCAGCGTGAAGAGCCGCGGGTCATCCCAGTCCCTGAAACAACACCGGTGTGACCCCCAGGTGTCCCCCAGGTGAGACCCGCCCCGGCTGCCCG
>NW_009953089.1:151246-153837 GCF_000747805.2 Chaetura pelagica | reverse complement strand
CTGCAGGACAGCCTGCTGTCACCACACTGGCTGGGTGACACGTCCACCTGCCCCATCCCACCCTGCCCCTGGTGCCTACCCGGGCACAGAAGTTGTTGATGGCCTCGGGGGGGAAGCCTCTCCGGCGCAGGGCTGTCAGCGTGAAGAGCCGCGGGTCATCCCAGTCCCTGAAACAACACCGGTGTGACCCCCAGGTGTCCCCCAGGTGAGACCCGCCCCGGCTGCCAGGCCTGCTCCTACCTCACAGCACCTGTCTCCACCAGCCGGATGATTTTCCTCTTGGAGACAACGGTGTAGAGCAGGTTCAGGCGCCCGTACTCCCACTGCACGGGGCAGTAGACGTCCAGCGCGTTGCACAGCCAGAAGTAGGAGGAGCGCCTGCCAGGGAGGCACCGGCACAGCCGGCTCAGCCTCGGGCCTGCCCCCAGCCCTCAGACACACTGTGCCCAGCCCTTCAGCAGCCACCAGCACACAGCGAGCTGCTCCCTGCCAGAGCTGCTCTGCCAGGTCTGACTCAGTCTTGGCTGTGACAGGCATAGTCCTCACCTGGCCTGGAACTCCTTGGTGCAGAGGGAGTGTGTGATGTGCTCGATGGAGTCGCAGAGGCAGTGTGTGTAGTCATAGGTGGGGTAGATGCACCTGCGCGGCAGACAGAGTCAGCCCTGGGGCACAGCCTGGAGCTGAAGCTTCCAAGACCTCCCCACTTCCAGATGTGCCAGGACACCACAGGCCCTCCCTACCACTTGTCCCCAGTGCGGTGGTGTGGAGTGAACTTGACACGGTAGGCGACAGGGTCCATCTTCCCGTCCTCCATCACCAGCTTCATCCGCAGCGTGGCCTCCCCCTCCCCAAACTTGCCCTTTCGCATGTCCTGTGGAGTGGGGAGAAGCTGTTGACTGAGCCATGGACCCCAACTCCAGGGGTACACAGTCCTTGTCCCCAGTCAGTTGTACCTCAAAGAGCACGAGCGACTCCTCCACAGGCCGGTCCCGCCATGGTGAGGGCGGTGGGTTGTGCCCCTTGATCTCCTCAACCTTCTGATGGCAGACATACGCCTGGCCCCTACGGAGGGGAAACACTGTCACCAGATACGGGTGGCCCATCCTCTGGGGGAGAGGAAGCCCTGGCTGTGGCACAGAACATCCCGTCCTGCCCCCATGCACCCATGCAGCCCCGGTGTGCTCACCTGCGGATAAGCTCTAGGGCCCAGGCGTAGAGCTGGTCAAAGTAATCTGATGCATGGGTCACTGCATAGGGCTGGTAGCCTGTGGGGAAGGGGGAAACAGGGCAGGTTGGTGGCACCTCCAGGGCCCAGCCGTAGGACCTGCACACAGGGATGACCCCAGCAGCACCTGGCCAAACGCTGCCCTGCCCAGCCCAAGCCATACCCAGCCACTCCACCATCTCCCGGATGGCTGTGAAGTACTTCTCCTCCTCCTTCTCAGGGTTGGTGTCGTCGTAGCGCAGGAAGCACACGCCACCGTTGGCCTGGGGACAGCGGGACAGTGAGGGCCAAGAAGCAGGTGGAGGCAGGGGCTGGGGGAAATGCCAGCAGGGCTTCTCACCTTGGCATAGCCAAAGTTGAAGTTGATGGCCTTGGCATGGCCGATGTGCAGGATCCCATTGGGTTCAGGAGGGAACCGTGTCCGCACCTGCAGGGGGGAAAGGGCACACCTCAGTCCTGCAGCAGGAGACCCTCCCCATGCCTGACAGCAGGGGCACTGACATGAGCCCCCCAAGGTCCCACAGAGCAGGATGCCACCCTTGGCCATACTCCTGGTGAACTGTGTGTCCCCTCAGCCACCCTGACCTGGCTGGAGCCTGGCACAGCAGTGCCACCCTCCCCCCCACCACTGGGCTGGGGGTCATGGCCTCACCTGCCCACCCGTGATTGCCAGGTGCTGCTTCAGCAGAGCCATGGTGTTGGGTGTCACCACGTAGCCCTCTGTCTTGTAGTTCTCTCCTGGGGGCAGAGGATGCTCAGGGCTGCATCACTGCCCAAACTCAGCCAAGCCCAGCAGTCAGCAGGGAAGGAAGTGGGGCCAGGCTGGTCCCCCACAGCAGGGAGAGCTGACCCAGGCACAGCACAGTCACTGCTCACACTCACCTGGCTTGTGGAACTTGAGGGCTTCTCCCCGAAGCTGCTCCAGCAGTGACCGTGTCTCTGTGCCCACCTCACCTGAGCGGGAGACGGGGCTGAGCCAGGGCCTGACTGCAGCTCCCAGTGCCCAACTTACAGGCAGGTCCTGGCCAGAAACCAAAGGGCTGGGGAAGCTGCCCACAGGACAGTTTCTTACCATTCTCCACCACAGCTGCCTTCTGCTTCTCTGCCGGTGCTGGCCGGGCCTTTGCAGCCTGCAGGAACCAGCACAGCACTCTGAGTGCCTGGCCCTGGCATGTACCTTGCCCCCCTGGCCCCATCTGCTGCCCCAGTGCTCCCTTGGACTTGTGCCCATGGTAGCAGCTGGTCAAGAGAAACTATCTGGGTTCCTTCCTGGACACTCAGCAGGGAAATACCATCCTAGCCTCCCTCTCCTCCTCACCTTTGGTTTCTTTTCCAAATCAGCTTCTGTCTTTGGCCCCAGTAAATG
>NW_009953089.1:146253-149207 GCF_000747805.2 Chaetura pelagica | reverse complement strand
TGGTGTCCCCCCAGCACAGTGTTCCCCGGCTCCCCCAGCCCCGTGTCCCCCCAGCCCAGTGCCTCCCCAGTTTCTCCAGCTTGGTGTGTGCAGGACCATGCCAGTGCAGCGTCCCTTGGCCCTCCCAGCCCAGTGTCCTCTGATCCTCTACCCCTCTGTCCCTCCAGCTCTCCGAACCCGGTACCCCCCTGGCTCCTCCAGCCTGGGGTACGTCCCCAAGCCCAGTGTCCCCCTTACTGCGTCAGCCCACTGTCTCCCCAGGCTGAGCATCCCGTGGCTCCCCCAGCTCAGCATCTCCCCAGCCTGTGCCCAGCCAGGTCCCAGCAGCAGCACACTGGGGCAGTTGAGGAAGGGAGTTTATTTGCAATAAATAACAAGCAGGAGGAGGCACCACCAGGTCCTGCCAAGCTGGCTGGGCAGGCAGTGCAGGTGAGCCCAGGGGGTTCCACCCCGCTGAGGGCACGGACACCTACAGGTCCGTCCTGGTGCCAGGCGCTGTCCCTGTCCCCCCAGGAGCCTCCTGCTCCCTGCCGGGCAGAGGCTTCAGGCTATAGCGAGCACTGATGTTGGTACCCGAGACACTGTGATACTCGCCCATCTCTGTACGGACATCTTCATTCTGGGTGATGGTGAGCAGGACCGGGACAGAGAGCGTCACCTCCTTCCGCAGGACCTGGATGCTGAGCACCGTGCGCGGCGGGATCTTGGCTGGCAGCTGCACCTCCACGCGTTCTCGGCGGGTGCTGGATTCGCTACGTCCTTTCTGCACCGTGAAGACGTTAGAGGCTTCCACAGTCAAGGTGAAGGAGACCCCAGCCTTGAGGCTGGTGGAGTTGCTGAAGTGGAAGCTCTGCCAGAGCGTGGTGCTGTACTCCCGGCTGCTGCTGGCCGTCAGCACCTGCTCCGACTCCGTCTCATTCACCCCCTCGATCTCATCCACCAGCACCTCCCGCTCCTCCTCCACCTTCTTCTGCTCCCAGAGGAGACGTGCTGAGACCAGGGGCCGCCCTGGCTGTAGCGGGCGCAGGTGGGACAGCCGAGACTGGAAGTTCAGCTCGGGTTTGTAGTCTGCAAGACGCTCTCCAGGCCACGCCAAGCAGTGCCAACCACCCCGGCCGGGATGCTGGTACAGCAGCCAGACGCCTCGCTGCACCACGTGAGAGGCCACCCGGTCGTTAAAGTACCCGTAGGCCAAGTTGGTCTCCTCTGTCACCACCTTGCAGGCGCCTTGGAAGTTGGGGCGCTCGTAGAGGGTGATCTGTGGGTCCCCCAGGTCGTGGTGCACCAGGCGCAGCGCCGAGAAGCTGTTGGGCCGCCCCACGGAGGGGTACTCGCCCTCCTCGAAGGCATGCGGCTCCCCCTCGTACTTGGGGTCCGTGTAGGCGATCCAGGGCTGCCCCACCACCTTCAGGGAGGCGATGCAGTCCCCGAAATCCAGCTCGTGCAGGTCGGGCACGTCGCAGGTGAATTCCCGGCTCAGCCCCTCGAAGTTGGCCCGCTCGTACACCGTGATGCGGTTCATGGCGCTGTGGGCACCCACCTGTGCGAGGGCACAAGCCAAGTCCCCTCCTCTGGGGAGGCGTGGGCACTACGGGAAGCCTGTGAGAAAAGCCTGGCCAGCAAAGTGCACCCCCCGACACCCCCTTTCCTCCCCTGCTGTCCTCCCGGTCCCTGCGCTCTCGCCGTCGGTGCCGGCAGTGCCCCGCCTCTGCCACAGCCCTGCTTTTTACAAGGGGGTGGCGGGGCTGGGACCTGCTATGACATGAAGCGAAGGCGATGACAACGCTGCTGGTCCCGGGCCCCCCCCCGGGGGCAGGGAGCCGGTCCCGGCCCCGCACAGCCCCGGTGGGTCGGGATGACAACCGGTCCCACAGACCAGCCCTGCCGGAAAGTCCTGCCGCGCCCCGGGCACCCGGCGCTCCAGCGCTAACGAGTCACTGCCAATTATCACCCATGTTTCCGCCCTGCCTGTGCTAATTACGGTGTGTGTTGCCGGTGGGGCAGGAACTGGTGGCTCACCCCGGCGGGGTGAGACGGTATCGCGGTGGAGCGAGGCAGCGCCCCGGGACAAGCCCCGCCAGCACCCCAGTGACCCCAGGCGCGGGACACGGCCCCTTTGGCACGGCATCCCGTGCCTGAGCGTGGCCCGGCAGCTGTGGCACTTCTCCCGTCTTGTCCCTCCACGGACCCCGAGCACGGAGCACCCAGGGTGGCCATGGCGCTGTTGGAGGTCGGTGGGTGCTGCTGCTGAGCACGGTGAGTACCTGACCCCTGGGCCAGGGCATGGGGATGGCTGGTAGCCACCCGGAGCACAGCGTGCTGGAGGCTGCTTCACGCCACCATGTAGGTCTGCATGGCACAGATCAGAGCACACGCCTGCCCCACTGTCATCCCACTGGGGCCAGATCAGGCAGCCCGAGGGCGTCTGGGGCAGGTTGAGCCTCTGGCTTCTCCCATCTGCATGCCCACACCCAGGAGCTGTCTCATCCCCCCAGCACAATGCAGGGAGTGGGGAACCCCAGAACTGATGTGGGGTACAGCTGGGCCCTGATGTACCCCCCACAGCCCCTGGGAAGGGCTGGTAACAGCCAGGACCCCCAGCGCCCCTTGCTGCCAGGGAGTGGGGCCAGCCCTGGGCGTGTGCAGTGCCCCAGTCCCACCGGGAAACCAGGGTTTGGTGCAGACCCTGCTGCTCCTGCAACCTGTCACCCTCATGTCACCCTGGCAGAGGAACCCAGGTGTCCCTGAGCCCTGTCCCTTCCTAAGCCCTGTCTCCCGCAGGCAGGTGCCACCCCACATCTTGCCCTCCCAGATGGTACTCCCTGTCCCTTGCCCACAGTGCCGGGGCTGCCAGGGTCTCCCAGTTTATTGCCAGATGTCGGGGCGGTTGGGGTTACACCAGACAAACGCTACAGGAAGCGGTTAGTGAGCGGGGGGCCGCGGGGGGCCACGGG
>NW_009953089.1:128017-129179 GCF_000747805.2 Chaetura pelagica | reverse complement strand
GGGAGGCTCTGGGGCCAGCAGCTTGGCTTCTGCCTCGGGTGTCAGGTACTCCAGGTGGTGGTGGCCCCAGATAGGAGTGGTCAGGAGCTGCCAGCGCTGCGGGGATGTCATGTCAGCACCCGGGGACAACAGCACCAGGGAACACCCTGAACCCGGCGCCGTGCATCCCCCAGTGTGCAGGGATGGAACAGAGGTGGGGACTGGGATGGGATTTGGATGGGGATGGAGGAACAGGGAAGAGACTGAAATGGGATTGAGACAGGGAGAGGAATAGCATGGGGACAGGGGTGGGACCGAGATGGTGATGGGATTAGTGCAGTGATGTCAGCAATAATGGGATTTGGGTGAGGTTGGGAGTGAGACAGTGATGGGGACAGGGAGAGGATTTGGGTGGGGATGGGGATGAGACTAGGATGGAGAAGGGATTTAAATGGGATTGAGAAAGGGACTGGGATTGCATGGGGACAGGGATGAGGACAGGGATGGGAGAGGGATGGTGACAGAGACAGGACAGGGATGGTGACAGAGACAGGATTTAGATAGGAGTGAGAGTGGTAGGGATAGGGACAGGGATGGAATTTGGATGGGGATGGGACTGAGACAGTAATGTGAGCAAGGATGGGATTCAAGTGAAACAGGGATGGGATTTAGATAGGAATGAGACAGTGATGGGGACCAGGACGGGATTTAGCTGGGGATGGGACAGAGATGACAATGTGGACAGTGCTGGGATTTGAATGGGGATGGGACTGAGATGTGGACGGGACTGAGAGGGGGATAAGGACAAGGATGGCCAGGATGGGCTGGGGATGGAAGCAGGAGGGTGCCCGCTGTGCTGCCCTCACCTCGCGGAAGGAGCCTTTGCAGCGCAGGAGCTTGTAGATGACGGTGCAGGGGATGCAGAGCATGGAGGAGAGAGCCAGGACCCAGCCGATGGCATCCCCCCACCACGGGTACACGTATGTCTTGTTGTAGGTCAGCGGCTTGTAGTTCACCACGTGGAACACGAAGATGCCCTGGTCGGAGGAGGGGGGTGAGGTCCCACAGGGCAGTGGTCCGGTGGCCCCCACGTGTGGCTGCCCGTGGCCCTGACACGCATGTCACCCTGCGGCTGCGGCATGTGTGTCACCCTGTGTCCCCAACACGCGTGCCGCCCTGTGGC
>NW_009953089.1:125572-127531 GCF_000747805.2 Chaetura pelagica | reverse complement strand
CCACAGCTCCTGCTGCATCCCCCACCTGCGTGACCATGGAGAGGCCGATGAGGCAGCAGACGATGCAGCAGAGCGCAGCGGTGACCTCGCGGCGCAGCAAACCAGCCTCTGCCTGGGGGAACAGGTCCAGGATGCCCGTGATGAAACCTTCCACACCGACAAACTGTGGCAGAGAGCAGGGCTCAGAGGGTTATGTACCACCCTGCCCCCTCCCTGTCCCCATCCCCTTGCCCGCTGCCGCACCTGGCTGTCCAGCCCCAGCACGAGGAGCATGAAGAAGAAGAGCGTGGCCCAGAGTGGGGACAAGGGCATTAGCGTCACAGCTTTAGGGTAGGCGATGAAAGCCAGCCCAGGGCCTGTGGGAGAGCAGGGTCAGCACTGCCACCCCGGGGGGGGACACACAGGGAACATGGTGCTCATGGGTACCTGCTGCCTGGTACTCACCAGACTCAGCCACCTGGGAGATGTCCACGCCTTGCTCAGAAGCCATGAAGCCCAGCACAGAGAAGACAACAAAGCCGGCAAAGAAGCTGGTGGAGCTGTTGATCACGGCCAGGAGGTAGGCATCCCTGCAGGCAGAGAGGGTCAGGGGGTACCAAGGGATACCAAGGGGACATGCATGGGAATACCCCACAGCCAGCACAGCCCTACCTGTAGCAGTTGTTGTGGAAGCGGTTGTAGCTGCCCAGCGCAGTCAGGGCTCCCAGCCCGATGGCATAGGAGAAGAAGATCTGGGTGCCAGCATCAATCCAGACCTGACGTGAGAGAGAGGGTGTTAGGGGATGAAGAGGGTGCTGGGGGGGTGCCCAGCACCCAGTCCCCTCCCGTGCTACCCACTGCCCTCACTTGCGCCTCAGCCAGCTTGGACCAGTCGGGTTTCAGGTAGAAGATAATGCCATCGATTGCCCCAGGCAGAGTCACTCCGTGCACCAGAAGCAGAATGAGGACCACGTAAGGGAAGAGCGCCGTGAAGTAGACGATCTGCAGAGGAGTGGGTGCCAGTAAGATGCCCTGGGCCAGGGCTCTCTGTCATGTGCCACAGGTGTCCCAACAGGATCAGGGCTCAGTTATGTCCCCAGTGGCACCTCCCAGACACATGTGGGACAGGGCGTCCAGCACCACCGAGGGCTCCAGCACAGGAGGGCAGGAGCTGGCAGTGCCACATGCCACAGCCCTATCCCCGTGTGCTGGTGGCCCCGACGTGTCTGTCCTCCCCCAGCATCACCTTCCCGGTTGACTTGACACCCTTCCAGATGCAGAAGTAGACGATGACCCAGGTGGTGATCAAGCAGAGGATCATCTGCCAGTTCATCTCCCCTGGCTCACTGATGTCCCCTGAGAGCTGCAGCACCTTGTTCCTGCAGAGTGGGGCCGTGCTGAGCGCCAGCACGACCCCCCAGCCCCGGGCGAGAGCCCCTTGGTCCCCACACACTCACTCCCAAAACTCGATGACAGGTGAGCGCTTGTTGGCCATGTCGGCACAGCTGATGTTGAAGATCGTGGTGTCAACACTGATGTTGGTGGTGACATTGCTGCAGGGACTGAGGTGGAAGAGCTCGGTGCAATGCTCCGTGTTCCAGGAATGGCCACAGGTGGCCCAGGGCAGGGTGTCCGTCAGCGAGTGCACCAAGTAAAAGAGCCCCCACACCAGGATCATGATGTAGTAGGAGTTGCAGAAGAAGACAATCACCATGGAGGCCAGGCCCAGACCTGTGGCACAGGGAGATCAGAACACGCCAACACCCGTGGGTGCTCAGTGGGCTGGGACAGCAGCAGTCTGGGGTGGGATGGGGCAGGACGTGGGGTGCTGGTGGGGACACAGGGAACCAGAGGCCCAGGGTGGAGCTGGTGGGGATCTGGGGAGCTGGCTGCCCCAGGCAGGACAGGGGGAGCTGGCGGGGACAGGACAGAGGGAGCTGGCAGCCTCAGGAGACGTGAGAAGCTGGTGGGGACTGGCCT
>NW_009953089.1:122281-123541 GCF_000747805.2 Chaetura pelagica | reverse complement strand
GGTACCGGGCGCGGGGGGAACGCTAAGCCATAAGGCACACCGGGTAGCGGGGCGGCACCCGGGGTACCGGGCAGTGGGGACACTGGGGAAAAGGCACGTCGAGGGACGGCAGATGCCGGGCATACCGGGCACTAAAGCACTGGTACTGGCAGTCCTGCCACACCAGCCGGAACCGGGACTTGCAGTCCTTGCTCACCGGCACAAGGGGACACCGCGGAACACCGGGCGGTGGTGCGTACCGGGAGACAGCAGGCAACAGGGCGCTGGAACTTGCAGTCCGGCTGCATCGGTACTAGGGAACACTGGGAGACACCAGTGTCTACGGCAGCAGGACTGCACCAGGTACCAACGGGTGACAGGGCACATCAGAAGACGCCAGGCAGCGAGGCACATCAGGGAACACTGGCTGAGCCCCCCGCTGCTGTAGGGTGCACCAAAACACAGCTGGCACTGAGAGACATCATGGGACAGTGAACATCAAGTCACACCAGGGGCACCATGTGGGCAGCAGTGAGGATAGTGAGCTACAGGGTGCACTGAGTGCCAGGGTACTTGTGGGGGCCCTGGGGGACACCAGGGGACAGAGAGCTAGAGAGTGCACTGGGTACCACAGCACACCAGAGGATGTGGGGCACGAGAGCACCTGGGTGCTGAGGACCTCAAGAACTCACGGTACCCTGGAGGGGTCACCAGGCACTGGAGGGTGGCAAGGGACAGCAAGGGATAGCAGGCAGTGGCCACAAGTGGAGTTTAGCAAGTTTAATGAGCGCAGGACAAACCCCGACCCACTCCCCATTCCCCCACCCCGCAGTCCCCAGCCCAGCCCACACCCCCCAGGACAGGTGCCCCACAATGATGCCCTTAGTCAACTTCTTCCATGCTGCTGTAGGAGGGGGCCGGGTGCTCGGCAGGGCTGGCAAAGCGCTCGGGGAGGCCTTCTGCTGCCAGCGCCGGGGGTGCTTCGGGGGCCAGGCTGGATCCAAATGGCACCGGGGGCAGGCCCTGCAACAGAAGGCTGGCATGAGAAGGAGACGACTGGGGGCATGAGAGGGAGACCAGTACCCTGTCATGTATCTTCTCCCTCCCTGCTCCCAGGGGGCCGTGGGGTGCCTGGGGGGACATACAGCCCCTTGGGGCAGGTACCACACACAGCATGTGTAGCCCTGTGGCCCAGAGAGTAGCAGTGGATGCCAGCCCTGGCAGCCAGGCAGGGGAAGGGCAGGGGGAGGGCAGAGTGCCCAGGGCCCCCAGTGGCAGCCC
>NW_009953089.1:116167-122012 GCF_000747805.2 Chaetura pelagica | reverse complement strand
ATAAGGCACACCGGGTAGCGGGGCGGCACCCGGGGTACCGGGCAGTGGGGACACTGGGGAAAAGGCACGTCGAGGGACGGCAGATGCCGGGCATACCGGGCACTAAAGCACTGGTACTGGCAGTCCTGCCACACCAGCCGGAACCGGGACTTGCAGTCCTTGCTCACCGGCACAAGGGGACACCGCGGAACACCGGGCGGTGGTGCGTACCGGGAGACAGCAGGCAACAGGGCGCTGGAACTTGCAGTCCGGCTGCATCGGTACTAGGGAACACTGGGAGACACCAGTGTCTACGGCAGCAGGACTGCACCAGGTACGAACGGGTGACAGGGCACATCAGAAGACGCCAGGCAGCGAGGCACATCAGGGAACACTGGCTGAGCCCCCCGCTGCTGTAGGGTGCACCAAAACACAGCTGGCACTGAGAGACATCATGGGACAGTGAACATCAAGTCACACCAGGGGCACCATGTGGGCAGCAGTGAGGATAGTGAGCTACAGGGTGCACTGAGTGCCAGGGTACTTGTGGGGGCCCTGGGGGACACCAGGGGACAGAGAGCTAGAGAGTGCACTGGGTACCACAGCACACCAGAGGATGTGGGGCACGAGAGCACCTGGGTGCTGAGGACCTCAAGAACTCACGGTACCCTGGAGGGGTCACCAGGCACTGGAGGGTGGCAAGGGACAGCAAGGGATAGCAGGCAGTGGCCACAAGTGGAGTTTAGCAAGTTTAATGAGCGCAGGACAAACCCCGACCCACTCCCCATTCCCCCACCCCGCAGTCCCCAGCCCAGCCCACACCCCCCAGGACAGGTGCCCCACAATGATGCCCTTAGTCAACTTCTTCCATGCTGCTGTAGGAGGGGGCCGGGTGCTCGGCAGGGCTGGCAAAGCGCTCGGGGAGGCCTTCTGCTGCCAGCGCCGGGGGTGCTTCGGGGGCCAGGCTGGATCCAAATGGCACCGGGGGCAGGCCCTGCAACAGAAGGCTGGCATGAGAAGGAGACGACTGGGGGCATGAGAGGGAGACCAGTACCCTGTCATGTATCTTCTCCCTCCCTGCTCCCAGGGGGCCGTGGGGTGCCTGGGGGGACATACAGCCCCTTGGGGCAGGTACCACACACAGCATGTGTAGCCCTGTGGCCCAGAGAGTAGCAGTGGATGCCAGCCCTGGCAGCCAGGCAGGGGAAGGGCAGGGGGAGGGCAGAGTGCCCAGGGCCCCCAGTGGCAGCCCCCACCTGCCTGCTGGAGGACAGCCAGGCTGCAGCACGCTTGGCCCAGGCGCTGCTGCCTCTCCCCAGCCTGGCACTCGTGGCCCCAGGGCTGCTGTGGCCAGTCTGAGCAGAACCCTGCGCCCCGGCCCAGGCACCCAGCCAACCCGGGCGGCAGCAGTGAGCCACAGGGCAGGCTGCCAGTGCCTGCCGGGGTCTGAGGAACAGCACAGGACCAGAGGGGATTTCCACAGCCTAGAATGCCCAGCCGGAGCCTTGTTGCTGGCCACCTAGCCCTGGAGAGAGCAGGCAGGCAGGTGCAGGCAGTGGCTGGCAGGCCCCAATCACAGGCTGCCAGTGCCAGCCAGAGCAGAGGGCACCCCACCGGCGCCGGGCACTGACTCAGCCCCACGAGGCACCGTGGGTGAGCGGGGGAAGCCACCAAGTCCCAGGGATGCAGACAATGAGCCAACTGTTCCAGGACAGGCATCTCATGACCACGGCACAGCTCCACCAGGCTCCCTGGCTGGGAGCTGCTCAGTGGGGAGGACACGGCACATGTGCAAGAGGGGTGTAGCGTAAAGGCAGGGGGAGCCCTGGGCCTCCCACTGTCCAGCTCAAGCCCCAGTCAGAAAAGCAGGTGAGCCCCTTCCCTGTCAAGCATCCTCCCTGAGCCAGGCAAGGACACTTCCAGAGGGACAAAGGCTGAGATAGAAAAGGAAGTCACAGGGCTCTGAAGTCACCTCTTGCACCCAAACGTGCCGGAGCAGTCTGAGCCACACTGAGCCAAGGGCAACACGTCTCAATGTCAGACAGGGCTGGAGCTGCAGCCGTGCCCCAGCCTCACGGGACGGCACGCTGCCAGCTCCAACGGGCTGCCCATGCCCTGCACGTGCCATGCAGGAGCTGCTGCCCCACAGCACTCAGCCTCCTGCTACACAGGGTGCTGTGCTGGAGTCAGCTCAGGCACAGGAATGTCACTGGCTCCAGCGCAGTCTCCCATCACACAGGACAGGGATGCTGCATCTCTTTGGAAAACCCAGCTTTATTAACACACCAAGGTCCCACCTGCACTCCCTGACCCCAGGCCTCTTCCGCAGCACGGGCAGACCTTGCAAACAAGGTGCTGCACCACACTTCCCTGGCAGAGAGCCACCTCCCTTGGACACAGCCAGCAGGGGCTGAGTAGGGACCGCTCCCATGCCCTACAGTGCTGGTGAGAGCCAACAGCCCATGGAGTCAGGTGCTCACCACAGGCACCCCACAGCCCAGACTGCCAAGAGAGAGGAGCTGCAGCAGGGCCGCAGGGAAGCTCACAAGCTCATTCATGGGAGTTGGGGGCAGGGTGTGGGGCTTCCAGTGTGCAGGCAGCTGGCACCAGGAGTGCTCAGGGGAGGCTAGCAGGAGGGACGAGGCTGACCCAGAAGCCATGGGACACGCCAGCCCCAAGGAGCACAAGGCTCCCGCAGCAGTGTGGCTGGGAAAGGCAGCCAGACCAGGACGCATGTCAGAGCACCCTGCCCTTGCCGCAGCCTCCTGACAGGTGTCCACTTCATTCTTGGGAGCCAAGTGGAGGTGGTCACTGTTCCTGGAGGGCTCCCAGGCCCTGGCCATGCTGCAGCAGCAAGGTCCTTTCCTGAGCCACAGGTAGCCATGAGGTCTGCCCTGATCCCAGAGGGCAGCAAGGGTGAGGGAGGGCAGAGAGGCTCCTGGTTCTGGGCTGTGCCTTGGCAAGGCAGGGGGATGGCCATGCCAGCTGGCATGGGAGATGCCAGAGCAGACACGCAGGAGCCAATGGTCCCACACTTCCCTCGGTGAGTCGTTCCCAGCTCTTTCTGTCTGGCTGTCCAACGTGTTCGTTGCATAGCGTCCTAGGACAGCGGGTGTTCCGGCAGCCCTGCTCCTGCAGCTGGCTGAGTGCCCGTGCCTATCTCCAGCGGGTTTGGTAAATGAGAGGGTAGAAGACATTCAGGAAGAGAGCCACAATTGCGGCTGTAGTGGCCAGGACAAAGTATCTGGCGCAGCCTTCATCTGGGTGCTGGGGGGTGCCTGGACTATGCTTCTGGCCACAGGGCCTCCAGGAGCTTCTTGCAGGCCTTTGAGGAGCCTCAAGTTGCAGTTCTTGTTCTTCAGCCTCCAGTTCCTGCCAGATCAGAGAAGCCTGCGATGTGGAAACCTGCGTCAGCACTTGGAGAACACAACGGGCAACACCCCTCGCCATCCCCCGGGGCAGGCAGCTGTCTGCGAGCCCAGCCCAGTGCCCAGCCAGCCCTCCTCCCCATGCAGCACCGTCATGGTCACACCCGCCCCCACAGCTCTTCGGGGTCTCCGCTGTGTGGGGTGCAGCCAGGCTCCGGTGGGCAGCTCTGCGGGAGGGAGCGTGGGCAGCTGCCGGGTCTTCGTGGGGCCGCGGGGAGTGGAGAGGGCAGCTGGATCCCGGTGGAGCCGATGCGCTGGGATTGGTGGATCCAGGTGGCAGGCAGCAGCCAATCACAGCCCAGCTTTTGTGACCACAACGGGATCTTTCCTATCTTTCGGCCAATCCTGAGCCAGCTGGGGCAGCAGGAGCAGGAAGCGCAGTCACAGCGCAGCCAGTCACAGCTCTGCTTGGGTAGGTGGGGATGCTCCAACAGCCAATCACAGCCCAACTTCCAGGTGGATTATCCACAGGCAGCCAATCACAGCCCAGCCCTTTGCTGTGCCGGTGATCACAGCAGCCAATCAGGGCACAGGTCTCTGGAGGGCACCTAGTTGCCTGGGAAGGTGCAGGTGGTCCAAGGCACTCAGGGCTCTGCCAACCCCGACGAGATCCAACGTGCCCCAGCGCTGCGGGCAATCCAGCACGGCTGGGGGCCCTGTGAGCCCCAGCACCACATGGGGATCCCATGAATACCAGCATAGAGGGAGTCTGAACACTGTTCAGGCCCCTGAAGACTCCCACTGCCTGCATGGGATGAGCAGCACAGCCCAGTCCTCCTGTTGCCCCAGTGAGTGGGGCTGGTGCAGGACATTATACAGCTCCCCTAGGACAGGAGCAGCCCAGGTAGCTGGACACCAACATGCTGGACAGCCCTGGCCCTAGAGATACGCAGTGCCTGTCCCCAGCTGAGATGACAGAGCTGGGATGCCAAACCAGTGCCGGGCTGAGTGCTGTGCGAGTCAGACCAGCCCCATGGGGGACACGTGCACGTTAATGGAGCTGAGCATCACCCTCGGGCCCTGCTGGGCCACAGCACCAGATTGCCCAGAGCAGAGGGAAGGGCTGCAGCAGAGCAATGCAGGGGGGCTGGCCTGGTGGGGACAGCGCTGCACCTCAGCCTGGCCCTTCGAAGTTCACGCAAAGATCAGCCCAACCATTCCCTGCCGGTGCATGCCAAAAGCACCCAGCCAGCTGGCCCACCCCTCCCTCCCAGGCAGCCCAGCAGCAGAGCTCACTCTGGCAGGTTTCTCTGAGCATCCTGCGGAGGCCGCCAGGTCTCTGACTCAGTGCTGCCATTTGCCTTTTTTGCACCTAGCTTGGTGCTGAGCTGGGCCCCAGAAAGCATCCCCCACCCTGCTTTGAGAGCAGCTGTGGGGGGCAGGTTCTCACCACTCCCCAGCACAGCCAGCTCCTACTGCACTGTTCACAGCTTTCCTTCTGTGTAGAACCCAGCGAGGCTGGGCCCCCTCCTGCCTCCTCCAGTGCCCTCCCACCAGCACTCTCACCCTGATGATGGGAACCAGCTCTCCTGTGGTCCCTCAGGGCAGGGACTGTCCCAAGATCACAGCAAGAACAGGATGAGACAAACACCTGGCTGGCACAAGCCCTTCAGTGTCAGAGGGGCATGCACCACAGCTGCACTCTGTGGGTGTCAGAAGAAGGGCCAGGCCCTGTGCGTGGGCACTTGTCATGACTCAAGGCTCCGTGGCTCCAACAGTGCCAGAAGGGACGTGAGCTCTCACCTGGCTGGCAGCAGCTTCGGTAGAGGGGGTGCGCTCGGAGCGGTGGTCTGGGGGGTGCCCGGGCAGGGGTCTCTCCACAGGAGAGTTCCTCCGACGGTAGAAGAGGACATACGCGTATCTGGTTACCACCTGGCTCTCCTCCACGGTGGTGACTGTGCTGTCATCAAAGAGCCGCCAGCCTGAGAGGAGAGAAGGGTTGAACAAGCGGACAGGCCTCAGCTGAGGGAGCTGGGGGGCAGTGAGGGGGGCAGATCCTCACCCACGTCGCTGCGCTGGCTGTTCTTGTCGTTGGGCAGGCGGGCATACGCTGTGTAGTGCCCCCCAATCATGCCCCCGTAGTGGTTGATCACAGCGTACAGGTCATACATAGGCAGCTGCTGCTCACCCTTTCGGCCGATGCAGAACTTGCTCAGGTCCAAGCTCCTGGGGAGAGACACAGAGACAGTCAGGGGTAGGCAGTGTTAGGAAGGGAGGGGCCGGGCTGCAGGGCAGCACAGGCAGTGTCCACTCAGGCACTTCAGCCCCCAGGCTCTCACCGGACGGGGAAATCCACCATGTCATTGATCTTGTCCCTCCAAATAAAGCTACGGAAGGAGAAGCGCTTGAGCTGGATGATGAGGACATTGGGCAACCGCCAGAGCATCAGCTGCTTGGAGGCCTCACGGTGCTGCTTGCACTTGGGGCAGGACCTGGGG